>NC_134390.1:2643650-2993650 GCF_035582795.1 Mycteria americana
CCGGCAGGCAGAGACGCTCCCGGCAGAGCCAGGGAGCCCAGAGGCAGTGGGGTGGGGAAGAGGGGCTCCCATCTGCCGGCCGTGGCAGCAGTGCTGAGGGACGGGGCTCAGGGTGCTTGCAGGAGCCAGATCAGCGCCCAGGCCCAGGGGAGGAGGTCCCTGCCCCTATGATTCACACACTGGGAGCTCACAAGCACCCACACCAAAAGTCAGGGTGGCTCCAGTCCACCTTCAGACAGGACCAGAGTCCCACATCTTGTCAGCAGTGCAGACCTCACCTGCCCTGCGGTCCCCCAGCTGGGACCAGCTCCCTGCGTCTCCCCTGCCAACACCCAGGGCTGTGCTGACAAAAGCTTTCGCGCCTTAGCCTGGCAGGAGCTGCCTGGGGAAGATGAGGGTGTCAGCCGCTCTTGTCCTCCCACCAGGCTCTGCTGCAGTGCTCACGGCAGCCCAGCTCAGGGTGGGATCGGGGGTGCTGGGAGCAGACATGCCAGCTCTCCCTGGCAAATGGGGCTTTGTGCTCCGCAGGCATCGGGGTAGTGAGGAAGCAGCAGCGGTTCTGCCCCTCACCCCTGTGGGTCCAGTGCAGCTGACCTCAATCAGCATCCAGGTGGTTGTGGGAGTAACTCATGTGATTCCTGTCAAAGGAGTCATCATCATCTTCTTCCTCCTCCTCGAAGAGCTGGTCCTCAAGGAAGACACCACCCAGGCCGTACTCCCGCTCATGGACAGAGACCTCGTTGGGGGTGATGTGACAGGCGCCACCCACAAAGTCAGCAAACCTGGGAAGAAGCCGCAAAGAAGTGTCATGCACACATGCCTGGCAGCCTCCTGCAAGGCCCTGGCACACAAGGAGCCGGGGTGAAGTGTTTCAGTGCCGGGACCGGGCGTTATCTGTCCTTCGCCCGTAGCACGGCCTGCTTCCACACAGCATGGACATTCTGTGTGTCCGTCTCCCTACCTCTAAAGTCAGAGGTGACAGCACAGAGTGACCCCAGGCTTTCAGAAGCACACAGAGACGCAGGTCGGCCACCCTGAGCACACTGCCGGGGACATTACCTCTTGGGAGACTGGATGCGGGAGACCGCAGTCCAGGCAGAGAAATCCGGGCTTCTGCAGTAGCTTCGAAGCTCCTCAAGGGCCTTGCGCGTCTCCACCTCGCCCTGGACCCGGTACTCCTCCTCTGTCAGCAGGCGAGGAGGGCTCGGCTTGAGCCTGGCACTCTGCACTCTCCTGCCAGCGGAGCAGCACCAGTTACTGCCCGCCCAGCCAGGGCAGGACCCCCAGCGCAGGCCCAGCTCCCAGGGCAGCTGGGTCAGAGCTGGCAGGGGGAGGAACGGAGCACGTCACTCCGGCCTCCGCTCCTCGCTCCCGAGGGAGGCTCCCAGCCACGAGGAGAAGCAGGGCACTCACCCGCACCAGCCTCAGAGGAGAAGGGACACAACCCCCCCACTATACCAACCCCAGCAAAAATGCCCTGATTCTGCGACACAGGCTCCACCTAGCAACTCACCCAGGCCTGGCAACGGAAGGGAATCAGGAGCAAGCTGAGGTGCTTGCAGCCCTCACCTGTAGGCAGCGAAGGCCCACTGCATGGGGTAGTCCAGGTTCTTGGTGCAGATGGCGATGACCACCAAGGCCAAGGCGATGCGATGGATCTGGATGCCCGAGTACATCAGCAACAGGCCCAGGAGCTGCAGGCCCCAGGAGAGGAGGTTGATGCTGCGCTCGTTCTCCAGCGGGCCGTACCTGTAGCACACGCCGAAGCTCACAACGCCCATGAGCAGCAGGTAGCCTGTGGGAGAGCAGAGGGATCTGCCAGGCACGAACCGGTGGGCTCAGCCCGGCTGACAGGAGCTGGCTGAGCAGCATCTGCTCGGGCTGCAGTTAAACCTGATGCTGGAGCCCGCCTCGCTCAGGAGCACGAGGGCAGCGTCTGCAGCAATGAGGTGGGCAGGAAGCCTCAGCATTTTCCACCAGCACATTGCAGCTCCAGTAGGAGACACGCAGGCTGGTGAACTGGCGAGTCCGAAGGGCTCACACCTACCTAGGAGGTACTGCCAGTAGAACTTGCAGATCTCCTGTAGGTTCTTGAAGATCAGCTGAAGCAGGTACAGGGAAAAGGACCAGCCTCCTACCAGCAGGAAGTAAACAGGACTTTTCTAGGAGAGGAAATGGGAAATTCAAGACAGGCAGTGGGGCAGCGAGCAGCCATGGCTACCTCCTCCCAGCTGCTGAGCCTTGCTCCATGCAGAGCCAGACCCTCAACCCAGCACCCCAAGGCCATGTACTCCAGCACTCTCACCAGAACAACCGTACAGGTGTAGAAAGGGCTACTGCTGCGAGGTCTCTTGCCCCCAGACAGCCTGACACTCACCTTGGGCATGACCTTGGACATCATGTAGACGAGGATGAGCAGTGAGGCCAGCAAGCCAAAACTAATTCCAGCCGAGTAGTAGAAGAGTTGGCTCCTGCAGAGATCACAGGTGCACAAGGTGTTTTACAGCTCGTGGATGCCTGTGCACAAACACACCCGCTGGGAGCAACCCCCTGAGAGCCTGCAGAGCCTACCAGGCACTGCCCACCCAACCCTCCTTGTCCCCAGCTCACAGGGGAAAGGAGGTGACTCACCTGCTCAGCATGTCCCCACAGAAGAACAACAACAGGCCCAGGAAGAAAACCAGGAACAGCTTAGGGTCAAAGCCTGGAAAGAGAGCGAGTCCAGGTTGAGAGGAACACTGGCACAGTGCCCTCCGGGTCGAGCTCCAGCCTGCCACGCGGTCACAAGGACAGGGAAGGGGCAGCGTCCCAGATGAACCTCCGACAAGTGCCCTAAATTCCCCCACTTTATATCCCATGGGCAAAGAGACGCTTCCCTCTGCAGACCCATTTTCCTTCCCAAGGAAGGACCAGCCCTGTTGGCCCTCAGACCATGAGCTCGCCTGGCCACGTCCTCATTGCCACCTCAGGAGTGCTGGTGCAGCCAGACACCTCCCACCTCAGGAGCCCCCGCCACAGAGGAGACGTACGTCGGAAGAGGATGACGCAGTATGTGGTGCCAGCCTCCAGCAGCTCGACCTTCAGGCAGGTTTTGTTGCTGTAGAGATCCACATCGATGCTGGTGTCGTTCAGCTTCTCCTTCAGGAAGGAGAAAACAACGTTCCACATGTTGAACTCCTCCAGCTCCTCCTCGCTGTCCACCTGGGTGACTCGAATCATCCGGCTGCTGTTGACCCGGATCTGCACAAGGGAGGGAAGCAAACGGGGGCATGGCCGCAGCTGCCAGAGGGGCTCAGCCCAGCCAGACCCGGGAGGACCTGCCTTCTCCTCTCACCTGCATCCTGGTCCATATGTCGTGCCATTGCGGGACGCGCGTGTTGGTGTAGCAGAAGTGGTGAGAAGCTGTGCGATGGTACGCGTGGCCCTCGTGGAGCGGGATGATCGACTCCCTGGCATCTGTGCAACGCAGAGCAGAGGAAAGGGATTCAGCAACGCAGACCAATTGCAAGGCCCCTGTTCCCGTCTGCTTCACCCACCAAAACACACGAGTCCACTTTCCCTTCCCGGAGTTCCCCCAGTTAAGCATACTCTGGGTGTTGTCTCACAGACAGAGTTCGTTACCTGGTGCGCAACACCCAATGCACACACAGAGCCGAGATATCGATTTATTTCTGGTTTTGTGCCAAACCGGGTGCTAGGTGGTAATTCCACAAAGTTAGCACACCGTTCGTGCAGGTACAGTATTTATACAGTCTAGTTATACATATGCATAAGTAATTATGCAAAGCAGTTTTCTATTGGTCTATATTTTCTCATCTTACTCTTAAAGCTACAGCGCTACTTTAATATCCTGCGCACGCTCAGAGGTGAGGGGCCTCTGCTTGGGCTGGTGTCTCCAGCTCGAGGGGTGTGACTTTTAGTATTATAATGCGGATAGTTCGTGTGAGGGTGCTTCTTATCGCACTTCTCCTCGTTGTTTGAGATGGTTCCCAAAACATCTTAATTAGCTTACGCATTTCTCCAGGATGTGTTTCACTCCCAAGGACGATAATTTTTGATTGGACGTTCCACATCCCAGTCGGAATCCCCCTTATCAACTTTACCTGAGTCCCGGCCTTCCACCAGCTCTAGTATACTTTTCACATCTAAAAATTTAGATGAGACCGACCTTCTACGTACACCTGCATAACGCTGAATCTAATTGACTACACGGGTGCATAAAGATAAGAGTCCTTCCTCTATTTTCCTCAGAATACGCTGTCTGGGGTTTTTTTCTGGGGTATCCCCGTTCCTGGGACTGTCAGAAACAGCACAGACTCATCCCCTGCTCCCCTTTCCAGCTCGACTCCTCGTTCCAGAGCCGTCCCCATCTCAGGGAAAACGAAATTGGGGCGCGCCTCCTGCACGGGCTCACCCCCCGAGGCCAAGGAGGCTCCCGAATCCCACAGCGGGCCCGGCCGCGCCGGCAGATCTGGACGGCCAGGCGCCGAAAGCCCCGTCCCTCCAGCACCCGCGAGGCCAGAGGCCCCGGGGAGCGCTCCGCCGGCGGCTGGGCCGTGCTCGGGGCCCCCCGGGCCCGCAGCGTGCTGCCCGGGCCGACGGGCGGGCCGCGGCGGGCCTCGAGCGGCGTGCCGTGCCGGCTGCCCGCCCGCGCCAGCCGGGCCGCGATGCAGAACGGGAGCGACGGGCGGCTTCCCGGGAAGAGCAGGGCCGGGGGCCGCGCTCTCCCCTCGGGGCAGGGGCGTCCCTCGGCGGGCACCGGGCAGCTCCCGCTGCGCCGGCCGGGGAGCCGCAGCCGGGGCTCGGCCGCAGCAGAGCGCGCTTCGCCCTGCCCGCGCGGGAGGGGCCCGGCCCCCGGCGGGGCCCGCGGCGCCGGGAGGGATGGAGGCGGCAGCGGGGCTCGGCCCCCTCCAGGCACCGCCCGCGGCCCGGCAGGGTCAGCGCCGCCGCTTCCAGCCCGCGGCCCCGCTTCGCCCGCGGCCGCCGGCCCCAGCCGCGGGGCCGCCGGCGCCTCCTCGGGCGGCGGGAGCTGCTCCGCTCGCGGCCGGGGCTGGCCCTCCGCCGGCCCCGGTCCCCCACCTCCCGCCGCCGCGGGACGCGGGACACGTGACACCCCCGCCCCGCTCCCCCGGGGGCCGCCGCCCCGCTCCCCGTCCCCGTCCCGCCCGGTGACGCCGCCGCCCCGCGCACCTGCGCCCGCCAGCGGCGGCAGGAGGAGCAGCAGGAGGAGCAGCAGCACCAGCGCCCCCAGGAGCCGCCGCTGCCCCGGAGCCCGTTTCATGCCTCCCGCCGCGGCCGCGCCGACAACTTCCGCTTCCGCCGCCGCTGCCGCCACCGCCCGCCTGGCAACGGCCGCCGAAGGGCAGGCGGCAGCCAATGAGAGCAGGGGGCTAGCGTGCCGTCATCGCGGAGTGACGGCTGAGCCAACCTATCGAAAGACAGCCGCGGCCTCGCTCGCGCCCCCCCACTGCCTGCATCCTATCAGCGTAGCCCGGACAGGAATCCGCCATGGTCCTGCCCTCGGTTACCACGGTGACCAACAAGAGCGCCATTCAATCCGGAGGCACGCCCAGCCCGTAGCAACCGCGAGCCCCGCCTTAGTAACGGGTCTGACAGGCACGCCTCTCAGCCTATCAGAGCACAGGCTCGGGCCGTCACGCCCTCCCGCCCCCTCGTGAATCCCGCCTGATTGACAAGCGCCTGCTCCTATCAGAAAGCGGTCTCGCGTTGTTTTTGTGAGGGGGTCACGCGTGGGGGATACGCGGGTCCCGCCCCTCAGCCCCCCACGGCCGCCCCGGCCCCGCGGCCTCGGGGACCGCCGCGCCTCGGGGGCTGCCCGGCCCCGCTCCCCACGGCCCCGTCGTGCCGCGCCCGGGCCGGGCCTCCGCCGGGGCGGTGGCTCGGCCGGGCCGGGGGCGGGCGTGGGCGCGGGCCCGGCACAAGGAGCCTTTCTCCGGCCGGGCCGCGAAGCTCCGCCTGCCCCGGCTGGGGACGGGCGGGCCGCCGGGGGAGCGGGGCAGCCCGGGGGGTCCCGGGGGGCCGGGACGAGCCCCGGCAGCGGGGGGATCCTGCATCCCACGGGCGAAGGGTCGGCTCGGCGAGGTCGGGGGGCTCCGCGCCCGATCCGGCCCCGCACACGGTGCCCCGGTTCTCCCCCCTGCTCCCGGCGCGGGGGGCAGCGGGGAGGTGCGGGGCTCCCCCACCCCGGGAAGGGGGGTGCCCCCCGCCGCGTGGGTCCCTCCCCGTGGGGCGGCGGGCGCCAGGACGCCCGTGGGCGGGGAGCGGGCTCGGCCCCCCCCCCCCCCGCGCCGTGGGCGGCGGAGCCGGGAAGCGGCGCGGCCGTGGGCGGAGGATATGCGTCAGCCGGGGGCAGCGCCGGGCCTGGGAACGGCCCCGCCGCGCCGGACGCCCGGTCGCGGGGGGCGTGGGAGGAGGGCGGCCGGCCGGAGGCGGGGGGAGGGCTGGGGCAGGACCTCCGCGTCGGGGACTGTGCCCGTGGCGGGGCCCTGGCTGCCCCCCGCCGGCCCCGGGGACGTGCCCCGGGCCCCGCCACGGCCCCCCCGGGCAGGAGCGCGCGGGGGCGGCTGGACCCACGCCAGGCGCCCGGCCGCGCCAGCCGCGGTATAAATAGCGCCGAGCCACGCAGGGCCGGAGACGGGGTGGGGGCCGTGACCCTCCCGCGGGGCCCGGGGTGCTGCGGGCGGGGGGCTTCAGCGGTGTCCCCCCTCCCCCGCCCCGTGAAACCTTCTCCCTCGCTGCTCTGGGGCAAGGCCAGGCGCGCGCCCCGGGGGTGTTCACCCTGAGGCCTATCGATGGCAGCCTGTGTCTGCCGGGGAGCGGGGGGCTGAGACACAAAGCGCCAGCCCTCCGCAGGGGGCTCTGGCACCCCGGCGCCCGGGGAAGGGAGCGTGGGGGAGCCCGGGAGAACGCCGGGGTAACGGGGACAGCGGCCCCCGGCAGCACCGCCGCGCCTCGCCGGGTTGCTACAGGAACCGGAGATGCTGCGAGCGCAGCTTCCCCTCGCTGCCGCCCGCGGGACCCCGGCCGGGCCGGGGGCGGGGGGGGTGCAGGTCCCTGCAGCCCCTGGGGACCGCGAGGGTCCCGCGGCCGCGGGTGCTGGGTGCCCTGGCGAGCACCGGGCGCCTGCGGGTCCAGCGCGGGGCCGCCCCGCCCCGAATCCCCTCCGCCCGGCGCCGCCTCCGGGGCGTCCTGCCTCCCCCCACGGACCCCCCGCCCGGGACGCCGGCCCGGTTCCCCCTGCGCCCCGCCGCAGAGGCTGCCCGGGCTGCGGGACCCCTGCTGCCGCCGTGCAGGGCCGCCGGTTCCCCGCTCCCCCCTCTCCCCCCCGCTCCCGGTGCCGCTGCGCCTCCCGCCCGGGGGGGCCGGTGCCGCCGCCCCCGCCCGCTGCCTCCCCCCGCCGCGGCCGCCCGCGCTGCGCTCGGCGGGGGCGGCAGCCGCGGGATCCGCCCCCGGGGCCTCCCACGCCGCGGCGCAGCCGGGGCCGCTGCTATTTCACGGTACCGCCCGTGTGGGCGGCGCGCAGAAGCGGCGCGGCGCGGCGGAGCGAGCGCGCCCGGCCCGGCCGCGGGACCCCCGAGCCGCGGGACCCCCCGGACCCCCCGCCCCAGCGCCCGGCCCGCCGCGGAGCGCCGTCCCCGGAGCCCCCGCCGCCCCCCCCCCCCCCCCCCCCGGGGCGCACGGCGGCCGCGCACGGGGCGGGCTGCAGCGGCCGGAGGCGACTCCAGCCGGCGGTGAGCGAGCGGGGGGCGGCGGGAGGGGACGGGGGCAGGGGGGGGACCGCGGCGGGAGCGGGAGCGGGAGCTGGATGGGTCCGGGGCACCGGGGGGCACCGAGCAGGGCGGGGGACCCGTGGGCGGTGGCGCCGGCGCGACCGGGACACCGGCACATCACCGGCTCCGTGCCGTCGGGGATGGGGAGGGCTGGGGCAGCCCCGGGCGCGTGTCCGGCCCCACGCGGGGGCCCTGGGGGGCGGGGGGCTGCTGGCGCGGGAGGGGGTCTGCGGGGGACTGGGCACGGCCCCGGGAGGGGAGGGGGGAAGGGAGGGGGCCCCCACTCGCGTCTGTGCCGTGTCCGGGGGAGCTGTGGCCGTGGGGTCCGTCCCAGCCCGGGG
This sequence comes from Mycteria americana, assembly GCF_035582795.1. Taxonomy (NCBI): domain Eukaryota; kingdom Metazoa; phylum Chordata; class Aves; order Ciconiiformes; family Ciconiidae; genus Mycteria; species Mycteria americana. The sequence goes on from NC_134390.1 coordinate 2,651,782, forward strand.
AGCACGGGTGGGCCCGGGCGCCCTGTGGGGTTCGGGGACCCTGAAACACCCCATGTCGCCCCGTTCCCCTCGGGTGCTCCCCCCTCCCCCGCCCCGTGCCCCTGGGCCAAAGGGTGGGGAGGGGGCTTCTCCTGCGTGTCCGTCCCCGCCATGACACCGTCCCTCCCGCAGGCTCGCCATGGCCCTGCCCCGCACGCTGGGGGAGCTGCAGCTGTACCGGGTGCTGCAGCGCGCCAACCTGCTGGGCTACTACGAGACCTTCATCCAGCAAGGGGGGGACGACGTGCAGCAGCTCTGCGAGGCGGGCGAGGAGGAATTCCTGGAGATCATGGCGCTGGTGGGCATGGCCACCAAACCCCTGCACGTCCGCCGCCTCCAGAAGGCCCTGCGCGAGTGGGCCTCCAACCCGGGGCTCTTCAGCCAGCCCGTCTCAGCCGTGCCCGTCAGCAGCATCCCCCTCTTCAAGCTCTCCGAGGCCGGTGGGCGCAAGGCGCTCAGCAACGGGCACGCCAGCCCCGGCGAGGCTGCGGGCAAGGGGGGAAGCAGCGCTGGGACGCCCCCGGCCCGCAGCCCCACAGAGCCGGGGGAGAAGCTGTCGCCGTCGGCGGCCCCACCGTGGCCAGGGAGGAGCACCCCCGAGTCGGAGGGCGGTGGGGATGAGGAGCCGGGCGGTCCCCCCTTCTCCCCAGGCGGGAGCGGCGGCGAGCAGCCGGCGGGCGTGGAGGCGCTGGAGCCAGAGCTGGCGCGGACAGTGGCAGAAAGCGTGGAGCGGCTGCTGCAGAGCTGCCCCCGGAGCGGCGAGGCCGAGCTGCGGGCGCTGATGAAGCTCAACAAGAAGCTGGCCAAGGCCGTGGGGCACATCTTCCAGCTGGAGGATGGCGACCGGCACAAGGAGGAGGAGATCCGCCGGCACAGCGCGATTTACGGCCGCGGCGAGGCCCGGCGCCGCGAGGGCAAGCAGCTCACCCTGCACGAGGTGGGCGGCGTGGTGGGGTCCGTGCTCGAAGGTCCCGGGGATGTGCTGGCTCAGGGCGGGGGCCGGGGTGGCTCTGGAGGTGGAGGGGGAAGACGGGCTCTGGCCTGGGGAGGACGTTGGGGTGGGAGCTCCAGCACGGAGTGGGTGGGAGCCAGGGTCCGCTCCTGCCCAGGCAGCGTCCGCCCACCTGGAGCAGACGCTGCCTTTGCCGTGGGGTCCCGTGCGGTCCCCTGCCGTCCCCATCCCTGCTCACGCATCGTCTCTGCCTTCAGCTCATCATCAATGAGGCAGCCGCCCAGTTCTGCCTGCGGGACAACTCACTGCTGCTGCGGCGTGTCGAGCTCTTCTCGCTCTCGCGGCAGGTTGCACGGGAGAGCACCTACCTGTCCTCGCTCAAGGTCGCCAGGTGAGCCCGGACCCAGCAAACCCTCTCCTCGCAGGCTGGGGGGGCTGGCCGTCACCCCCTCGAGCCGCACCGCAACCCAGCGCTTCTGGATGGGGATGGGACCCCGCGTCCCCAAGTTCCCCTTTCCCTCGCGTGGGCTGTTTTCTGCCTGACCTCGGAGGTGTGGGATGGCTGGGGTGCCAGGCACTGGGGGGGTGCCAGGCACTGGGGGTGATGCTGCGGGGGATGCCCCATCCCTTGCCCCTTTCCCCCAAAGCCCCTGCCCACCGGGTGCCACGGCCGGGCTGCCTTTTCCCTTTGCTCTCCAGCTGCTCCCCCTTTTTGCCACCCCCGGCTCCATCTGCGCCAAAGCCCCGAGCCGCACCATCCCGCTGCCCCGCCCTGCCCGGGCGGCCGCCCACGCCTGCCGCCGTGGCTGGCGCTGCCCGCAGCGTGGCAGGAGGCCGGGCGGGCATGCCTGTCGCGAGGCCTCTGCGCGGCCGCCCCCGCGCCTGACGCGGCCCCTTCTCCTCCCCCTGCACAGGGCGCATCCCGAGGAGAGCGGAGCCACCGCAGCCAAGCGGCTCAAGCAGGAGGTGGGTACGCACCCAGGGGCGCGGGGGGCGCGCACCCACACGCACGGGGGTGCAGGTGCAGGGGGGTGCACGTGCGCGTGCAGGTGTGCACACCTGTGAGCGCGGGCGGGCGCTCGCCCACGCGCGGGCGGGACGGTGCAGCCTGCCCGGGGCTGCCGTGCTGGCTCGGGCAGGCGGCGAGGGGCTCCAGGGCGGTGGCTGTGGGGCTGGTGCTTTGTGCGCAGCCGTGGGCATCCATGGGGCCCTGTGCTCAGCCACGCGCTCCTGGCAGGCAGGAGAGCAGAGCCGCCCTGAGCTGCTGCCGCTGGGGCCGGAGGCCCCCGGGGCTGCATACCGAGCCAGCCTGGAGGAGGACGCAGCCAGCCTCTCTGGGGAGAGCCTCGACGGCCACTTGCAGGGTGAGTGGGGGCCCCTTCTCTTCCCCGGGCACCTGTGGGCAGGTGTTGGCCGGCCGCCCCCCCAGCCCCTCGGCACTGACTCTCACCCTTCTCTCTGGAGCAGTGGGGGCTTGTCCCCGGCTGACGCCGCCGCCCGGTGCGGCCCCCGATGTGCCCCTCGGCCTCCCCCCCCACGGGCTCTGGAGTCGCCACATCCTCCAGCAGACGCTGATGGACGAGGGGCTGCGCCTGGCCCGGCTGGTCTCGCATGAGCGCGTGGGGCGGCTCAGCCCCTGCCTGCCGGGGAAGCCCCCAGGCCCAGGTGAGTCCCCGCGGGGCTGGGGTGGGGTTTGCCGTGGGCAGGGGGGCATCCAGATGGCACAGCTTCCTTCTCCCTACGGAAGCGGTGCCCTGACACCGTCTCCCACCTCTCCCCACAGAGTTTGAGGATGGGCTGGCCGAACGGGGTCCTCCAGCCCCCCCGGACCCGCCCCGTGGCACCATCAAGGTGGAACAGGAGACCAGCCGTCAGTGAGGCCCTTGCAGCCCCCACCACCATTAATGAAGCAATAACGTGCTGGGGGACGGCTGCCGGCGTCGTGGCGGCGGTGCTCCGGGTGCGGGGAGCCGGCGAGGGCTTGGCCACAGCCCCCCCCAGGGCCCCGTCCCCCCCTGCACTGACGCTCTGGTTACCTCAGCCGCGGTGGGACGCGCCTCCCCGCAGCAGCAATACCCTCATCCCCACCAGGCTCTGGGCCCCCGCTGCCCCCCCCCCGGGGCTGGGAAGCCCTCGATGGACTCGAGCCCACTGTACAGACCCTCCTGCCTGCACCAGGCTGCCCGGCCCCCCCGTCGGCTCACCCCTCCTGCTGACCGTCCCCCCGGGCCGCTTCGGGCAGGCGAGCTGCATCCCCCGGCCCCGTCACCGTGCAGGGACAGGCGCTTCGCCACTGGCACACGAGCTGCGCGCAGCACCGCGTGCTCCTGCGTCAGCGCTGCCACCCACGCCGGGCACACGGTGCCGGCGCGCACGCCCCCGCGCAGACCCCCGCAGCGCCCACGCTCCAGCCGCCAGCCCCCCTCCCCGCAGCACGCACGTGCGAGCGCATCGTGCACACGCATTGCAACACCCCCCCCCCCCCCCCGCAGCACGGCACCGTCTGCGTGCAGCGGTTCAGCTGTACATACCCCTGCAGCAACCACAGCTCAGCGACAACGCGCCCCCCGCACGCACGCCCGCAGCTCCCCGCGCGCCTGCAGCACCCCGCACCCCCCTGCCTCCACTCGCCCCCAATTACCTGCGTGCACTGCCACGCATGGTCCCTGTGCCGTGGGGCGTCACACGTGCGCGCCCCCTCCCGGCACAAAGCAGGCGGCGTTTGACGGGCACTGGGGCAGTGCTGCCCCCCCCAGCCCCTCGGGGTCCCTCCTGCCCCCCCCCCCGCCCCCCCCATTTCCGCGAGCTGTGCCCAGCCCCGGGGTCCCCCACCCCTTAGGACTGTGTGGTGTCTTTTTAGAGCATTAGCAACTCCTCCTTTGTAACGTGTACAGTAGATTATTTATTTTGTTATTTTGGAATAAAACTTTATTTTATGGCTTATCTTCCTGCCCCCAGGCTCCCTCTCCCTGCTGCGGCCCCACTCCAGGCGGGGGGGGGGGGCAGCTCACAACCCCCAAAGCAAGCGCCGACTGCGGGTGTGTGAGGGGCCCCTCCACCCCGGACCAGTGCAGGGGGTCCCAGCAGCCCCCGGCTCAGGGGGGGTAGGCCTCATCGTGCACCGGGCTGGCACGTCTGCCCCAGCGTGTTTCCCGCTGCCGCCTCCCGCCCCCGCAGCTGACTCATCCCGGCCCCCGCGGGGCTGAGCCCGGCAGCGTGGGCTGGGGGCACTGCGCTCGGCTGCGGGCACCCCCCACGCAGGTCGGGGCCCCTGTGCCTGCACCCGCACCCTGTCACCCGCCGCCTCCCAGGACTGCGGACCCCAGCAGCGGCGTGGGCGGGCAGCAGCTCTGTACTCCAAAGTGCAGCGTATACACAAGGGGGGAGGCAGGGTGTTACCCAAAGTGCTACCCCCCCCCCGGAAAACCCCCCCCTCCCCTGGCAGAGTTTCCACCCCAGCACAAGTCATATCAAGTCCAGGAACCCAGACAAGGCTGGGGGGAGGGGGGGCCACAGTCCGACGTCCCCCCCAGCAGCCCCACAGCCTCCTCACGCGTGCCCTGGCCGGACGCTGTCATCCCACCGAGACTCCCCCAGCCCCCAGCAAGAGGCGTTGGGGCTGGGGTACCCGCTGCGCTGCAGGGGGGGCGTGAAGGGGGCACACAGCGCAGGGCCCTCCAGGGACATCTCCTGCAGGAACTGGTCGAAGTCCGAGCTGGGTGGCAGGTCCATGCTGGGCGGCATCCTGGGGAGAGAGGCGGCAGGGTGAGTCGGGGCAGCCCCCCCTGACCCCCCTGCTGACCGCCCCTGCTTACCACCTTGGGGAGCTCTGCAGCGGCGGGTCCACCATCGGTGTGAACGGGGCCAGTTCGGGCATCTCCTCGTCCTGCGGCTCTGGCGAGGGGCCCCCGGACAGCAGCTGCGAGGCCTCCCCCGTCACATACTGGTTGGGCATGAAGGGCCTGGGGAGCAAAGAATGGGGGGGTCTGATGTAGGCCACGGGGCACCTCCCTGCCCCCAGGGTGCTCGCTAGCCCCAAGGCACGGGGGGGAAGTGCTTAGTCTGGGGGGCTGGGGTGGGTCTCCTTGTAGGGAGCACCAGTAGTGGAGAGCACTGGGAGCACTGGTCAGCTGGGGAAGGTCCCTCCAGGTCTGCTCGCCCCGGAGCGGCGGGAGAAGGGGGGGCAGGACAGGGTGCCCCTCTCCAGCCATGTGCCAGGTCTTACAAGGGGTTCCTAAAGGCAAGGTCTTGGCAGCGGGGCAGCGCGGGGTCCATGACCAGGGACGGCGAGAGCATCGGTGACGTGCTGCGGGGAGGAGGAGCAGGAGCACTTAGAGGTGGGGGAAACACCACCTGGCCGTGCCTGGGGGCAGTGGGGGGCCCGCCCTGCCCCCTGCCCTGAGCCAGCACCGCTCCTACCTGGGAAAGGAGGACCCGAGGTTGTCGGAGACCATCATGCTGATGTTGCTCTCACCTGCAGGGTAGCCCGTGGGGATGGGCTGGGGGCAGAAGGGAGCAGGGGGGCTGCAAGCACAGACATGGAGGGGTTAGCATCTGAGGGTGTTCTCCACCACAGCCCCCTCCCACCCCAGCACATGCCGGCAGAGCCGGTCTGCCTCTGCCCAGGGCACGGCTGGGCACAGAGCCCAGCACTCACCAGATGGGGCTGAGCACCGACTGCAGGCTCTCGGGGTGCAGCTCAGGCTGCAGAACGGGCAGGCTGAACATCTGAGCCTGGGGGGCCTCGAGGGGGCCCCCCGCAGCGCTCTGGGGCTGCTGGTCCCTGCAAAAGTGCATCGCCCCATCAGCACAGGCAGGACTCGCGCGCTTCGAGGTCCGGCCTCCAAAGAGGCACACGTGCAAGCCAGCGCTCGCTCACGGAGAGGGCGGTGTGCTCGCAGACATGCTCCGCTGCAGCTCAGGATACCCGCGGGGGATTCCTTGCTCCCAAGCACATCCCCATTTTGCCCGGTCAGAAGTCCCCCCACCCAGCAGCAATGCGTGGTCCGGCCCGGTGAGGTCTGCAAGCCCCAGGCCGGTGCAGCTCAGCCCTGCGGAGGGCAGCGCCTGTGCGCACACCTCCGGCCCGGCCACGGCCTCACACGCACACCCACCTTTCGCTTTCCACTGTCATCTTGATGGCAGTGGAGACGTAGCCCCGGCCGTCCTTGCCTGTCTGCTCTTCTGCTCGGAGAGGAGAAGCACCCATGAACCACCAGCCCAGCACAGGGCCATGCCGTGCCAACCCTCTTTGCTGGCACTGGCCACCCCTGCAAGCTCTGGGGCCAGCAGGACCCGGGTGGGACCCAAACCCCTCTTCCTTCCAACCCTCCCCCCCCCCGCTTCTCCCCGCAGCATCGCTGGGGAGGCAGATGTGAAGCCCAGGGCCCATCTCTGCTCCCACCCACTCACTGTTGTAGTGACTCCCGAACGCCTGGTCCTTGGGGGTGTTGGGGTAGAGGTTGCGGAGCTGCCCCAGGTCGCGGATGCGGTCGCCGAGAGACCGGATGGACAGGTCCTTGGCAGAGAAGGGCTGGATGTTCTCCACCTGGCCGGACCCTGTGGGGAGACACGGCACAGGGCTCCGTCGCCTCGTCCCCATAACACCCGACGTCCCCAGGCCGTGACGACACCTCCCCTTCACAGCACTGAGAGCAGCCACTGTCCCCCCATCTCACCGTCCTTGCCCCGGATGACGTGAGCGATAGTGACACCCCCGATCTCTGAGTCACTGAAGCGGAGCAGGAAGGTCCCGTCAGGCTCCGTGCTCAGGAGTTTGCAGACGTACTGCTTGCTGATGAAGCCGATGATGAGCCTGGAGGGATGGACAGATGGAGAGTGGGCCAGCGCCAGGGTGGAGGGGTGGGAGCAGGACTCCCCAGGTCTGGCCCCGGAGCAGCCATGAAAACCTGCTTGGCCCCTGGCCACCCACCTGTCTGACCAGTAACTTTTGAGGCATCTCTTGGTGAGGTCGAGGACTCCATCAAACCACTGCCAGAAGGTGAATCCCCGACCAGGCAGGATCTCCTGGGGCAGAGAGAAGGGTGTGAGGCTCCCCAGGGCCACGCAGGCCCCTGCCCACCCTGGCCAGCCCTCCCAGTAACCTTGTTGAACTGGGCCCAGGAGACACTGCGGCTCTGGAAGTCCTCGAGGCTGGCGCTGTGGTCGTTAAAGATCTTCTGGGCCAGGAAGAAGTAGTGCTCCTTGAGAAGCCCCTTGGTGGTCTGCACCTCCGCCATGAACTTCAGGTTCAGCGTATCGCACATCTTCTCCCAAGGCACCCGCTCGGCCACCACAAAGGGCACCCGGTCCTGCGGCAGGGCCAGACGGCATCAGGACAGAGGCTCACCCGCCGCCCTGTCCCAGCCCACCGCATCCCACCCGCGTGCCGGGGTTCCCGCCCCAGCCTGCCGGCCGTTCCCATCCCACAGCCGGACCCAACCCCAGCGTCCCAGCAGCTCCTTTTCTCGCCCTGTGGCCCTTCCCTCTGGCTTGTAGCACTCACAATCTCGGAAAAGGCGTTATCCCACAGCACGGTTGCTTTGGCGTTATTGTCCTGGTTCCCGTGGACGATGACCACGATGGGCAGAGACAGGACCTGGGGGCAGAGAGCGGCCCTCCCTCAGCCCCAAGGCCTCCCCAGGTGAAGCGGGGCTGGCTGCCCCGGGACCGTCTGAGGGGCTCTGCACCGAGCTGTCCGGGACAGGGCCTGGGCATCCCACGGAGGAAGGCTCAGCACTGCCCAGCCCCGTCCCGCGGGAGAGGGGCCGGTACCTGGAGGTGGACGGAGAGGTTGCTGGGGGTCAGGGCCACGGTGGTGCTGAATAGGACGGCACACTTCTCCTCCGTCACTGACTCGGATCCCTTCCGCTCACAGCGCTTGATCTTCTTCAGCAGCTAGGGAGGGGAGAGCTGAGCGTCACCCCTGGACAAGCACCGGCCTTGAAGCCCCCAGCCCTCCCCTGGGGCCTCCCAGCACCCCAGCGGAGCCCCCAGCCCATCCCACGGCCCCTGTGTGGCCCCTCACCAATGGCACTCACCACGTTCTTGAAGTTGGCACAGCAGGTCCCACTGGTGGGGTTGGTCTCCAGGGCCACCACGTTATGCATGATCTCCCCCGTGCTCTCGCTGGGCAGAGGAGGGGGTCGGGGGGGGCGGCGGCGGCATGGCAGCCCCCTCGCCCCTGCGCTGGCCGGCCGGCCGCTCACCTGAGGGTGTTGCTGTAGGCGCTGAGCGCCAGCTCCCGCGCCTGCTTCTCCGTCACCATGTCGGCCCGCACCATGTAGGGCTTGGCTGACGCCTTCAGCAGCTGGGGGCCCAGCAGGAACCGCACGCTCGCCTGGAACTTGGTCTGGGTCTTCAGCACCTGCGGGGGCTGCTTCTCCACCAGGAAGGAGCTGGGGGACAAGGGGAGACAATGGTGCCTGGCACAACACCCCCGCCAGCTCTGCCGCCGACCTCTGCAGACCCACCTCGCCCCTCTGCCACCACGGCCCCCCCACCCATTACCTCTTGACCAGGCTGGATAACACTTCGTTGAACCGCTCCAGGAGCCGGGGCAGCAGCTCAGCCCCCAGCTCCGTGCTTGCCGCCATCACCTGCTGGTGCAGCTGGAAGTAAACCTCGACCAGGCTCTCGCACCTGCCGAGGGAACCACGGGGAAAGGGGCAGCCTCAGCCAAAGCAGAGCTGGGCCACCACTCTCCCAGAGCCCCTCAAGCCAGTGGGCTCCCCGCTCCCAGGGGAGCAGAGGGGGCAGGAGAGTCGCTCTGGGTCCCCCGTCTCTCCCCCGTGTCACCTCACCTCTTCTGCAGCGGAGCTAGGTTCTCCTCAAAGAGGGCCCCATTCCCCGCCAGCTGCTGCTGCCTCTTCCAGATTTGGATCCTCTTCAGTACCTGCTGCTTGGCTGCCTCCAGCTCTTTCACGGCCTCCAGGATCAGGGTGGGCAGCTCCTGGGGGGCAGCACTGGCCGTGGGGCTCTGCACTGTGCTGTCTCCCCAGCAGAGACCTGCAGCCCTACGCTGTCCCCCCCCAGGGCACCGAGACCCCCAGCCCTGCACTGCCTCGCCACCCCAGAGCTTGGTTTACACCTTCTCCGGCAGGCAGGACTGCCGGCTTTCCCCCTAGTGCCCCAGACCCCCACTCACGCTCTCCGGGGGTTTCGTGTCTGTCTTCAGCTGTGGGTCCCGCGTGTTCAGCTGCCGAGAGGCTGGGGAGGAAGGATGGGGGCGGCCCCGTTAGCGCAGGGAGCCGGTGTCTGTATCGCACTGCCCAGCACCCCGGGGGGCACGCCACCTTTGCTGCGCCCCATGGCAGACCCACACCAAGCAGGGACCCCTCCTCACCTGCAGGGCCGTCCCGCAGCACCTGGATCTCGTGGACGCGGTGCTGCAGCCGCTGCAGCCCCAGACTGAACTTCAGCTCCTCCTGCCGCCGGTGGAAGCTGAGGGGCAGGTGGCGGTCCTGGGGCAGAGCAGAGCAGGGTGAGAGGGGCCCGGAGCCGGCCCCGCGCCTTGGGGCGGCCCGGGAGGGGGGCAGGGACCACGCACCCTCTTGAGCACAGCGGCCTTCTCGCCCTCCAGGATCGCTTTCAGGATGGCCACCAGCCGCAGCGGGTCCCGCCGGTAGGCGTTCTGTGGGGGAGCCGAGCCCAGGGCGTTAGCGAGGCAGGACACACGCACCCCAGCCCTGGCCCCCTCCCACCCCATTCCTGCGTTTCAGGCCCCTTCCCACAATGAACGGTGCTAAGTCAGATGGGTTTCATGACCTACGGCGCGGGACAGACCACAACTTGCTGCTACTCTGACAGAGCTATTTCCAGCTTTAAAACCACTTTAAACTGTGCATTAAAAAAATATGAATCAACTTAAAAAAAAAAAAATCAAAACAAAGCAAATTCTCTATTTCTGCAAGCATCTCCTCGAGACCTGCCAGCCTGAGACCTGGTGAAGATTCTCCCAGCTGCCCTGGCCCAGGTAGATCAATGCTTTCCACGGAAAACAGGGAGAGGAATTTCCCTGCTGGCTCCGGTTCCCCACGCCCTGTGCCAGCTCCTCCAGCCTTGCGCATTTCCCAAATTAGCTACTTCCCAAAACAGCAGCAGAGCACAACAGCGAACTGCCGGACGGCGTGCTCAGCAGCTTCCCGTGCTGGCCGGGAGGCAGCTCCGCAACCGACCCCCTGGACTCCCCGCATCTGCCCCACATCCGCCCCACATCCCGACGTAGCCCTGGCAGCCTCAGGCAGGGACGGGGGCTCTGCTGGGGCAGACCCTGCCAGCCCTGGGGTTCAGGGGACAAAAGGCCCAGGTCTGGTCTCCCACCAGCCAGTTTCCCACCCCACTCCCCCCAGCCGCTTCCCTGGCCCTGTGTTCACCCATCTCGTGGGAGAGCACCCAGCTCCCACCGCCCACGCCACCAACACCCAGCGCTTCCGCTGCCCTCCCTGGAGAGTGGCCGCCGCCGCTCGGCCGGGCTCGGAAGCAGCAGGGAGCTTGGGAGAAATGAGGGTTGGCTGTTACGGGATGAGGAACAGCAGGAGGAAGGAACATGGGAGGGTGGCTCTTGAACATTTTAAATAAAAAAACCTAAGCTGAAACATCTGCGCATTTCCCTACAACAATTTCAGAAAGCAAGCAACAGTCTGGTTTTGGAAAGTTACCATGTTCCCCAGAAGTTATGACTAAAGCTGACCCCTTCCCAAATGTTGTATATTAAAAATGTCTGTTACCAAAAAAGCAGGGCTTTTTCAACCAGAATGGGGCTCTGGGAGCGAGCACCAGTCAGCCCTTACGGTAAGAGCTTCGCTGGCAGGAGAGAGAGTACAGGGTTTAAATCTGCAATCACAGAGGGTGGAAGAGAGACAGAGAGCAATTCAAACAGACCTTGATAAAGAGAAACAGCCTAGAAAAAGAAACCCAGCACGTACATGCACACACGGCAGGAGGAAATGCAGCACAACACATGGCACGGAGGAAGGAGAAATCAAACGCTCAAGCAGAAAATGGGGAACATCTGGCGAGGCAGCTGCCCGGGTGCTGGTAGCCGGGGGCGAGCGGAGCTGTGGGCCTTGGGGGGCCAACGCACATGGGGGGCTCCCCACGGGGTCAGGGTCCGGCATGGGGCCTGGGAGGACATGGCCATGGGGGGCAGCTCCCTGGGGGCCGCCGGCCACTGAAGGGGTTGCAGAACCGCGGCAGCGAGGGGAAGCTGGAAAGCTCAGCGGGCGGCGAGGGGGGGGAGCCAAGGGGAACCGCAATCATGGCTGTGACAGCCTGACTGCTGCGGTGAGCTGGGGGTCAGCCCTGGGACGCAAACAAACCCCCTCCATCTCCCTGAAGTGCCCCAAAAACCCCAGTCGCTGAGTCCACACAAGCTTGTTGCTCACGGACGGCGCTGGCCTTGAAACAGGTGTCAAGGGGGGACCAGCTCATAGCATCAGCCCCTTCGAGCGGTGCTTGAACCAGCGAATCCGAAGCATAAAATAATCAAATCTTCCTTGGCAGCCAGCCACGATCCCAGCGCAACACAGCCCCGAGGGTCCCCATGTCTGGCCCCCACGCACCTCGATGCTGCTGACTTGCTGGAGGATCTGGCACTGCTGCCCGTCGCTGCCAGCAGCGCTGCGGAGCTTCTCCAGCATGGCTGAGAGCATCCCGCTGGCCATGCTGGTGCAGAAGGCGTCTGAGCCATTGATGAACTCCCTGGAGAGGGGAAAGGGTTGGGTGGAGGGCAATGACTCCACCCTTCCTTGTGCAACCCTGAAACTCATGTTAGCCCCAAGGAAGGGGACACTTGCCTTCCTGGTGCGTTACCCAGCGCTGGCTGGATTTCTGCTGTGTGAACAAGGACGAACTGCGTTCTGAGCAGGATGAGGCAGTTCCCCAGAGAGGACATGACCTCCTGAAACCTCTCCCACATGTACACCCGGCTGCTGCACGCCCGCCCACCTCCACCATGCCTCATCCTTGCAGCGTAACCCCCACCGCTGCGCCTTGGTGTGTGCTGTGGGTCCCGGAGCCATGCGCCAGGGACCAGCCCCCCTCGCCCACCGCCACACCGTGGCCTTGTGCACTGCTCCTCTGACACCCGGCACGGCCGCGGCCCCGCAAGGCAGGAGGACGTGCCGGGGGGGTATTCCTGCACGCCTGCGTCCTGGTCGTTGCACCAGGCAGAGGAGAAGCTCCTCGGAAAGCCCGGGTGAGCCCATAACGGGGATAGTCAATCACTGCTGTTACTATTTCCCAGGCACAAAAAGGGGACTCCGGCCAGGCTGCGCCCACGCTTGCTGCCACTGCAAACACAGAGGCACAACAGTCCAGAGCCCGCGGGCACTGACAGACCCTGACCAGCCTCACCCAGGCGGCTGCACTCTCTGCCCACGGGTCCAGGAGATCCACTCGCGTCCAGTTCGGGGCCCTGAGGCCTGCCAGCACGCCTGCCAGCACGCCTGCCTCTGCCCCAGCCCTGACTGCAGCCCCATCTCCTGGATGGGCCCCTCGGACCAACACTGTGGTCCTGCCTCCGGCCCTGTCTCCTTTTGCTCCTGACCGGACGCCCCATGCAGACCCCGGCCTCCTCACCCACCTCGTCTGGGGCCATGGGCAGGGCCCGTCACCAGCACCTGCCTCTGCCCACGCGTCAGACCTGACGGTCAGGCCCTGCCCGGGCTGGGCCTCCCGGATCGGCTCAGCCCCCCGCGGCAGCCGGCCCCAGGCAGTGCCCAGGCTGATCACGGGTGCGTGGGGAGCTGCGCCGGGCAGGGCAGCGGGGCACTTACCAGGGCTGGTTCTCCAGCCAGTCGGCCAGGAGACAGCGCAGGCTGCGGGGAAACTCTGTGAAGAGGCCGCTGAACTCCTCCTGCGGCATGTGGGAGATGATGCTCCAGAGGGACATCTTGGGAACGGTCACCTGCGGAGAAACAGGAGAGGGGATGTGAGCGGGGCAGCCCAGGCGCTGCGGGCAGCTGCAATGCCCAGCGCTGCGGCCCAGGTGCCTCAGAGTCCCCAGCCCTCTGCTCGGCTCTGCCAGGGGCGAGCACCAGCGGCTCCTCCGGGAGGGCGGGTGAGAGCTGCCGCCTGTCCCTCTGGAGCTGCCGCCCGTCCCTCCACTGTCGGAACCTGCTGCTCACTGCTTGGCGGGGCCGGGGATGCTGGGGAGGAGGAGCAGGAAGCCCAATCCAGGATTGGCCTCTTGGGCAATCCTGAGCAGGCAGGCAGCCCACTCATGCCTCAGTTTCCTGCATCTCCGGGGAATCCCTGCACCTCCTGCCGCGGGCGATGCACAAGGACACGCGGAGGGACGGGCAAGCACTGCCAGTCTTGACGCAGCAGAGATGGGAGAGCTGTCAGGAGCAGGAAGAGCGTGAAACCCCAGAGCTTGGCGAGACTGCTCTGCTGGGGTGGTCTCAGTGAGGCAGCCTGGCTGCTCCCCAAAACCTCCCCAGCCGCCCCCCAAGGAAGGCACCTTCCTGGGCATGCCCCACCCACCCCCCAGAAATGGAGGGCTCCAGAGCTCACGGAAAACAAGAGGAGGACTGGAATGAGGTGCTGGATGGGAAACTCCACAGGGAAGGCCTGCGCTGGGGGGTCACTGCCCAACCCGGACCGCGGGTTCCCTGCCACCCCCTGAGCCGGGCGTTGCAACCTCGACAGTCCCTGCCCCTGCCCAGCCCCGGCCCCCAGCAGTGCCGGCAGCCTGCCTGCCCTGTCCTGCCCACGCCGTGCCTCTTCCCGACAGCTCATTCCCTTCCTCCCCGCTGCCTGCCACGCTCGCACCCTCCAGCCCCCGCCGGGAGCCTGCTCCCCTCTGGGCGGCCCTTGGGGCCCAGCAGGCGAGGGGGGGTCACTGCGCCGCCCGGCCCAGACGCACCTTGCTGCCGGTTCCCCTGGACCCGGCCGGGGCGGAGGCCGGATCCTGCGGTGGGGCGCGAGGCGGCAGCAGCAGCTCGCCGCCCAGATGTGGGGCCAGGGCAGGGCAGCGTGGGGCCAGGGCGCCTTCAGGACCCCGGCCAGCCCGTCCGCCCAGGGCTGGCTTCCCGTCCCCGAAAGCAAACAGCCGCGCAGGGAGTCACGTCACGTGTCCTCGCGGGCAGCGCGTTCCCCGCGGGTCTTGGCCGCGCTGCAAGAGCCGAGGCGCAGGGCGGAGGTGGAGCTGCCAGAGGCTTAGAGAAACCATGCGAGGGGAAGGAAGCCAGCGTCACTACAGCAACATCGCAGAGAGCGCAAACAACCGCGGCGCGGCCTGTGCCTGGCCGCCAGCACAGCTCCGGCCGCCCCCCGCGCTGTCTGTCGGGAGTTGGGGGCACACGCAGCAGCCGCACAGCCCCTGGGGTGCTCCGCTTCCTACGGGAGCCGGGTGATGCAGTGGACCAGCCCTCCCAGAGCCCCGCTTGCCACCCCGGGGATAAACCGCAGAAGACAGAAGCCCGACCCCAAGGCACACCAAGCCCGGCACTTCCAGGAACACATTTGCTTTTGACTCTGCTCGGCTGGCCAGAGCAAACAGATCCCGATGATTTCCTGCAGCGCAAAGCCTGAGGGCTGAGTTTACTCCGGAGGGGTCAATGCACGGTGGGAAACGCACTCGGCGACAGCTGGGAGCGCTGCCCCGCTCTCCCCATGGCCCCGGCGAGACGGTAGCTGCTGGCATGCAGGGAACCAAGACAGGAGGGAAAAATAGCCTCTCATTTTGTGATCCTCAAGATGTAATCCCCATCCTCCTCCCCCCTTTAAAACCTGTATTTCTGCTTAGCCCTGGGAGGCAGCTGCTGGCTGGTAAGCAGTGACCTGGAACGTAAGCTGGGCATGCCTGAATTTGCTAAGAGTCTGCAGGAGATGCTGCGCTCCTCATCCTCCCCGGCTCCCAGCTCCCTGCCAGCCCAGGGGACAACGGCTCAGAGGAGCTCAGAGGGGGGTACAGGCCCGTCCTCTCCTGGCATCAGTCTCAGCAGCTCCTTCAGCCCAGCCATGCCGCGTTTCCTTCCCATCCTAACAAATTTCCATGTTTTCCTCCTCTGCTCCTTCTGCAGAACAGCCTTTCCCTGCCAAGACCCAGCTCCTGTAGCAATACCCCAGCTGGGGCCGTGCTGCACAGAGGTTTCCTTGAGAGAAGCCCGTGTGCCCGGCCCCAGCTTCCTGCACCCTCACGGGATCAGGCCGTGCGGGGTTTGCTCCGTCAGCACCCCCACAGCACCAGGGAGAAGGAAGCTGGGCAGCAGGCGGGGACAGAGGCGCAGGCTGGGCGATGGAGCTGCCCCTCCTGAGGGGACCCCCACCCCGGGGCAGCCTGGCAAAAGCAGCCGCCGCGGCAGCTTCCAGCCCGGCGGCTCAGCGGTGCCGGGGGAGGCGCAGCTCCTGGCTCCGCACCACCCAGCACGATGCACCTACGCCCACCACGGACGCATCCACTGCAGATGCACCCCAAGTCTCCCGCTGGCCCAGCTGAGGCCGGGCTTGTACCCCCAAGGAGGCACCCCAGGGTGGAAGCTGCCACGGCAGCAAGCGCTGCACTCCCCCCACCAAGCATGGGGCCAGGCCTGCCCGGCGCAGGGGACGGCAGCAGGGAGGCGAGACCCAGCCGGGGAAGCCAGGGTTGAAGCCCCGAGCAGCAGCGGGGCCCCCACAGGGTCGGGCTGCCTCACGCTTGGGCTGGGAGCTGTCACCTGGGGAAACCCCGCAGCTGCGAGGCACCTCCGGCTGGATGGCGGGGCAGGATATGGCGCCTGGGGAGGGGGAGCAGCCTCCTGGGGTGTGCCCTGCACCCCCCCACCCGCTCCCCCTTCCCAAGCCCCCTCGGCGCAGCTGCTTTCACTTCCTCCTCCACCCGAGGGGCCGCTTCGCTTCCTCAGTGGGGCTGGGGGTCCCCCAGGCCGGGAGGTTGGGCAGGAGGAACCCAGGCACGGGAGGGGCTTGGTGACCCCTACACTCCCACCACGGGCTTTCTGCTTACTCATCAGACAATGGGAAACCAAGTCCACATCCCAGAAGCGAGAGCTGCCATACATCTCACGGCTGTTATTAACCATCGGCACTTCCTGGCACCAGACCGCAGCTCCCCACCCTTGGGGCCACCGCTCCCCCCACGCCTGCAGGACCGGGACCGGGAGGGACCCCACTCCTGGCCAGCTCCCCTCTGGCCTTGGCGATTTCCCAACCCAGTGCCAGAGGCTGGGGGGAAGGAGCTGGGGCGGGCAGCTTGTGGGCACACACGTCCCTCTGCCCTCCACACCCCCCTTGTCCCCCCGGGTGCCGAGCAGAGACTTCCCCGGGGCTTTCTCAGGGACAGATGCTCAGAGGCTTTCCAGTGCTTGACACTCGGGACACCTGGGCTCTGCTCTAGCTTTGCCCCCTCGCTGCCTCTCAACACGCCTCAGTTTCCCCGGGGTGCTGGGGAGGCCACCGCTGCTGGCACTCTCCAGCCCAGACCCAGGCAAGGGCATGGGACCACTGTCCCAGCCGGTGGGATGCTGGTGACAGCGCCACAGGGAGGACACCATGGAGCCTGCACGGTGGCAGGGGCTGGCCGCAGCCAGCCGCTCTCTGGCAGTGAAAGCTCGTCTGATTCAGAGGAAGAGGAGTAGGGCCTTCCCCAGCTGACCCAGCCCCAGCGTGACTCACGGCACGGGAAGTCCAGGCTGGATCCAGCCCCCAGCTCCCACCCCAGGAGCTTGCTGCCGTGGGGTCCCATCTGTGGGGACCAGGGGGTCTGCTGCTCTCCACCACAGCGCCCGCCGGGCACTTTTGCTTTGCCCTGTGCACCCTTTGCCCCAAGACAGTAGGGTGCCAGCAGCTGCATCCACTTGGCAGCCAGGTGCTTTGGACTTTGGGCCTGGCAGCCCCACCAAGTGCCTGCCCAGGCACGGGCCGGGCTGCGCCTCCACCTGCGTGGCCAACGGGAGCCTCGATGCCTGCCAGCCCAGCCTGCCTGGGGTGCGGGCAGCTGCCCCGGCGCGCTCACGCCAGAGGCTCCGCAGGCCCCGGAGCTCCTTTGCCGTCCCACCCCAAAACACCCCAGCAAGGGTGCGTCCCTGCCAGCGCCGGGGCCGGACAGTCGCTCCGCTCCCCTCCAGAGATCGCAGCTCATCTGCTGGGGGATTTGCCATGCTGCCTGGACCCCTGCCCATGGCCGGAGCCCTACAGCTGCAGGAAGGTGCCCGCCGGGCAGCCCCCTCCCCAGCGGGCAGCGCACCGCCCCATCCCGCTGCCGGGCCCAGGAGCGGCAGGGATGGGGCCGAGGGTGCCGGGGAATCCCCCTGCCCACTGGCACGGCTGCAGCCCCCCAGCCCCAGCAGCCCCCGCCTGGGCCTGCCCCGCTGCCACCGCGGTCCCCTCGGCCCGGCCCGTGACGGGCACCCGAGCCCCCTCCCCGCGGGCGGGCGGCGGCGAGGCCGCGGAGGCCAGGAAGGCCGTGAGCCCGCCCCGGGGGCTGCCGCGGCCGGGCCCCCCGGACCCCTGCGCCAGCGGCCGCTTCGCTGCCCCGGGCCCGGCCGCCGCCCTCCAGAGAGGGGCCGAGCAGCGGGGCCCAGCTCGGCGCCCCTGCCCGAGTCCCGCGCCGGGGCGGGAGGTGCCGGGCGGCGGAAGGGGGGCCCCCAGCCCCTGCCCCGGGAGCCGCCCCGGCCCCGTCGCCCGCCCCCGGTACCGGCCCCGCGCCCCCGCCCCGCCCGCGGCGCCGTTACCTGGCGGGAGCCGCCGCTCGCGAGGGGCGGCCGGGCCGGGCCGGGCCGCGCGGCCCCTCACTCCATGGCGGCGGCGGGCGCGGCCGGGCCGGCTCCCGCGGCTGCCCCGCTCCGGCGGAAAGCGCCGAGCGCCAGGAAGGGGGAGGAGACGCGCGGGCGGCGGGTGCGCGCGGGGGGGCGCCGGCACCGGACCGGCCTCGGCGGCTCCCCGGGACGCGGACGCGGCCCCGCGGCCTCACGGCGCCCCGGCCCGCCCCACCGCCGGGCTGCGGCACCCACGGGCCTCCCCAGCCCCGCGCCCGGTACCCGCTCACGGCCCCACGCCCGCCCCGTATCGGCCCTCACGCGCTCATGACCCCACGCCCACCCGCTCTTCCACTCACCCGTGCCCCCGCGCCTGCCCCCTACCACCACCCGCCCGCTCCCCACTCCATATCTGCCCTCACCCACGCGTGCCCCCCTCCCCGCCCCATATCTGACACCCATCCACGGCCCTGCTCCTGCCCTATATCAGGGCCCCCCACACCTGCCCCATGGCTGGGCTCCGCTGCCTTGCTGCTCTTCCCAGCCTACCGCTCGTCCCCAGGGACGGCTGTAGGGATGCTCCTGGGCCGGGGCCAGCCTCAGCCGGGCCCACGCCAGCCCCGTGTCCGTGTCGTGGCCCTTTGCGGAGGAGCACGTGCCAGGCACCCTGAGCCCCGCAGAGCCGGGCCGATGGTCCCGGTCTGCACCCGTACCCCGCGGTCTGGGCCCATGTCCCCGTCCTGGGGTTGAGCCCGCTGCCGGTCCCGGGCCATGCCCCCCCCCCCCCCCCCGCCTGCGCTCGCCAGTGCCGGCCCGGCCCGAGGACGCGAGTGGGGTCGCGGGCGGGGGGTGCACATGGCGTTCGGGGGTACTCGCTGCGCGGGGGGCCATGCCGCACGGGCACGGGCGCTCACTGCCTGAGGGGTCGCATTGCACGGGGGGCGTTCGCTGCACCGGGGGTGCCCACGCGGGGGCCGGACGGGCCCGTCGCCCGCCCCGGGGCGCTCCTGAGGCCGCTCCGACACCCCGCGCCGGAGCTGGGGGGGGGGGGGGGGGCCGCAGCGGGCAGGGCCATGCCGGAGCCGCCAGGGGGCGCTGCCGCACCGCCGGTGCCACCGGGGCGGGGCGGGGGAGCCAGGGGCCGGGGCTGCCGGTCCTGGGGCGGCTGGGCCGGTCCAGGGCAGGGCCGCCGGCGGAGCCCCGGGGCGCGCAGCCCCGGGGACGGGTCCCCCCCCCCTTGCCCCCATCGCTCCTCACGCCGCGGCGCCTGTGAACCCTCCGTGCTCGTGGCCGTTACGAACATCAGACGCGTCCGGGGCCGCGGGCCTCCCGCCGTGAGCGCGGCCCCCACGGCCAGCGCGTCTCCCACCCTCGCTCGCGCCTGGCCCCGTACCCGCTGTCCCCCCTTCGCACCGGGGTCCCCCGGGAGGCCGGACCCTCGCCGTGGTGTGGGGCAGATCCAGCCCCGGCACGGGCACGGTTGGGGCTGATCGGCACCCCCAGAGGAGCGCGGCCCCCCTGGGCCCGGGGGCTGGGAAGGGGCTTCCTGGCCCTGCTCAGCCCCCCCAAGGTCCCGGCTCAGGCAGCATCCGGGTGACCCCGCCCCAGGCGTCCCTCCATCCGCTGCTCCGGCTGCGGGGGCTCGGGACCGCGGCGGGATGAGGTCCGGCAGCAGGTTTGCGCAGGAGGGGCTTTGCAGCGGGACCCTCAATGACGGACCCGTGCCGGGGAGGGGTCGCCTCAGGGCACCCGGTGTTGGCATCCCCTTCCCCAGCCGCCCGCCCCTGCAGCGAGTCCCCTGCAAAGCTCCGGGGGGATGAGGGGTGGCAGCGGCCTGTGTCCTGCCAGCTTTGGGGGAGCATGGGGTGCACTGCCCTGGGGGGCAGCAGCGCTGGGCAGCGCCCGCAGGGCAGGGGGTGCGTGGGGAGGGGGCTGGGCGGGCACTGGCCGGGGGCCATGCGTGGGAGGAATCCTGGCGAGCGCGTGGCCGCAGCCATCCCGGCCATCTCCGCTCCCCAGGGCTTGCGCAACCTCCGGGCCCTCTGGCGCAGCGGTGGGGGGCACAGAGCAGCCCTTCGGACCCCCCCTGCGCCCCCCGGGGCACCCCCGCCTGTGCCCCCACCGGCCCTTCTGCAGGGGCAGCTTCCCAGGAACATCTGGACCTTCCTCCCAAACATCTGGCGCAGCAGCAGCCCGAACCAGCCCCCCCCACCCCAGGCCAGCCGCCTCCGGGCTGCTTCCCGCCCCCACCCCCTGCCTCTGCCAGCACTGCTGCCTCACCAGGGTGGGGCAGGGGCAGGCGTGCGACATCGTTGTTTTAACAGGTGACATCGCTGGGGGGTTGCGGGCAGCTGCCTGATGATGGGCGCCTGCACTGCTCCCCCTTCCCCCCTTGGCACCCGGCCTCAGCCCCTTTGCAGGCAGCGGCATGGCAGGGTGCTGTGGCAGATGAATGACGTCACAGCTCTGGCTCTGATGTCAGGGCTCTGGCTCTGAGATCATAGCCACAGCTGTGGTGGCAGGGGAGTGATGAGAGGCTCTCCTGGGTTGGCGGAAGGGAGCCGGCCCCACGGGGACCTGCAGCCGGAGAAGGGACGGGGCAGGTGGGGCAGGCTGGCATCGGCACGGCCCGGGGAGGAGGCCGGGCTGCCAGAGCCCCGCCAGGCCGGCAGCCCCCCTGCAGCTTCGCTCGTGTCCCGGGCCCTGGAGCCAGCTGGATCCTGGGGCCTCTTAAAATGTTGCAATTATTGGCAGCGTGGCCCCAGCCCCAATACGCCAGCCAAAAACGCCGCTTAGGGTGATGGAGACGCGTTACCAAACATCCAAGGCAGGATGAGACGTTCCCTGCAGAGAAAAGGATGTTTTGGTGAGACGAGAGAACGGAGGTTGTTTTTGGGGAATGAAGCTGCCGGCCCCAGCCGGCAGGGCTCTGCCAAAACCCCGCCGTGGGCTGGTGGGGCAGAGCCAGGTGCCTCCGGCCATCGCCGGGCGCCGGTGGTGAGCGAGAGCAACCGGCTCTGCCTCGCCCGAGAGCTGAAGTCAGGGAAGCGAAACCCAGCCCCGCAGCTGAGCCCTGCGCCCAGCCCTGCCGACAACGGGACCCCCTGCGAGGGGGTCTGCTCCGCCGCCCTGAGCTCTGCTCCCTCCCGTGGGGACGTCGGGGGGACGGCGAGGGTCCTGCTGCTCTGGGACCTTGGTGGGCCCCTTCCTCTGCAGAAGGATCCCTGGGTGCTGCCCGGGTGTCCGCCCCGGGGGTCAGTCCTGCTCCCCACGGGGTCTCTGGGGAACTGCCGAGTGCGGGCGAAACGGGGCTGCTGGCTCGGCCCTGCCGCCCGCGGGTCCCGGCTGCTGCCCAGCTCTCCCGTCCCGGCAGCCGTTTATTCTCCGTCCCGTGCTTGATCCCCAGCGGCGTCTCTACGCTGGCGGGGGGGAGCAGGGCTGCCCGGCCACCCCCCGCAGCCCCGAGCTGGGGGGGCATCACCGGCAGGGACGGGCAGGGGCCTGGAGGGGCATCGCCGGGGTCGGGGCACCGCGGTGCTGCAGGATGCGCCCCCGGCACCACGCGTGGGCGCGGGACCCGCGGAGCCGCAGGCAGACCCTGCCATGGCCACCCCCAGGCCTGCCCTGCTCCTGCCCCTCCCTGCCCCTGCCCAGACCACACCGTGCCCCTGCCCACACCATACCCATACCATACCCATACCTATGCCATACCATACCCATATGATACCATACCCACACCATACCCATACCATACCCATACCTATGCCATACCATACCCATATGATACCATACCCATACCATACCATGCCCATACCATGCCTATACGATAGCATACCATACCTATACCATACCATACCCATACCATACCTATACCGTACCATACCTATACCATGCCCATACCATACCGATACCATACCTATACCGTACCATACCTATACCATGCCCATACCATACCATACCATACCATACCATACCATACCATACCATACCACACCGTCCCCCTGCCCGTACCCGCCCCCGGGCCCGGCCGGGGGGTGCAGCCCCGCCACCGCACGCGCATGCGCGCCGCGCGGCCGCCGCGTACGACCCCCCCCCCGCGCGGGCCCCCCCCGCACGCGGCGGCGGCTCGAGCTCGGTGACGTCAGGCGGGCGGCGGCGCGCGCTCCATCCATCCCTCCGCGGCGGCGGCGGCGCGCGCAGCCCCCCGCCCCCGCCCCGCCGCCCCCGGCGCCGCCGCCGCCGCCCAGCCCGGAGGGTCCGCCCGCCCCGCCCGCCCCGTCCCGTCCCGTCCCTCCCCCGCCCGCCCCCGCCCGCGCCCCCTCCCTCCGCGGATGTCGGTGCGCGGGCCCGGGACGCGCCGCCCCGCGGGCAGCACGGCGTGAGGAGCCGCCGCGGAGCCGCCGCCGAGCCGCCGGCATGGGGCCGCTGCTGCCCCTTGCCGGGTGCCTGCTGGCCCTGCTGGCCGCGCCCGCCGCCCGCGCCCTCGAAGGTGAGCCCGGGGCCGCGCGGGGCGGGGGCGGCGGGGGCCGGTTCCCCCCGCGGGGAGCGGAGCGGAGCGGAGCGGGGCGGGCGGCGGGGACAGGCCGGCGGGGGGAGCGCCGCAGCTGCGCGGCCCCGCGGCCGCTGCTGGGGGCGCGGGGCCGGGAGCAGCCGGGCTCCGGCGGGGCCGCGCCGCTCGGCCGGGCCGGGGAGGGGGCGGGAGGCGCCGCCGTGACAAAGCAGAGCGGGCGCAGCCCGGCCCCGCCGCGCCGCGGGGCGGACGGGGGGACCGGGGGGGCAGCGGGAGCGGGCTCGGGCTCGGGCTCGGGCGGCGCGTCCGTCCCCGCCGGCCGCCCTTCCCCGCGCCCCCGCCGCGCCGCGAGGGAGGGATGCGCCCCCCGCCCCCCGCAGCCGCTGCTCCCTCTCCTCGTTTTCTTCCTCTTTGCCGGTTTCTGGTGACTTTCAGCCCGCCCGCCGTCCCGTTTGCCTCGGGATCCAAAGTTGTCCTCGCAGCCAGGCCGGGAACTTGGAGCTCGGCCCCGCTGCGGGAGCTCTGGGCCGGGGTCCCCCCGCTCCCCGGGGACACCCGTGACAGCCCGGCCTCGCCCTGCGCGCCCGCTCTTGCATAACTGGGGCCGTTCTCCTGGAGCCGCGACGGCCCCGCTGCGGAGTTTGGCCGTGGCCGGTCTGGTGGCACTGGGAAAATGTTTACCCAGCGATGGGGCTGGCTGTCCGTCGGTCTGTCCAGCCTCTCTTGCCAGCCGTTTTTTTCCAAGCTGCGCACGTCTCGTTCCCTGCGCTTATTGATCTATTCAGTAAATGCTTTAGCGAGCTCGTCAGCTCAATGGCCGGGCTTTTGAATGTACAAGGGGCTGCTCTTGGCAGCATGAGTGCATTTAGGAGCTGGCAGCCGAATGAGCTGGGAACCAGCGGTGGAGAAGTTCCTTGCAATGCCTGAATGCATGGGGCGGGAGGCTGTTTTTCCCTTTAAAAGCAGAGAGATGGGGGTTCTGAGTTGGCGCTGTCAGCTTTCCTCTTATGGATTCCCTCTGTCCAGATGGGAACGGCCTGGGGAACGCGAGAAGCTGGAGCAATTGATTGGCGAGGGGTTTTTTGGGAAGGTTATTCTGTCCCCTTTCTTCGCCCCCCTTGGAGCGAACCAGGTGAAGCCGCTGGCATTTGGTGTCGTGGCAGCGCCTGACCCGTCACCAGGTCAGAGGGATGGAGGAGGTTCGGGCAAACGCCGGCCCTGCTCCAGACTAGTGTCTGGGGCTGCAGGAGGCTGGAGCCTGCGGTTTCCATCCCTCCAGCCCCTCCTTGCCCTGCCGCAGGTCCAGGCGCTTAATTAGCGTCCCTTGAAGGGAGGTGGCAGGAGCAGAGCAGCTTGTGGCACCCCGCAGCCGCCCCTGGTGGGTTAACAGCTGAGCCCGCCGGCGTCGCCCGCTCCCGCCCCGCTCCCGGGGACCCCAGGTCTCAGAGGCATCGTCCCCGCTCGATGGTGGCTCGGAGCAGCTGGTGGATCCAGAAGTTCGTGGGGGCGGGAGGGACAGGCATCACTCATTGCATAAGCTGCGTTGCCTTTGGAAACGAGGCTGCAGAATGGTGATGTGCTGGAGGGAAGTTCCTCCATCCTCTTCTCCACCCCATGAGCTGGAGTGGGGCAAAAGCCAGCGCAGAGATGCCCCCTCCTTCCAGCAGCATGCTTCCTTCCCAAGGGGCTCCCCTTGGGGGTGACTTGGGGGGTGAGGTGCTGTTCCAGCCCCACGGAGCCTTGGGCAGCCCAGCAGGGCGAGGGGTCCTCCGGAGAGCTGGGGAAGGAGCTGTGCCAATCTGTGGGCGGGAGGATGCAGGGGGGGCTCTCAAAGCCCTCCACTCCAGCGGGGGTGTGGCTGGGCTTGCTGGGAAGCACCTTGGTGCACCCTTGGTGGCACCTGAGGTGGTGACTTGGCCCCAGGGGTCCTGGCCAGGCTCTGGTTTCCCTGGCTGCAGGTCTCCCGCTGCCTGAGCCTGCTGCGGGCAGGGGCAAGCTCGGTGCAGTGGGGTTCTAGGGGAACCGTGGTGGAGCCGGTGCTGCCTGGGTGCCACTGGGAGTGGGGTGCAGGGTCCCCGTCCTTGTCCAGAGACCTTACTCCCCACACCTGCTGCCTCGGTTTGCAGCTCTGGAAGCTGTTCGTTTGTTCCTGGCTTTGGCTGCAGGAGAAGGGGGAGGCAAAGTCCAGACAGTGGGGCAGAGAGGGGGGGAAGCTCTTCCAGGGGGACAAAGAGCACTGGTGTGTGGCTCCTGTCTGCCGGAGCTCCTCTGCTGCTTGCCGGGTGCTGTGGGGCTTCCCTGGGTCCCGCTGCCTCGGCCGGCAGAGCTGGGGAGCCTTCGGGAGAGGAGTGAGGGCAGGCAGGGATTGCCCCGCTCCTGTTTTGGAAATACCTGTGGTTAAGGGTGGCTGCGGTGTTTCGGTGCAGCGCTTCCCTCTCGCTGCCTTGGTGGTCTGGCGTGTCTCGTGCGCGTGAGGGGAGCGCGTGTGCCCGCGTGTGCGCGTCTGTGTGCGTGCTGTTTTCCTGGGCATGCGTGGGCATGCCCAGAGCTGTGCTGGGTTCAGCAGAGGTGAAGAGAGGAGCGTTTGGGGGCTGCTGGGAGGAGAAGGCAGGAGCTGTTGGAGGAGCTGACACAGGGACTGGGACTGCCCATGGGGGACCGGCGGGGGCTCCCCTGTGCAATGGCGGGGAGGGGAGGGTGCCCGGCATCCCCGTGTGGAGCATCCTGGCGAGACTCTCCGCTCTGCAGAGCTTGGTGTTCGTGGGAGCCCCGTGGGGCTCTGCCCCTGCGTGGGAGGTGCTGTGCTGTGGGATGCCAGTGTGCCCTGGTGCTGCTGTGGTGTCCAGAGGAGAGGGCTGGGCTCCAGCCCCCGTCCCGCATGCTCCCTGTCCGGTGACATGCACTGACATCGAGAGGAGCGGGCAGCAGCGGAGCATCCCTGGCAAAGCCTGGCAGTGCTGCCCGTTTTGAGGTGAAACTGAGGCGTTGCCTGCTCACTGCTTCCCAAGCTGTTTTGAGGCGCTGTGGGTGGTGTGGAAGTGGGAATAGCTGTGGTGTCCCCCTCGTCTTTGGTGTCTCAGCCCCACCACTCACCCCTCGTCTTCTCTCCGTGCCATTTCCACGTGCTCCATGGGAGCCTGCAAACCGGGAAGGAGCTGGGGCTGCTTGCGCCCTCCAGCTGGTGATGCTTTTCTTCCGGCGTCAAGTACCAGTTGGGCTGATGGGGAGCAAAACCGCCTTGGTCCTCCCTGTTCCTCAAAGGCCCCGGGCCCCGGAGTCTCCTTTTCTGGAGGAACTGACTCTGCTTTGGCATTGATTGGTTCCTCTTTGCCACCGGCCCGTACTTGATCGGCAACTGCCGGCACGGCTGGCTCCCTGGCGGGGCAGGGCTGGTTCCCTGCCTGGTACGCCGGCTGGCGTGGGCTCCGCTCTGCTGCACGCGGCATCCCCGTCTCCTTGCAGAAACAGCAGTATCAGAGCGGAAAAGCAGAGACCAGTTAAGGGAAAAGCTGCACAAACCAGCTGCTAGGTGGGGGTCCCAGAAACACAGACCTCGAGTCTGCTGGGGGGGGACAGGGTGGTGACACATGCAGCTTCGAGGCAGGAGGGTTGGCCCCAAAAACCGTCCTCCCGCTGTCTGGGATGAGGGTGTTTGGGAAAGGACCACGCGTGGGTTGAGTTCAGCCCCTCTCCTTCCCCCTCTGGGAGGGTGCGGGGGGACCCGGCTGCTACTCGAGGGCTGCGGTTATCTCTGGTGTTTGCTGCGGTTGTGGGCTGAGATCGGGGAGGGTGATTGAGGATGGGGCAGGGCGAGGGCGAGGAGCCCTTTGGGCAGAAACCAGGAGCATCGTTACTGTTTGTAGAGGTGACCGTGGCGGCCAGGTGGGGGTGTTGGGCACGCAGGGGTCTGCGGAGCAGCGCTCGCGTGCACTGTGGGCTGCCTGGTGCCAGGCTTCTGCCAGCGGGTTATTGCACGGCTCGTTCCTGTGCAGCGGCAGCACGAGCAGACGGTGGCGGAGAGGAGGGAGCTGCTCTCGCTGTCAGGTGGATCCTGCCGACAAGGTCTTGCCACCATTTTGCGAGTGCTGGGGAAGCTCTGTGGGGAGCGGGGCTGCCCACTGCCCAACTCTGGACACCTTCCCCTGGGGACGGGTGCCTGCAGCTGGGGCTTTTGCTGCCCCGTGCGGCACCGATGCCCTGGGAGGCAGGAGGAGCTGAGCCGACGGCACTCTGGGGTTTTGGCTGTGCCTTTGGGATGACTTCCCGTGCTCCCTGTGGATGGCCTTTCAGTGAGACTCTGGCCAGCTCGGGCCCCAAATTGCCTCTCCAAAACGGCACAGGGAGCACGTGCCTCTGCAAGTGCCTTTTGCCTTGGGAAGGGGGTGCAAAGGGGTGCTTCCTGAAACCGTGGGACAGCCTGGGGCGTTGCGGTCAGGGCTGGGCCCTTGGGAGCCATCAAGTGCCCAGGGTGGGACAGGCTGTGCCGTGGTCCTGCTGACTCGGCACAATTAGAGTGGTGGTAACCAGCGGGCGAAACTGCAGCTTTGTCGTGGAGCAGGAGGTTCCTCTTCCAGGCGTTGAAATGATTTCAGTTCCCAGATCCGTGTTGAGCACCTTCTTTGTGTCAGCCCCCCAGGTAAAATCCTTGC
This sequence comes from Mycteria americana, assembly GCF_035582795.1. Classification (NCBI taxonomy): domain Eukaryota; kingdom Metazoa; phylum Chordata; class Aves; order Ciconiiformes; family Ciconiidae; genus Mycteria; species Mycteria americana. The sequence goes on from NC_134390.1 coordinate 2,678,629, forward strand.
TCTGTGCCCTTGAGACCCACTGGCTGACCCACAGCCCTACTCGGGGGCTGCGTCTCTCTGAGAGCCGCCCGCCTGCCTGCGGCGCCTCGGGCAGCGCCTTGGCCAAGCGCGAAGTTGTTCTGCTCCCAGCTCATCCCAACAAGTTGCGGGGCTCAGCTGAATCACCCGGAGGAATCCAGTGGTCCCAGGGTTGGGAAATGGGCTCCTTGGAGATGGTGCCGGCTCCTGGTCACGGCGGCGCGCGGCTGACTCAGCTGGCGGGCGGTGGATGCGTCTGCCCGTTTCCTTCCTGTGCTCCCTGCTTTGCCAGGCAGACAAGTCTCTCCTTGTGCTTGGACTGAATTTTATCTCTGTCACCTCCCAGAGAGCGCGTCTGGCCGCGTTCCCGTGGACGTCCCTCTCCGTGTGGGGAGGCTCGGCCCTCGACCAGGAGCCGCAGGCTGGGGTCCCTCCTGCGGGCTGTCCCCTGCTGCCGTTGCTGCGGGTGTGCTGCTCCCCAGGATCCTGCTGGGTCCTCCGCATGAAGCAGCTCCTGTTCCCTGGCGAGGGGGACTGGGGGGGGCGCATTTCTGGGCCCCGTTTGCATTGTGGCCATCCAGAGGAGAGCCGGCGGAGGCCGCTGAGCCCTATTTTGTGCTGGGGGAGCAGCCGGCACTGTTAGTGCTGGACGGAGTGCTGTGTGTGCGGGGGGGGTGGTGGTGGTCCCATCTTGGGGGACGCAGAGCATGCCCGCCGCTCCCCGTGCGGGACCCCATGGGTGGCTGGGGTGGCCAGCAGCACCCGGGCCGGAGGTGGCGCGTGCCGGGGCCTCACCGAGTGCGTGGTGAGGTTTTGTGTCCGGTGCCGTTTTCCACTGGCTCTCCCAAACGCAGCGTCGGCTCCATCCACGCTGCAGCTTGTTGTCGAGGGGACGCATTTTCCTCTCCTTTGGATTTTGCAAGCCAGTGCAAGACCGACTCGAGCTATTTACAGACCACGTTTTGCTGTTGACTTAACTTTTCAGTCACTTCCATTTAATGTACCTTGGCAGGCTGACCTGCCAGCGGCAAGCAGCAGCAAATATTTTCAGCATTTTCTAATTCAGCTCAAACTTCTTGTTTTCTTCACTCTGTGCCTCTTATTTTAAGAAGGAAAAGTACTGGGTGGGCTGTGAGGACTGTTTTGCTGGATGTTATTGTGTTATGCGAGGTTGCTTTCCCCAATGCAGTCCAGCCATTTCTAGGGCTAAATATAGACTCACAATGTCCTTTCTTAGCCAGGGGAACGGAGCGGACTAGAGCTGCAATCGTGCAGATGCTTTGCAGGACCAGAGATGGTCCCAGCACCCCTTGAAGTGAAGGGCTTGTGGGGTTGGCAACCGAAATGATGGATAATCACCTTGCTGGCAGCTTGGAGCTTCTCCGGTGGGACGGTGCTCAAGGTGCCACCGAGGGGAGGGATGGGAAGAGCAGCCTCGGCTCCGGGGAGCGTCGGCCTGCAGGGGAGGTGAGAGCAGGTCTGTAATGTCCAAAATGTGTGGACTGAGGCATCAGTGGGAATTGCGGATGGCTGGGAGGGAGTCTAATTGAGTTGGAAGTTGCATCTTTAATCGAGTGGACTAATTAGCCTATTGCAAGATGCCATTTCTCCAAATGAGACCGTGGCAAGGATGGGCGGGCATTGATGGTCGCATCCTGGTGTGCGAGCCGGTGACGGGCAGGTGAAGGGCGAGGTGAACCGTGAGCGTGTGGTTCGCTTGGTAAATAACAGGGGCTGCTGGCGCGGCGGGACGAGGGAAGTAATTGCTGCTTTTAGACTTGCTGCTGGGCTCGGGGCTCTTGTCTATCCCTTGGTGACAAACTGAGGAGGAGGATTTCACCTGGGGGGGATGAAGGCTTTCCGAGCCATCGTGCTGCTGCTTCTCTGCCCTGGCCTTGCTTGGGGTGGCTGGGTTTTGTTTGCTGTGGGCTGCCAGGCAAATTGTTATTTTAATCTGCCGAGAGCTTTGAAACGCATCAATCTAGTCCATTTACTTAATATGGTGCAGCTCTTTGTTTGCAGGCGCCGCTGCAGCCGTCTTGAGTGCGGGGACCGAGCGCTCGCTGAGTCCCGGATTCACACAGCGGCTCATTTGTAGCTGATGAACAGTCGAGCGTCTCTGCCGCTCGTGCCGCTGGTGAGGTGGGCTGCGCCGGGGTGCCCGCACCTCGTGCTGCTGCGTCAGGCTCTTTGGAGCCGAGTCCCTCCTGGCGTCCCCTCCCTCTGCTTTGCTGTACCCCGGGGGGCAGAGCCCCTCGATGCCTCAGGAGCATGCGCCGCCACCCTGCAGACGTGCCCGGTGATTTTCTGTTTGTGCCGTGCTCGGGATTTGAATATTGTGGCCTAAAGGATTGCAGGCGGATGCAAACGCTCGTGCCATGGGGAGCGTCTGGGGAGCAGCAGTACGCTCCACCGCTTCCCCTGCCCCTCTCCGCTCTGCAGGCGCCAGACCGGCTTGCTGCTGGTGGGTGCCCACCCGCAGCTGCTCAGACCAGCCTCGTTTGGGGACAAGCAAGTTGCCCGTCCCTGGCTGCTGGCAGTGATGTCCCTTGGCTGTACCCGGCTGGGTTTGCGGCCGGGAGAGCGGCTCGAGGTGATGCACGACCCTCGAGGGCAGCTCTGACCCTGGGGGGCAGCGGCATCCCAAAGCACGCAGTGCTTGCGGTGGCCCTGTCCTCCCTTGGGCGCCTGTGCCGGCTCAGTGCCAGACCCCGTCACTCCAGGCAGCCGGCGTGGGGAGGGGAGCTGGAAGAGGGCTGCAAAGGGTTTCCTCCCGGTGCTCGGTGCATGGGTGTCATGGTGCCTTTTTATTGTTTGGAAAAGGAAGCACTTGGGTTTAATACTTCCCGCGGCAGCTGCCTTCCCAGAGGTCCGGGCGGATGCTGTGGGGTGCCGGGGGCAAACGCCGCATGGAGGTTTGGGCTGTGCCTGCGCCTCTGCCCTGGGGCCGGCCACTACCTTTGCCCCTGAGCGGGGGACCTGCGATTCCCGAGTTATTTCCAAGGAGGGAAATTTCCTCCCCTGGTCCTGAAAACATCAGCTGAAATGTCTGCGGGCCCCTGGCCTCATCCGTGCCGTGGGACGTGTCCCCTGCCTGCTCCCGGGGGGTGCTCCTGGCAGGGCCAGCGGCCGCAAGCTGGCTCAGCATCCCTGGGTCGGTGCTCGCACTGTGGCCCCGCTTCCTGCTGCAGCCTCCGGCCGCCGCTGGCCCCTCCAGATGGGTTCACTCAGCGTCTCCTCGCGGCGCGGAGCGTGTTTTCCCCACGGAAAAGCGCATGTGGAACCTAGCTCTACGCTTACTCACCAGCTTGGTCTTCTCTTCCACAGCTGCTCTGATGCCATCATGCCTTGAAATCCGCTTGGCCCAGCCCCGCGCCCTTTTGGCTGCATAAAATCTTAAAGCTTCTTTTTCTGCAACTTGCAGATCCAGGCAAACCAGGATCTCTGACCTGCAGGAACCACCTTGGAGCATCCAGGCTGCTGCGAGCGAGCAGTTCATTGCTGGCATAGCCGAGCCGCACTGGTGGAGATGCCAAGGGGGTAGTGTAGTGTCTGGGGCGCAGCACCAGAGCAGACATAACCGTACCGGATTCCTCTTTAATCATTTTTACCAGTTATAAACAGATGGGACATTTCACCATGCCAAGGATTTTTTTTCCCTTTGCCTCTTAAAATACAGCTGAGCGGGTGTCTGGGAGCGGAGCGCTGCTGAGCAAACCTGCCCCGGTCCCTTGGCCGGGGGCGCACGGGGATGCGGTGGGGTCATTCTGCGACTTGCACAGCTGATCTGAGCAGCAGCAGCGACAATCCCGGGTGTCGTGCAGCAGCCCCGAATGCGGCTTTAGGGTTTGCTCTGTTGTTGGATTCTCCCCCTGCTCTGGTTCGGAGCTTGCCGTTTGGGTGGTGGCTGCGGCTTGTGAGCACTGCCGGGCTCTGCAGAGCTCTTGGCACGGGGGCTTGGTCACCCACCTGATGCCAATGTCCAGGGCTGGAGCTGCGGCAGGAGGGACAGTGCCGGGCTGGTGCGGCAGCCAGGGGAGCGGCGCAGGGACGAGCTCCAGCATGGACCCCCTTGAGCTGCAGGGCTGTGCGGCTGCCTGAGGATGCTGAGATGCCGTGGGCTGCAGGTCTGCAAAGCCACCTCGAAGCCGCTGCAGGACCTGGCTTCCTGGGGCACACCATTGAGGAAACCCCAAACCTTTCCTGTTCTGCACCGCCGCCTTGCCGGCAAGTATGAGCTTGCCATGGAAGCAGCCGCGTGGCCTGTGCCTGGAAAGTGCCAGTGCAGGTGTGGCGTTGGCTGGCAGGAGGGCTCTTCCCCAGCCCGGCTGGGAAGCGGTGGCTTGTTGGGCTGTGTCCTCGTGGGCCGGTCAGGTTTGCTTTTGGGGACCGGAATGGGAGCAGGTGACAGCCGAAAGCCCTGTGCAGGGGCCTCCCGCCGCTCGTCCCCCTCCTGCTGCTCTCTGGCCTCTGGGAGCCCCCCCTGTGTCTCCTGGGGGGCAGGATGGGCGAGCAAGGGGGGTGACTTCTCCCTACCTCGGCTGGGGTGGGACCCCCCGGGTGTTGGTCGGGACCCGCAGAGGTGGCCACCCCAAGGTGGCCGGTGGGTCCCCACATCCACGCTCCCTGCGAGCCGGGGCTGGCCAGGTTGTCACTGGTGCGGGGGCTCCGTTCACACGGGCAGGTGGACCAGAATCCAGAGCAGCTCCCCGCACAGACGTGCTGCTTGGGAATAAAAGTCCCTTTATGCAGGAATAATTAGTGTACTCAGAGCACACTAATTATTCTGGGATAAAAGTGACTTTTATTCCGGCACAGTGTCCTCTCAAAGGGCCCTTTCTGCCCGCTCCCGGGGCACAATAGCTGCTCTGCTCCGTTTCCCCATCTCAGACAAAGTCCTTATTTGCGAAGCCAGCGAAATTGAGTTGACTAATGAATTAAGGCCAATGGTTTTGGCCCGGCTCCAGCGCTTTGAAAGCCTTGGCGAGCTGATGCCCGTCCCGGGCAGGAGGAAGCGCAGCACCCTCCTGCCCCAGCAAAGCCCCTGTGGGCTGCGTTTGGCCCCAGGCTCTGCTGCTGAGCTCTGGCAGCATCCTGCCCCTGATTCAGCTGTCCAGATGAAATGCCTATTAATCTATAATGTGCAATTGCTTTATTGCACAATGCAGGCAGGTCTCTGGAGGAAGCGTTATCAGCTTTAGCCACAAGCCATAAATAACTGCCTCCAGTGCAGAACACTATATTCTGTTTGGGTTCCCAACTGCTGAGGGTATAAACATCCCACTTCTTATTGCTAGAATAAATAAAGGGAATAAAACCTTCTGAGCAGGTAGAGGAGGCGGGGGGGGCCTCTGCACCAGCCCCCCTGGCTGGCAGGGTCTCCTGCCTGCAGCCACTGCCCGCTCCCTTGCCTGGGGAGGGAGAGGGGCCAGCCCTGGTGGGGGGGAGCGGGGCATCCCCCCGGCAGGGATGGCCACCGGCCAGGGACGGCTGCAGCCCGTCCAACTGCACTGAGAGGACTTAAGCCCCTTTCTCTTGGCTGCAAATGCTTTTTTTACTTTTTTTTTCTTCTTTTTTTTTCTTCATTTAAATTGCAGATAAGCTGCAAAAAGAGAAAGAAATCAAAAAAGCATGATTCTTCCTTGAAACACCCTCCACTGCGTGGCTGGAGCCTGCCCCTTCTGCCCCTCCCCACCACGTTTTGTATGATCAAGCTCTTTTTTTTCCTAGTTCTGAAAACGCTGTGGATTCGTTTCATCTGGTTCCATCTCCTGCCATTTTTCAGCTCATCCTGCGGACCTCTCCGTGGGGTCGGAGGCAGGAGGGGGATGGCACTCCACCGCAGATCTCCCAGCTTCTGAATTTGGTTTAAAATGCAAATCTTTTTTTTCCTTTCCTTTTTTTCTTTTTTTTTTTTTTTTAATGCATTTCATCTTAAGGCGGCGGAGCTGCCGGAGCCCAGGGAGCGGGAGGGGAAGGGGCTGGGCGGGCGGGGGAGCGCATTCCTCCCAGCGCGTCCAGATTTCCTGATGCGTGTTCGCATTAAATCGTCTCCCCCTGGATCTGTTTGAAGTCAGGTGACCGCGGTGCTGTCGCGGATGAAAGCAGCCCTTGGGAGCCGCAATATGATTTTATTCCCCTTCCCCCTCCCCGCCCGGGACGGATGCTCTTGGGCAGCCTCCATCTTCCATCCTCCCTTAGGGGCACGTTCTCGCCTCCTTGCCCATCCGTCATCCTTCTCTCCCCGGTCTTCTCTTCCCTTTCCCCCTTTGTCTGAGTTCGGGAGGCAGCACGGCGGGTCCTGCAGCCGGGGGAAATCCCGTCCCGGGGCATGTGGTGGAGGTGCGAGGGGGCTGTGCTGGGTGGGCGCCGGGGACAGGCCCTGGGGTTCTGGGGCCCCTCGGGGCGGCGTGCGCCGAGGGCTCTGCTGGGGCTTCGCCCTTGCGCCCTTGGGTTGCGTCTCCCCTCCCTGCCCCGGCCCTGGGGACTCCGCTGCCTGGAGGGAGCGGGGAGCTGGGCTTGTCCCCGGCGTGGAGGGGGACGTCAGGGTCCTGGGCTCCCCCTCCCTGGCGCACCCCGGGGTACCCAGTGCAGGAACCCAGGTGCCCCCAGCCTTTGCCCTGGCGTCCCCCGTGCCCACGGGGAGGGACGGGTGTCCCTGGCCGTGGGAGCGGCCGGGCAGGCGATGGGAGGGCGTGCGGAGCGCGGCCCCGCAGCTGGCGCGGGAAGGGGCCGTCTGGGCGCGGGATGGGCCTCTGGGGACAGCCGGGTCGAGGGCCAGGCTGTCCCCACGGGGCGACGGGCTCCTTGCTGAGTGCTTTGACGCTCGGTGTGGCCTCGAGGGGGGCTGCTGCGAATCTGGCAGCTCTTGGGCAGCAGATGGAACCCGTCCTGCCTGTCCCTCCTGGCAGCAGGATCTGATGCGTGGGGTGATGACCCCGGCCGTGCCCCGGGACGGGGCTGGGAGCAGACGGGATGGGAGCTTCCAGTTGATTCTCAAGGGCATCGCCCTGTCAGGTCGGGGGAGATGAGCAGAAGCCAGGGATGAAAAACCGGGGAAGGCACCGGCACGCTGCGGGGTGCACCAGCTCGGCGCCCGAAGTGACGGTCGGGGGCTCTGCCGGTGCTTCTCTTTGGTTGGATTTTTGTTGTTGTTTTCAGCTTGCCTCCTCAGTGTTTCTAAAAACCAGGCGAGTCGCAGCAAACCCGCTCAGGAGTCCTCCTGACCACCCTCGTCCTTGGCCGGGGTGTGCTTTTCCAGCTGGAGCCTTTCCTATGAATGGCGTTTTGCTGCCGTTCAGACGTCTCTCTGGCAAAGCGGAGGCGGGTTTTTCTTCTCAAAATTGTCTTTTTTTTTGAAGAAGGTTAATGCCTCGTGATTTAGATGCAATAGGCAGACTTGAAAGGAAAAGGGAAAAAAAATAAATGTATTTTAAAGTCAATATTTACTTAGCAATTGGACGGGCCCCTCCCCCCAGCCCAGCAGCGCATACCTGCGGCTTCTCCGGCGGGAATGGCCGGAGCGCACAGCAACGTCATTCATGGAAGCGGCGCTGGGATGGAGCAGCGGATCTGGTTTGAATCTTCCCGAGGGGGCCGGATGGAAGAATTGCAAAAATGCATTTGAACTGTTTAGAGATCTTGTATTTAAATGCAAACCAAACAAATAAGCCTTCCTTTCCCCTTCCTCTTGAAAAAATGTGCCTACAAACTTTAGGTTTTGTTATTTTAAATGTCTCTATTACCCTGTCTAGCTTTTTGGAGCCAAAGGACCTGGCAAATTTACATTAGTCATCAGCTTGCAAATTCTGCACAAACTTCTGCACCGAGCTGTGCCCCTGCGGGGATTAGGGGTTTAAGCCTCAGCCTCATGGCTTCTGTACCAAGCCCCAGACCCTGGCCCAAGGAAGAGCCGAGGGGTGCGTGTGCCTCTGTGCTTTATCCTTTCCTGGTGTCTGTCCCGTGGCTGCAGAGAAACTCTGGGAAATCTGAAGAGTCCTGAAAGCACAGACAAGGAACAAACCACGCTTTTTTGGAAGGTCAAGGACAAAGGATGGACGATGTGGGGGAGAAAAATGAAAGTATAAGGTGACTCTGATTTTTGTGTTTGGTTAATTAGGCGACTTGGACGATCTTCTAGCTTGGTGCCATGGGACTGCGTGCCAGCGCTTTGGGGGGGTCCCGCTGGGGACACGGGCTTGGCTGTTATTGGGGAGAGTGGCCTTTGAGTTGTGGTATGCTCCAGCGAAGTGACGTCTTGAGAGCTGAGGGACGGTGAAGAGGAGGGACAGTGGGACAAAGACGTGATGTTCAGCTGGCTGACGGGACAGGCTCTTCCCTGAGAAAGGCAGTCAGCTAAAAGTGGCCTAAATTGGCCAAAATGGTAACTGGGAGCAGGGCAGATTGTAGCAGCGGCTTCCCCTGTGCCTTGGTGTGTGTTAAGCCTTCTTGGCGTGTGCTGGCACACCCGTCGTGCTGATGTGCTCAGGATGGTGGTGAGCTTGACGGGGCTGGAGCTTGGCGGATGCCACCTTTGCTCGCCGGGCCTTCGCTGTCCCCCCGGCTCCAGGGTCCGATGGTTTCCTGCCTGGCTTTTGCCCTCCAGAACGACCTGACAGATTTTTGTTTTGCCGAGGCGAAGCGCGCACGTGCGGTGTTGGGAGCTGGGAGCATCCGTCTGGGTGTGCCGCTCACGTTGCTCTGGCTGGCCCAGGGGCATGGGGTGCCTGGCCAGGGCTCTGCAGACCACCGGCTCCCTGCTGCCCCTTGGACCCGGCTGCCGTGTCCGTCCTGGCCGGCGCAGGGCGAGCTGCTGCTCGCTGCCGGGGCCGAGCCGGCGTGCCGGCCGGGTTTGCAGACTCCCTGCACGCCCCGGCGCTGGGTGCAGGGCGAGCCTGGCTCTGTTTGCGCAGTGCGGGAGGTGTGTGCTTTGGCAGGCTCCTCGCCGTGCGAGATGGGGTGTGCGAGCGTGGAGGGGAGGAGGTAGCTGGGGACGGAGACCTGGGAGGAACGTGGAGTGCATTTATTTTTCTCCCTCTTGCGCTTTCTCCCCCCCCCCGAACATCTGTTTTGCAAATCACGCTCATTCCAGCCGTATTTATGGCCAGCGCTGTTTCCTTTGCAAAGTAGTGGCCAGCCACCTCTTCCCGAGGAGGAGGAGTTGGGCTGAAGAGGAAAGTACAGCTCGCTCAGGGAAGGAGTTCTTCAATATTTTTGTGGTTTGCTTCCAGTCTGTCTAGGTTTTTATGCCGAACTCATCAGTGCACTGAAGGTAATTTGGCTTCTGCTCAAGGTGAAGACCTCCTGCTCACCAGCCTCCTAAAATAGTCCATTTAAATGGAAGTGTTGATTTCTTGCTTTAGGCAAAAATGAAATGTGTTTCATTGTGTTTCTTTAACAGCCCTTTTCCCCAACCTGCTGCGCTCTTAACGCGAAGCCTCCAGCTGCCCGTGTCCCTGGGACGGCGGGAGGCGCAGCCGGGCTCTTGGTCCCCGTCCTGCCTGGGAAGACCCTGCTGCTGCTCCGCGCCCTTGCTGAAGGGTCTGCTCCCACCCCGTACTGGAGAAGAAGGATCCCCTTTCTTGCACCCAAATAGCCATTTTTTTAGTACAATTTTTTCCCCTCTGTCCCCTTTGAATTACTTTTAAGCAGGGATCTCTCCTCCGACTGCCAAAGAGGGACGTGTTTTCCGCGGACGGCTCTCGCAGCTGTCCTGGCCCAGCTCTGAGCCGGCCATTGTGTGCTGCATGAAGGCGCCTTTATTCTCCGACCTGGAGCTGGAGCTCCGCTCTCCACTGCCATTGCCGCTTCTGCTGGTGCAGCCGCCTGGCTTTCAGAAAGAAATTTGGCTCCGTGTGAAGGATGCATTAACAGACACCTTCTCTAATTGTCCACCTGGCACTGAGGCATCTCGACACTTACTCTGGGGCCATTTAACTCGCTGGGAACATGCTGTGCAAGAACAGAAAGTGCGTGGGGTTGCTGAGGAGCCTGGAGAGCCGGCTGCCGAGAGGGGAAGTGATCTCCTTCCCTCCCCCTGCGTGCAGCCGTGCGAAACCCGCTCGAGAAACTGCGAGGCCTCGTGCTGCCGAAGCCGTCCTTGTGTTTGGGAATGGCTGAGGGGGGACGGCCGGTGGTTTGAGCCGGGTTCAGGTGCAGCTTTACGGTGGGTTAACGTGCCCTGCGGTGGCAAGGAGTGGCAGGACTGCTCCCTGGGGTCTGCCTGCGCCAAGGGAAGGACTGAGCTGGGGCATCGCCACCTCTGTGAAGGGCGGGTGTGAGCAGGATACGTGTCCTCGGGGGTGGCTTTCCCTGAGGAAAGCCATGACACACGTGCAGCCTGACAAAGTGTGTGCGAGCGATGTTTCAGTGCTTGGAAGAAATCCCACGTGTTCTGCTCCTGCGTGGTGGAGCTGCTGCCAGCGGCAGGCTGCTCTGCAACCTGCTCTGCTCCAGTCCGAGCGTAGCCAGCCCTGGAGATGGGGCTGCTCTGCAAGGTGAAGGTGCTGGTACTTAGGGATGATGTTTTCGAGCGAGGGGCCAATCTTCTGTGCTGCTGGTGAGCATCTCTGCTCCAGGACCGGTGTCTCCAGTGCAAAACAAGATCCCGTCCTGGCTCTGGTTTCTCCTCCCGTGTAGACACAGCCCACAGAGGGCTGTGAGCGGCTGGGACGGGGCAGCAGGCTGGGAACCGCTTGCCAGGGGTTTGCCCTCATCTTGCAGATCTGCACACTCCCCTCGGCGGGCAGGAGGCAGGTAAGAGGCCGGGAGCTGAGCTTGACCGGGGGGGAGACAGCGGCCGCTGTTGGCCCGGCGGGTTCCTGGGTGCCGGCTGCGGTCGCCTGGGCAGCTGCGGCAGCCGTAGGTCACTTTGTGGCTGCTGGAGACCTGGAAGGATGAGGGAGAGCAGGAAATCCAAGGGAGTGTCTGTTCTTTGCTGTGGTTTTCTTAATGAATCTTGCATTTGGTACGCTTGTGGCTGGGAGATGGAGGTGGAAGATGAGCTCCTCCGGGAAGAGGGGGCGGCAGAGCCGGCTTCGGAGGAGAGCTGGTTGCAGGAGACGCCTGTCCCTGAGCTCCCAGCCCTGCGCTGCTGCATCCTGCAGGAGGAAGGGGACAGGCTTGGTCTCCAAGTCATCTCTTGCCTAGAGAAGATGGGAGGGGGAGGCATCTGCTCCTAACTGGGGACGTTTCATCCATTTTGATACGTCCAGTCTCCATCTTGATTGCACTGAGCTCCCTGGCATGGTGTCGAGCCTTTCCCTCTAAGCGATAGCTCCAATGCTACCAATGCTGATGCTTTAAAGACAGAAGGGAAGTGAGGTTTGTAGGAGGTGGTACTCTTCAGTCAAACCAAATGACATCAGACAAAGCCCTTTTGCAGGTCTGAGGAATAATTAGCATCATTACATGGTGGGGAGAGTTTCTTCCCACCCTTTAGGAACCGGGATTTGGACTGGGGACCGGACCTTCCCCATCCTCTTCCCTCACAGCATCCCCACTGCAGACCGGACAGAAGCTGCCTGGGCCTGGCTGCGGCATTTCCTTCATGTGGCAGGAGCTGGAGAGAAATCGTGGCACCTTCTCTGCCTGTCAGGAGCCTGAGGGCGGCCTGGGTCACGAAACGTGAAATGAGCTGCAGCGCCGGCAGCGGCTCCTGCCCGTGGTGCTGCCTGGCGTGGCTGCAGCAAGGCAGATGCAGAGACCCTCCTTCCGTGGGCTGAGTAAAAAGTTAAGTGGATTCTTGGAGCAGAGAATTTAGCAGAAGACTAGGGATGACACAAGACGAATGTTTAGGGAATTGCGTGTGTTTGACTGCCTTTGCTTTTAACAAACATTCACAGTTGCGTTTCATTGGGTTTTCAAGATTTCCTGCCTTCCCAAGGGCTCAGGCTCGCTGTTCAGAGCAAAAGCTGCAATCGGCGTGGAAGCGTTTGCTGCAGAGAGCTGGATCTCTGGGAAAAAAGTGAAATGCTGAAAGACTGGAAAAAAGATAGCCCGAGCCGGTGGGGCTGAGGGTGCTGGGCTCTGCTGCATGCCGGGGCAGTGGCCCTTGCCTGGGACCCCCCAGCATGGTGCGTCGGGTTCGAAGCCGGCACGGCTTCACTACCTTTTGACGCTTCTCGACTGCAGCTCTTACCTGAACTTCTGCTGCTGGCCCTGCCTTGGCATCGCCTCCGAGCCGGCTGGCTCCGGTGCCCGGCCTGTGTGTGTTACGTGTATGGCTACGTACGCATTTTTGTCACATTTGGCGTTGCCCCCGCCGCTGTGGATTGGCCAAAAGAGACCTTGGTGCAGCGCCAGCTGACTGCCAAAGCGCAGCCCAGCAGTGCCGGGTACGGGCGAGGGTCTCTGCCTTCCCTTCTAACCGCGACCCTTTGGCAAAGGGGGAGTCGTGCAGCCTGTGCTCGGGGGGTGCAGTGACCCCCCCCCCATTGCAGCCTGTGCTTGAGGGGGGTGCAGTGACTCCCCCATTGCAGCCTGTGCTTGGGGGCTGCAGTGATCCCCTCAATTGCAGCCTGCGCTCGGGGGATGCAGTGACCCCCCCCCCCATTGCAGCCTATGCTCGGGGGGCTGCAGTGACCCCCCCATTGCAGCCTGTGCTCGGGGGGGGGTGCAGTGACCCCCTCAATTGCAGCCTGCGCTCGGGGGCTGCAGTGACCCCCCCGTTGCGCCAGCCTCCTGGAGGTGCCACTTTTGGCAGGGGGAGGGTGCACCCCAGTCTGGAGCTGCCCGGGGGGAGGGCACTGGGGGTTCTTCCCAGTCCTGCTCCCGTCCCCAGGGCTCAGGCCGGTTCTGCACTCTGTGCCTTATGTTTTTCTGCTGGTTTTGTTATGACGTTGTTGTATTTCTGCGTGTCCTGGGACACTGGTGCCGGGGTTGCCGACCCTTCCCTGGGAGTGCCGTCCCGACCGCGCACGTATGTGTTTCCTGGGCGCAGGATGGATGGAGAACACGTCCTGCTGCTGCTGCTGGTGGTGCTGTCTTTGTGATTTAAAAATGTTACTTTTTAATTTGTTCTCATTTGGGTTTTCTTATTTTTTTCCCTGTCTTTTTTACTGTCTAGCATAGAAAATAAACCGCCTTTGGCTCCCAGGAGCTAATTCATCCAAGTTAAATGATCTTTAAAATCTGTTAGCGCATCATGGATCTCAGTTCCTGTTTTCTCGCAATGTAATTAATGCTTCAGTTTAAATTTTCTCCTTTCCTTAGGGGCAAGGTTGATGGATCTGATGCCAGGCTAAAACTTTTGCTGAGCCATTAGAAAGAAATCAAACTAAAAGCAATCTAGTCCTTAATTTAAATTTTATTTTTTTTTAAATAACTTGTCTTTGGGAAGAAACTGATCTTGTTTATTATCATTATTTCTTTTCTCATCCAGCACCGAAGACATGTAGCCCTAAACAGTTTGCATGCAAAGATCAGATTACGTGCATATCTAAGGGCTGGCGCTGTGACGGGGAAAAGGATTGTCCGGATGGCTCGGATGAATCACCCGATATATGTATGTATGCCTTTCCTTCCTAATAATGTTCTTTTGGTTTTGTTTCATCCATTCTCTCATCGCACGGTCGTTCCAGGGTCCCAAACAGGCAGCATCGCACAACTGCTCTACCTCAGCTCCTGTTTCTCCCGTAGTACCATGAGTCCGCAGCACCTCGGGGGGGGGGGGGGTGTACCACTCGCGGCAGGAGTCCAAGCCGTCCAGCTGTCCGTCCTCCCTTTATCTCCATAGCCGCTGCTCCTGGGGCCTCTAGCTCTGGGGCCGTGATCCATCGTAACAAAACTGCCTCCTGGGAACAGGGTATCGCTGATTTATTTTTTGTTTCCATCAAAATTGATTTACACGAGGAAAGCAGGGTCCTGGAGGCGAGGAGGATGCAGCGAGCTGTGGCGCTAGCAGGGGCTGTGCCTGCACGGGGTCAGCTCTGACGCAGCTGCATCCCTTCCTCGAGCGGCTGTGCCTCCAGTGCCTGGCATGTAACGGGTGCTTGGAGCGAGGGCTGGGCCGAAGGGAAGAAGGAGATCTCTGGGAGCCCTGGGGAGCAGCCGGGGAAAGCAATGCCGCTTTCCCCAGATGTGTTTGGATTGGGATGCTGTGTTGGTTTCACTGGTTTTGTCCTGGGCTGTTGGAACCGCTCTGCCACTGCGGTGCCAGCAGCCCCGGCACCGGGGATGCTCCCGCCTCAGATGGGGCAGTCGGGTCTCAGGCTGGCAGCAAACGGGGAACCGGGCTGGGTTAGACGGGGCAGAAGGGCTGGGGACGGGGCCTGTGTGTCTGCACGGGGGAGTGAACCAGAGCCGTGCTGGCACCGGGGACTCTGCAGGGACAGTGGGCGTGCTGGTGCTGCTGCACCGTGCTGTGCCAGGGGCTCTGCTCCGGCTGGGCTGGAGGAAGGAACCACCTCTCCCCGTGTCCTGGTTTCTCCCTCTGTCTGACAAGGGAAACTGTGCTGCCCTTGTTGCCTCGCAGGAGCAGCCTTGTTAGGTTGTTTTAGTGTGTCAGGAAAGCGGCCTTGAGGTGCCAGGCCAGCAGGACAGCCACAGCCGGGTTCATCCCTGCTGCTGCTCACCAGTGACCAGCAAAATCCTCTCGTCCTCTGGCCCAGCGATCCTTCGCAGACTGCTACTTCACGCTGTACTTGGCATAAAGGTCTCCTCCAAAGCAGTTGCTGGTTCGGCACCGGGGTTATTTATTTCTTAAGGCAAAATGATGCAACTGTCCCCTCCGTGGGAGGGATGAGGGTGCTGGGATGGGCTGTCTGGCTCCAGTCAATCAGCAGCCCTGGAAAATTACTGCGGGAGGACTCAGAGGCCCTTCCCCGGCTGGAAGAAATCCGTCCTGATTGACGTATTCCGCTTGCTGCGTGTGTCTGCGCTCGCTTCACCGCCCCCCCATCCATACGGACAGGTGAACGGAAAATGGACCCCTCAGATGCTTTTTCCTCTTCCCCTTCTTCCTCTTTCTTCACTGTGAAGGCACCGCTGGTGGGGGCTGGCAGAGTCTACCCCCTGGACAGGGCAGGCAGAGCCGCGCCTGCCTGCTCCGGCTGCTGCTGCCCCGGTGGAAGCTGGAAAGCATCGGTGTCCTCCGTAGCGGGGCTGTGAGCATCCCCCCATCCCTGCGTCCTCCCCGATCCCTGCTCCGGCACCACGTGAGCCGGTGAAGTGCCTGGCACCGGGAGCAGCGTCCAGGCATTCTGCAGATGCACCTCGTGTCTGTCTCTGCGGCAGTCGTGGCCTTTGGGGGGAGGAGGTAGGAAGATGCTCTCAGGTTTGCTCGGAGTCCCCCGAGGGCTCGAGCACCCGCAGCTCCCGCTGGAGGAGGGAGGCTCGTTCCCTGGGGGGCGCGGGACCCCTGCTAACCGTGTGCCCCTCGGTACGTGCTCGGCGCTTCCAGGACAGGCAAGCGGGAGCCTCTTGTGAGGCACAGACCAAAGCCCAGCATTTCCTCTCTCCTCGCCCTGGCACTGCTTGTGGGACAGAGTCCACGAGTTTCCATCACCACCTCAGACCCTAAACTTTGGAAATGCTCTTTTCCTGGGGAGCGGTTCCTTCCCCAGGTTCAGAAACGACCGCTGAGGTTTGGGGACCTGGAGGGGCTCGACCTTTCTGAGGGACTCTGCTCACCTTCCCCAGGTTCCCGCTTTAAGCCCCAAGACCGTGTTAGCCTGTGGAGCACCAGGAGGGAGCCAGAAGGACGCTGTGCCCTCCGGGATGTGGAGGCTGGGCTCAGCGGCCATCGCTGCTGGCTCCTCCGCGCTGGCAGCTGGGCAGCGCTCAGCGCGGTGCTGGTGCACATCTGGCCTGGTGCTTGCCTGCGCCCATCTGTGCCTTTCCCATGGGCAGGGGGTATGCACGGAGGTTGCTGCCTGCTGCCTGCCTGCTCCTGCCCAGGCTTGCGCGAATGCAGCCTGACCTGTCGGCACACGCAGGGCGCGGAGCCTGGTATCTCCGGGATTGCCAGGCAAGCTTTTCTCATGCCACTTCAACACCGGGGCTTCCAGCAGGCTCTCATCCTCCTTATCTTTTTGGCGGGGAGAGAATGACTTTTATTACTATTATTTAATCTCATTTTTAATCCCAGGCTGCAAACGCGGCTCTTGCACGCTGCTTGGCGCACCCTTTCACACCCTGGCAGCGTGGCAGGGTTATTTACATTGCACTAATGTACTCATGTCAGAGTCTCTTGAAATGCCGTCTATTATGTGCGAGGTTTTTCCTCCCTGGGGAATCCTTTTAAGTATTTGCTGGCTTTGCTCACGTGTTAGCTGAGCATAGGAAGAGTTCCCTTTTCGAGCTCAGTGCTGTGCTCATGTCTGTGTGAGTGGCTCGTACCCGGTTCTTGCCCAGTCAGTCGGTTTTTCACTCCATGGAGCTTTCCTGGGGGAAAAAAACTTGGACGAGAACCTCTGTCCTGTTGGAAATCAAAGGAGATGAGGGGCTCAGGAATGAGTTTGCCGTGACTGAGCTGTGGCTGACATCTGGCCGCTACATCCCGGCTGGCCTCGTGCCTGGAGCTCCCCCAGCTCAGCTGGGTGCCTTGGCCAGGCTGGGGGTTTGCCTGCGAGCGGGACAGCGGAGCTGCCGCCGCACGTTTCTCCGGCCACGCAACAGTGACACCGCTTCACTGCAGATGAATCTGTGGGTCCGTGGCCTTCCGTCGCTTGGACGTTTGCGAGGATTCAGCAT
Organism: Mycteria americana; assembly: GCF_035582795.1. Taxonomy (NCBI): domain Eukaryota; kingdom Metazoa; phylum Chordata; class Aves; order Ciconiiformes; family Ciconiidae; genus Mycteria; species Mycteria americana. Next base: position 2,695,339 of record NC_134390.1, read on the forward strand.
CAAACAATTCATTGGTCCGAGGGTTCAGGAGGTCTCAACTCCCTTGTCTCACCACAGTGGCCCGCTGCTGGATCTGTTGATGGCGTGGCCCTGCTCAGGTTCGGACACGTCTTGAGCGAGCCCATCGTCTGCAAAGCCTTTTCTCTCCTCTTCCTGCGGCGCTGGTGCTGGGCGCAGCCGGGAGGCAGCAACAGGACCTTCCCCGCCCGAGCTCCGCTGGTGCTCGGCTGCTGGCGCTGCCGTCCGTCCCAGCGGGGTGAGCGGGACCGTCCCGCTCCCAGCTCCTCCTGCCTGTTCCCTTGTCGCATTCCCCCACGTGTGTCTTTGGGCTGTTGCCAAATCAACTACAGGCTGCATTTACAGGAGGAAGAATTGCTTTCCTTCTTGCTTCCTTTTTTTTTTTTCCAAGTGGTTTTTAGAGGTTAAAAATTCCTGTCTAATTCAGCTCTTGGGGTGTACCACAAGCTTGTCACATGTAATAAATTGGCTCATTTATTAGTGCACCAACACAGTCAAAAGCAAACAAAGTGGCTTGTAGATTAATCCTGCCCTGTTTGTGATAAGTAGTTTGATCCAGGCTCTTTGCATGGGAATAATGGACACGGCAGATCAGTTTTGACTGATGAACTGTGCACTTTATTTCAGTGCCTTCATTCTTTTGGCCCGTATATTGATACTACTTGATTAACCCTTAATTTGCAATTACTTGCTGCCCAGATAGCACTGTTCAGCCCTCTGTGAAAAACAAAAGCCGTGAAGCAGCACCTGGTAAGAAATTCTTCTGGGAATCGTCTGCTGGGTGCCCTGGATTGGGCCTGGGAAGGAGGGGAAACCCCCTTCCCGATGGCTGTGACGGAGCCTGGGAGTCCTGAGCTCCGTATCCCCCATCCTGGAGGAGCCCATCGCCCCAGTGCCAAGCCAGTCAGCTAACTGGAAACATACTGGAACGAGTTTGACACGCAGCTTGTGTGGCAGGGGATTGATCTGGCATCTGGAGCCCGTTAGATTTCCGTTCTTCGGGCACCTTGTGCAAGAAGGGGCACGTGTGTGTCAACAGCCCGGAGTTAGTCACTTCGCACAAAACGGACAAACTAAAGGGGATGAAGTTTTCACCGTGGCCGGCTGGGGAACCTTTCCGCAAGGCGCAGTGTTTGTGTGCTCTTAGTAGGGGCTTTTGTGGGCTGCTCCTGCTGTGGGAACCTCCTGCCCGTCTCCACGGGAGCAGCAGCGTGCCAGGCTGCGGGGTGGCTTGTTGAAGATTTCCTGCTGGACTTCAGTTCTGCAAAGGCTTTGGTGTGTTTGGGAAGGGCAGAGGAGAAACCCAGCCTGCTCCGTCTGCTCCTCGAGTAGCAATTTGCTGTTTCATAGTCTGGGGGACGGAGGGACGGGTGTGCAAAGGCGTCTGCCTGGGCCGTGCTAAGGGGTCTTGTGCAGGGTCAGGAGAACCACGGGGTCGGAGCCAGCAGGTCCTCTCCGTCCCTGGTCCAAACTCCCCTCAGCCCTTGCCCAGCAGAGCAAGATGGGCTCCTCCTCCCTCGCCCTCCTTGCTGCCAGCTGAGCCGCGGGGTGTGCAGGCAGCGCAAGCCCTGCCTGTCCCTGGGGCAGTGCCCCCACAGCTGCCTCCTGCAGAAGGGGGTCAGGCTAAACTGGAGAAGGCTCCATCTGAGCCACCCCCAGGCTTTAACCTCGGTCTCCCGTTAGTTATGCCAGCTGCGTGCTGCAAACGGGCTGGGGCGCGGGAATGGCAGTGGGGTGGGGGTGATGAGGCTGGGGAGAAGCGCCGGTGCAGCCCTGGGGTGGGGTTGAGCTGCCGGGCTGGAGGCAAGAGCCAGGGCTACCCCCGCCTGCCCAAGGTGTTTGCGCTCCCGGCGTTCCTCCCTGGGGTTTGCAGTGCCCCTTCCCCGACCACGTGCGCTGCCGAGAGCCTTTAGTCCCTGCTGGAGCAGCACCTGCGGGGAGCCTGTGGGCTAAGGTTAAAAGCCCATCTGGTGTGGCTCGGCAGTGACAGCTCGCAGGGAGTGAAACCGAGCCCTCGCTGGCCAGGAGTGCGTTGGCAGGGCAGGAACCGTGCTGGATGAGGATGTGCTGGCACACGGAGCGCTGGGCTGGACGCTGCAAGCTGCGCGTGATGTAACGCTCCTCTCCAAGGAGAGTTTAAGCTTATTTAGGACAAACTCCACCAGTGGAGTCTTAGATGAAGGTGACTGCTGGTCTCAATAGCTGTCTAAAACGGGACCGTTGCCTGGACAAAGTGCTCGGCGCGTGATGTGCTGCAGGTGCCCTTCTCAGTGCTCACCCAGCGCTTCGCCTGCTGCGAAGGACGGGGTGGTCCGTGGGGAGCTCAGGGAGCTATTTCTGCCACTGTCCCCACTGCCAGTGGGGCTGACGTGCTGCCTGACCTGCTGATGTGAGGGCCAGTGTCTCCCCGTAGAATGGGATTTTAGTATTTCGCTTGCGTGCTGCCGTTGACTCAGCAGAGGCACGTTGGTGGCTTCAGCGAGAGCTGGCGAAATGCTGCGTATTCAGCCCTAAAGTGGAACTTAGGTTTGGGGCCAGGGAGGAGAGGAGAGCCTGCAGAGGGGAGTCGGCCTTCGCAGAGCTTTCTGGTCCGTGTGCCGTGCCATGCCGGTGGGCCGCTGGCACTGAGCCAGTGCTGTGCCAGCGCTGTGCTGGGGTTCGCTGTCAGCGTGTCACCCCCAGGCATCTGCCTTCCAGCCTGGGGTGAAGCAGTGTTGGAGCCAGGATGTTGGTGGAGCTTTTAACGGGGTTTCAGGATGTTAATTGATTTATGGTGTATTTTGTTGTTTGTCTCAATGCCATGCTTCTTTTCAGAGAAGCTTAAAAATAAAGCCTTGTTTCCTTTGTAATTTTTCTAGTTAATAATGGAGATTAAGTCTCCTTGTGTCGTGTAGCCCTGGTTCTTAACAGCCCCCCACAAAGCCTGCCTGCACAGCGGCCCGCGTTGGCACCCGAGGGAGTGCCTGGGGTGGTGGGGGGCCGGGGCAGCTGTGCTCGGGGTGCTTGGCACTGCCTGACCCCGTGTGCCCCCAGCCCTCCCCACAGCGAGGGGTGCCCAGAGCCACGTGTCCGGGCAGCCTGAAGTGGATGTGACCTGCGGGAGCTCAAAACAGGGAGTCTGGGGCTGCTGAGGTCCAGGGTCACCTTCCTCCTGGGACCCCAGCCCAGCAACCCGGCTCATTCCCAAGGGCGGGCATGTGTCCACTGACGGTGGACTGGGCTGGGCAGAGGGTCCCCAGCCGCCCCAGGTGCTCTGGGTCTCCTTCCTTTTCACACGATGGTCCTGCTCGGGCCACGTGCTGCGGAGGCGATGGGAAAGGGAAAGTTCACTCCAGACGGGTCACGCTTCTCCTCCCTGGAGAGCAGTGCCCGCAGCAGTTCCTCCTGCTTTGAAAGGGAAATCCAGTGTCTCTTAATGAGCTTCCTCCAGGGAGAGCTGGGGATGCTGGAGGAGTCAGAGCCTGATTTGAGCCTTTTCTGGTGGCCTTTTCTGGCCTCGAGCTGCCGTGGGAGCCGAGAGGATTTGGGACTGGCCTTGCTAGGTGGGTGCTGCTTTTGTTCTGGGGCATGTGCCGGGCAGGAGAATCTGAACCAAGGAGGATTTAATGTACGTCTGGGCAGAGGGAATCAAAGTGCGTTCACGTGCTTGCTACCGGTGCGGTGCTTGCCTGCTGCCGGCTACTGCAAAAGTGTTCCCACGAATGTCCTGGGGAACATGAGGTTCCCTGAACCCCTGCGTCTGCCTTAAGAGCTTGTGCCGGAAATCTCGCTGTGCGAGGCCATGTCCAGCGGGTGGTGGTCACTGCTGGAGAGCCATGGCAGAGCAACGTGGGGGTGCTGAGAATTCCCTCGAGGTTTTGGGTGTTTCCTCTGGGCGATGGGGTTGCAGAGCCATCACGCTCTCCCTTCAGTGACAGTTCTGCCTTTTGCTGTCTTGCAGGTCCTCAGAGCAAGGTGTCTCGATGCCAGCCCAACGAGCACAACTGCCTGGGCACGGAGCTGTGCATTCACATGAGCAAACTGTGCAATGGGCTCCACGACTGCTTCGACGGCTCCGACGAGGGGCCGCACTGTCGGGGTAGGTGTCTGGGGGGATGGCAGTCAAAGAGGGGCTGTGGGTAGGGGGGCTGCCCCACGAGATACTGCCCTTGCCTCCTTTCCTCCCCGACTATGGTAAGAGTCACGAGGTCCCTGTTTGTCCCCGGTTTCTGGCTGTACAGTGTGAGCCCCACGTTGGTTTTGTTTAACGGCTTCGCACTGGTGCCACCGCGCACCGTGCTTCCCTGTCCCAGCCGAGCGCAGCCGGCGCGGCGCAGCTCAGCGCCAGGCTGGCCGGTAGCAGATCCAGAGATTAGCCAGAGCTGCTTGCAAGTGAAATGCCCCTCATTCCTGAGCCTGCAGGCCATTAAATAGCCGCATTGTCTCCTGGGTTTAAAAGCTTGGAGGGCTGGGGTTCTGGTTCAGATAAGAGATACCAGTATGTTGTTTTCCTAATTTCCAGGAGCTTTGTCCCCCCTCCTGGCCTGTCCCGGGTTGCTAATCCTGCTGGAAAACTCTCCCTAAATCAGTGTGTGCCGGCTTGCTGGCGCACAGATTAGTCGCTCAGAAACGCGTGTCCTGGGCTGACCCCTGGAGCTGGGTCTCTGCAGGCTCTGGGCGAGCGGCGGGCGTGCTTTTCTCCCCAGCCCTTCCTCTGCCTGGGGCGGAGGGCTCCTGCCCTGTGCAGCCTGAACCGGCTGCGGGACACCCTGCCCCAAAGGGCTCCCTCCCGCCTGCCCGGAGCAGGGACAGAGCTCCGCTCCGCTGCCTGGCTCCCACGGGAGGAGCCCGGGGCGGCTTCTGCAGCTGTGCCTGAGCTGACAATTAATATTTCACTAATAGTTCTCATTACTTAAGTAGGATCTGATTTTTCACAGCTGGGCAGCACGTGACCAGCGTGCACTAGGCGAGGGCTGGGTGCGGGCGGGCCCCGTGTCAGGACAGTTGCTGCTCGCAGGTTTGGGCACGTTGGGGACGTAAGCCCTCGCTAGCGCTTGTGTCGGATGCCAAGGTCCCCGCTGTCTGCCGGCTGGCGGGGGGAGAGCTGGTGGTGCCACCCTGGGGAGGCATTTCCTCACAGCTGGTTGCGAGCCCCAGCCTGCCTCTGCCCCGGGCTTGGGAGATGAGCTGTCACCCTGGTTCGTGCTCCGGCCGCTGGAGCATTGCGCTGCCCCGTCCTGCTCCCCTCTCTGCCCTTTGTGCCTGGCCTCTGCCCGGGGCCGCTCGCTTCCTCTGCAGCGGGCGGGAGGTTTGTCCCGCAGAGATGCTCCTGCAGAGATGCAGAGACGCGCTGGGCGGCCTGCGCTGCCCTTGCAGACATCCACAGGGGTGGAAATGCCATCGGAGCCTCCGCGCTGAAACTCCCCCCATTGCCCCCCTCCTGCAGACCCCGCACTCTTGGGGGTTTTTCTTTTTTTTGGATGCATGCGGTGCTTTAGCTGCGAGATAAGAATCTGAAATGAATAGCTGGGCCTGCCAAAGCCGATAAACCTTGTAAACAACCCGGCCAGGCCCTGCCTGGCTTATTAAACGGTTCCACATGCGAGGGGCAGGATTTTCGCAGCGCCTGGGTGCTGATCCCCCGTCCAGCCCCGGCTGTGAAAGGGGACGTGGAAAGGACCGGATGGTTTTGGTTTGGAGAGGCTCGTGGCTGGGCGGCCGCTGTTTCCCCTTTGCTGGCAGATTTGCTGGGACCCAGTTCACACCGTCCAAGCACCCAAGTGACTGGGTCAGGCAGGGTGAGGAGAGGAGGGGAGAAAATAAAACCCAACATAAACCAGCCCCCCAACAAAGGGCTGACAGCGCGGCTGTCACAGCAGGCTAAGGAGGCCTGTTGCTAAGTGACCTTGACGAAGTTGGAGGCTGCTGCTGTTTACCAACGGAGTGAGGCAGGTAGCCCTGGCCTCCCCCTGCCCGTTGGCAGCGCTGGGCAGGTGGGGGCTTTATTGGTGTTTATTACGACCGCTAATGGAAATGAAGCCGTGGGAGGCGGTGAGCCGGGGGGCCGCATCTCTGGTCCCAGCTTCGCCCCGGGGCTGCCTGACCCCGACCCTGGTGCTGGGGTGGAGCTGCCTCTGCAGGGGGACAGGCGGCCGCGAGCTCCGGGCTTTCCGGTGCGTCTGGCAGCTGGCTACCTGCCCGAGCGCTCCTCTGCTGCCTGCACCGCAGCATCTCTGGTGCGGAGTGGTCCCCAGGCTCCCTGCAGCCCTGGTTAGAGGGGAGTTGCTGTGGAGAGGACGTGGCGGATAAGCTCGCCCTGCAGTCCCTCTGGGATCCGTGTCCCCTGGGATACCCTGGAGCCGAGGCCGGTGCCGCTCTCCTGCACGAGGAGCGCCGGGTCTCAGCTGACTGCGGCCACAACGGGCTCCGGCGGGAAGCGGCGTTGAGTCAGCAGCTTTGGGGGATGGTTGGGGCTGCTCAAGCCCCCCTCTTGTGGAGCAGCCGCGTATCCGTTATGGCCTCCCCTCCCTCTGCTGAGGGTCTCGGTCCTTCCCTCCCCACCAGGGAGCAGGGGGACAGCGTGGAGGCCCCCACCGAAGCCTGGTGGGGTGCCTGGGCGTCCCCTCCACCCAGCGCTGGGGCCCAGGCGTCCATCGTGTTCCTCACCCGAGCGTCCCTGCTCACACATCGGTGACATCCGCTCTCCTCTGTCTTCCCTGTCTCCTCAGAACAATTAGCAAACTGCACGGCCCTGGCCTGCCAGCACCACTGCGTGCCGACGCTGAGCGGACCAGCCTGCTACTGCAACAACTCCTTCCAGCTGGCCGAGGACAGGAGGAGCTGCAAAGGTCGGTACGGGGTGGGCAGAGCCCGCCAGAGCACCCCTGGTACGGTGCCGGTGGCTCCTCTGGACCGCGGCCGATGCCGCCGTCTCGGCAGCAGTGCTGGGGCTCAGCCACGCAGCCGAAGGGACCTGGGGCTCGGCAGACCCTGACCTTCAGGGGGACCACAGGGGACTGATGGGACAGGACTCTGCGCCCCTGCCACCATGGGGCCGATACGTGGATGCAGCTCCTGAAAGCCCGAGTGAGGAATATTGGGAGGGAGTAAGGAAAAGGCTTTGCCTTTGTGTACGGAGTCAGGGGCCATCGCTGGGCTTGTACGTGCTCCTGGTGTCCATGCCTCAGAGAGGATGCTGGAAAATAGGAGAGGGTCAGCGAGGAGCGATCAGATCAATGCGATGCCTGAAAACAAGTCTGGAAGTGAGAGATTGCAGCGGCTCCGTCTCTTTCATTTATCCGAGCAGAGGTGAAAGGGGCCTTTATCAGCTCCTGCACGCACCTCTGGGGGCAAGAGCTCTCCAGTGGAGACTGCTCTTTCATCTAGCAGAAGAAAGAGCAGCCTGCAAGCCAGGGGTTTGGAAGCTGAAGATTAGAGAAATTCAGACTGGAAATTTAGGTGCAGATTTTGCAGAGTGGGGGGGAGGGGCAGTGGATAATTGGGCCTTGAAAAGGCTCAGCTGTGAGGCAGGGGTTGTCCTCTTGCTGCTGATGCTGGAGCAGAAAGCTGGGGGCTGCTCGCAGGTGTCGCGAGGGGACGTTGGCCAGGTATTCCTCTGGAGGCTGTTGTGACCGTCCCTTCGGCTTGGGGATTGTATCCTCCCCTGCAGCCCTGCCTTGGAGAAAAGGGGGAGCCTTCATTCCCTCTTAAGGCAGCTGAGGAGAGATGTTTGCTAGTCCAAACCTTGGGGGTTTTACCTTCTTTTCCAGACTTTGATGAGTGCACTGTCTATGGGACCTGCAGCCAGACATGCACCAACATGGAGGGCTCCTACACGTGCAGCTGTGTTGAAGGATACCTCTTGCAGCCCGATAACAGATCCTGCAAAGCCAAGAATGGTGAGATCCTTGACAGGAGGAGCGTATTGCTTCTGGGCAGCTCTGTAAACCGTGGCCTCCTGCTGTATGTGTGCCGCTGCCCCCGATTCTTCACTTCAGGGTGCTCTTCCCTGAGGACTGTCCTGTGCTACCACCTCCTTGCCCGTGTTGGGCTGCATGTCACGGTCTTGTTTTCGCTGGAGCAGAAGGGCTGGGCTGCAGGCTGATACAGCGTTGCAGCCACAAGTTTTGGGTGCTCTGCCATGACCACCCTTCTCCCCTCCTTTCCCCACCAGAGCCCGTGGACCGCCCTCCCGTGCTGCTCATCGCCAACTCCCAGAACATCCTGGCCACCTACCTGAGCGGAGCCCCTGTGCCCAACATCACCCCCACCAGCGCCAAGCAGACCACAGCCATGGACTTCAACTACATTGAAGACACGGTGTGCTGGGTTCACGTGGGCGACAGTGCCTCCCAGACCATCCTCAAGTGTGCCAAGATCCCCAACCTGAAGGGCTTCGTGGAAGAGCGCTCCATCAACATCTCCCTCAGCCTACACCGTGAGTGCCTGCTCCCCTTTGGACCTTGCTCCCAGTCCTTGTTCCCTCGGTCCCCACCTCCTTTTGACAGCCCGAGCATCCCCAGCCAGCGGTGGGTGAAGCAGGGGTGTATTTTGGTAGGAGGCAAGTTTTCCACGGGGCCAGGCACCGAGGCTTCAGCACAAACGTAGCTTTTGGCTTTCCTTTTCCTTCCCTCTTACTATTTCTAGCAAGTTTTGTGGTTTCTTTGTGTGAGCATATGAAGGAAAATGATACAGCAAGGAGTGGAGATGGTACCTGCATAGCGGATTTGGGGACAGCAGTTCTTGTTGCTTCCTCTTTTGGTTTTTGCCCCATGTTCCCTTGGCCAAACCAGGTGTTGGTCCCCACCCCACGTAGTGACTGAGAACAAAATCCTGACCAAAAAGTGCCTCCCGTTGGGCGGCCGCGTGAGTCACCGGTGTGAGTGGCAGATGCTTTCATTCTGCTTGTGTCTCCCTGGCTGTAATGACTGTGGTTACAGCTCCGTCTCCTGTTTGGGCTTGCTGGTCCCAGTTCAGCAGTTGGAACGGGAAGGAGAGTTACTTGCTGGGATTTCACTGCTCTTTGACTCGGGCCCGTGCCTATGCCTGCTCTCCCGAGAGCCTCTGCCCGGTGAGGGGTCCCAGCAGAAGCTGTGGGCTTCCAGGCACCTTTCTCGTGTGCTCGCACAGCTGCAGAGCAGTGGGGTTGGTGGGGTCCCCCTGAGCGGGGAGGTGGGCGGGTGCCAGAGCTGTACAGCCAGGATGTGGGAAACTGCTCCCGGTGTTGTACTGTCGTCGATTTTGTCCTTTGAAACCACAGACCAAGTCAGTCAGGGTGGGATTGGGGGTATCTGGGGTTTGCAGTGCGTCTCCATCAGGTTTTGCAGCCCTCAGCTTCCCTGGCATCATCCTCCCGCTGTCTTTTGCCTCCTGAAGTTAGGGGTGCTTCCAGCAGGAGACTGCCTGTGCGGTGCCTGATGCAAGAGGGATCCCCTTCTTCCGCAGAGACGCGGGTGTTGTTACGCGATGAGCAATAGCTAACCTAGCAAATTAGATGAACGTGTATGAACTGATCTTTGCAAATGAGTAAAGGTCTTGGGTGGATCTCGGAGCCAAGGGCGTTTCTCTGCTGAGGGCAATGTTGGGGTGCCGGGGCTGCCGAGGGGGAACCGGCTGAAGCCCTGGCTGAAGTGTGGGGTGTGAGCCGGGAGGCTGACGGGGACCCGCTGGCCCCTGCCGCCTCTTGGGCTGCGTTGGGGCTGGGGCTTAGCAGGCTCCAGCCGCTGTGCTCTGCCGAGGGCGTGTGCAGCACGGTTAATTTAAGCTTGCACTGTGTATTTTTAGGGCAGCGTGTATTTTTAGGAGAGGCCTCACCCTTTGCTCTTGCAGGCGATAGCCTGAAATTAGGCAGGACAGGGCTCAGCTCTGCTCTCCGCTCCCCCCCCCGATGGTTTAAGGAGGTCTCTGCTTTTACGTGCTCCTTCTGGCTCCTTTCTTAAGGCTCCCTCAGGCTGAGTTTGTTCTCCCCATAGCTCACGGAGGGGCAGACAGCAGCACTGTGTAAATCCCTAGCTGCACACTTCTTCCCATCAAGCTCAGTTTTAACATAATTTCCCGCAGTTGGGAGTTGCAGTGGAGGCTGTGGTTCGTGGATGGCATGTGAGCCGTGAGCTGCAGGTTGGCCCAGGGGAAGGGGAACCGCTGGGATTTGGGTGGGAGGTTTCGGGGTGTTCCTGAAGTCAGCCCGGGTGCCTTTCCACAGCCAGGTCCCTGCGCTGGGAGAGTCCCGAGCTTTCTGGGGTGCCTTCACCTGGCTGTGGGCAGCGCGAGGCTGAGGGTGCAGCAGCAGCAGGGATCGGTGACCCGGCTCTTGAATCGAGGTGGCTGCAGGAGGAGCAACCACCCTGACTGTGGTGCTGAGGTGTCAGTGCAGAATCGGGACCTGCAGCACTGACCGCTGCCCTGCTGCCCCGCCACCATACCCAGATGAGGCTGTCGGCCTGACAGGCTTCTGGGGCCGTTTGGGTTGCTCCAGCTCCAGGAAGTTAATCTGAGACACGACCTTTTAGTTATGCTCAGGAGGGGAAGGGAGCTCATAGTAAAAGCATGTTCGAGTCCAAACAAGAAAAGGTGCCTTGCTTTGCTTGGCCTCCTGATTGGTTGCGGTAGCTCGGGGTGGCAAAAGGGGAATTGAGCTGGCCCGGGTGGGAAAGCACCTGCCCTTGCCCCGGGTTGAAGGGAGCGTTCCCATGCGCAGGGAAGGGGGGACCAGCAGCTCTGGTGCGTGGTCCCCGCTGCTGCTGGGTGGGGGCTGCTTGCAGAGCAGCTGCGAAGGGGTCCCTCCTCCGGTGTGGAAGTGTGGAACGACTTTGGGTTTGGGCTGTGGAGCACAACCACATACTTGGGCTCTGATTTTCAGCCCCGAGATGTGGGCTGGTGGTGTGGTCGTGCCGTTAGCCTCCTTGCCTGCAGACTGCACTCCGGTGGGTATGTGCTGCCTGGACAGATGTGTGCCGTCTGGAAACGCTGCATTAGCAATAACAATCCAGCGCACCTCGGAAGGAGCGAGAATGCAGCTTCTGTGTGTCTCCCGGCAGATCTTCCTCCTGCCCGGGGAGGGTGTGATGAAGGGCCTCCGTTAACCCCCATTAACCAGCTCTGAGCTGCCACTTCTGCCCTCCCTTGGGGACAGTGGCAGAGACCTGCAGTAGGGACGCGTCTCGGCGGGTGCTGTTTGTGGCAGGTTGGGGCACAGAGAGGGTGGGAGCAGGGCTGCCCTGAGCTACTCATTGGCTATGTGCTGCCAGTTGCTTTTTATTCCTATTTCCCAAGGGAACGGGCCTTACACAGTTTTGCCGTGTGCTCCTGACAGTCTGTGCGGCTCTGCACTGCATTCGGCTGGCGGCTGCTGGTGCGGGGTTGCGTTCATGCCCGCACAGTCTTGCCTGGGCTGCTGTGGGTTGGAGACGTACGGGGAAATGTCCTTGCGGGGCAGGGTTTGTTCATGAGCACAAACAAGTTGGAGAAACGAATTTCCCCCAGCCCTGGGTCCGATACTGGGGGTTGTGATGAGGAGATAATGTCACTGCCCTGCTCCTCTCTGTCAGGACACCGGAGAGACCTGTGAATCCAATTAGTGGTTTCCTTCTTTATTTGCTTCTTTATGGCATTATCTGCTAACAGCAGGAGTCAGGCTTCCCTGGTGCCTGCTGCTAATGGGGCTTGAGTTGGCATCTGATGGGGGAAGACTGATGCTGAAGGGCTGGAAATTAGCAGCCCCCAGCTGTCAGGGGTAGGTCTGGGCTGGTGAGATGTCACAGCCCAGCTCTGATAGCAGCCCTGCTTCCCTGCCTTTCTGTCCCTGCTCCCTTCCTGCAGAGAGATTAGTGTCACTTGTGTTGTGGGAGATGTGTTAAATGAATGCTATTAACAGGGCTTGGCAAGACCCACTGTACTCTGAAGCTTTGCTTTTCCCCTGGTCCTTGCACTGCTAAACCCTTTTTTCTATCTGCAGTCTTGAGTACCGATGCACTTTTTCATGGTGACTGTCCCTTGGTTCCCAAATACGTGCTGCCCGTAGACATTTTTCACAGGCAGTGACTTTCTCAGTTGATCTGAGCTGGCCGGTTCCCTACCCCCAGGTGTTTTTCCAGGGACACACTAAAAATCAGAGGCTGGTGAAGTCTTCCATCTATTTCTCTTAAAAAAAAAAACAACCCAAAGAAACGCCTCATGATGGAATTGAATTATTTCTCTGCGCCATCAGCCGGAGCCGACTGTGGTGGCTGGGAAGCCCTGGGCACCTCTCCGGCATGGAGGTGGCAGGGAGGACGCGTGGGGCGAGGTGGCGGTGCTGGCGGCTGCGCTGCACGGCCCAGGCAGCCCCTGGCTAGTGCTGCAGAGCAGCCGAGCCCACTGCAGGCGGGTGTGGGGACTGCGTGGCCCCTCACCGGGCAGGGGTCCAGCCTGTCTCCATCCCCGCAGGAAACTTGGAGGTGGCACCTTCCTGCCTAGCCCCTGGAGCTTGGCTTGCCTTGGGCTGGCTCCCTGGCTGCTGAGAGCCCGCCGCAGCACCCTCCGGGCTCAGCCCTGTCAGAAGGATGGGGCACGAGCACACGTGTGATGGCGTGGGAGCGGTGCAGGGGGAGGGCTTGTCCTTCCTGCCAATGCTGAATTGCAACAAGGGGAACTTGTCTCGTTCTTCCTCCCTTTCCTCTCTCCCTCTCTCTCCCTCTCCTCTGCTGTGTGTGAAATCCAGTGCTGTTTCTGACCGGGGAGGATTCTGGCAGGCATCGCACGTCCGCTCGCGCTCAAGGACAGAAAGGCGCATGCCTGTGCAGGGGAAGAGCCGCTCTCCGGAGCATGCGGAGGCTTTGCTCCACCGGCACCCGGCACCTGCTCGGACCAGTTCCCCTGAACCCCGCAGCCCCCATCAGCCCGGACCCCTCCAGACCCATCCTTGCCGCCTGCGTGGGGCTGGGGATGGCTGGTGGCCAGGACAGGTTTTGCTCTGAAGGGACAGCACTTGCATACAGGCACGAAGGAGAGGAACCGCCCCTGCCCTGCCTGTGCCTGGCAGGGGGCTGCTGCTGGTCCCTGTGGACCCACCTTGCTCAGCAGCTAATCCCTGACCTCCAGGGACTTTCTGATCCCGTGGGTTTTCTCAACAAGATTCCAGCCTCCACGTGTTTCCCAAGACAATGTCCTCGTTTGTTTGGAGTTGGGCTTCCAAAGAATTTCAAAGCAAAACAACACACCAAAAAAAAAAACCAACCTGCTCCCAGGCCCTTGTGCGGCTCAGCCCACCCAGCTGGGCAGCCCCGAGCTCCTCGGGCGCAGGGGTGGAGGCAGGGGTACGGTGCAGGTCCTGCCCGGGGCTTGGATGGGGCTGAGTGGCTCCTGCCTGGATGCCGGTCGGTCCACGGCCTCGCTCCGTGCCGGGGAACCAGCAGCGGATCCTGGCTGGAGCGGCGGCGGTTGCCTTGATTATAATCTTCCTGCCGCCATTTCTGCTAAGGTGAATGTGTGCAGAAAGCTTGCTGTGTGCCGTGGCCCGGTCAGAGACCTCCGCTCCCCCAGCTCTCCTTGCCGCCCAGGTTGACCGCCCGCCCGTGCCCCCCTCATCCCAGGGCTGGGGCCGGCTGTTGGGGCGTGTGTGCCCCGGCTGCAGCTTCTTGGGCAAGTCCCTGAGCTCTGCCTGAGACCCCAGGGCTGGGACAGAGAGGGGCGAGGGAAGCAGCGCTCTGGTCTGCGGTCGGATTTGTGCGACCTTAAATCAGATTTGTGCCCCCGTTCCCCACGGGTGACATGAGAAGGTGGGAACACGTCCCCGGAGCGCGCACAGCAGGCTCTGGGGGGGAGAGCGGGTCGGGCGCCCAGCCCTGCGAGGAGCCCTCCTTAAGAGGACACTGTCCGGTGGCAGCAGCCTGACCCCGCACTGGCCGCCTCTCGGCCTCCGCGGCATTTGTGTGAGCGCTGCGATGGCGGCGTTAAAACCTCGGCTCCAGCGCAGTGTGATCGAGTGATACTTGGCTTTCAGGAAAAGGCAGGAGTTCTTTGCTTTTACGGTGGAAAAATACTAGAGAACATGTGTCAGGAGACCGAAACCTGAGTTTCTCAGTGGGTCGCCTGGCGGCTCCCCTTCCCCTGCTCTTTCTCTTTCTTTTTCCCCTTTCTCGGCCGACTCGTGACTTTTTGCACAGTCAGAACTGGCAGCTCTGCAGTGCCAGGGCTTGTTTTGCTGAATGCATTTATTATGCTGGAAGGTCGCTGGTGCCAGTACCGCTAATTCACAGCCCCAGAAGCCCAGGTGTCCGGGGCTTTGGTTCTCCCCCAGCACAGGGCGATGGCTGCAGGTTTGCCGACGTCCCGCAGTAATGGAGCCAGGGCTGTGCTGGCCTTGCCCCGGGGCTGCCGGCGTGGGGATTGTGGCCGGCTCCCAGCGGAGCGGGCAGGAATGTCTGCTGCTTGGCGGGACGTGTCCAGGGCTGCTGGGAAAGGGCTGTGGAGGTTCCTTGATTTATTATTTCTTGTTTTAAGGTTTGTTGTTTTCTTTTTCTTTTATAAAACAAGCCCCCAGGAAGGGGTTTGAAATATCAGGACATTTGATCCTGAGTGCATTATAAACCCTAAACGATAGCAATCTGGCCATTATTAAAATACCTTCCTGGGCAGCATCTATCTAAACAAGCATGTCTAGGAGGTTGTTTTCATTGACTCCATTTCAGCCCTGTTACTCGTAATGACCTGTGCTGTTGCCAATAAGCAGAAGAGCTGTAGGGTTTGGGACAAATTGATTTCAGGGCGATGTTTCTCTGCAGAGGAATCCAAGTACATTTCTTTCCCCACTTTGCATGGAAAGCTATTTTTCTTCCTTGCTGCCTCATACTAGCCAAGAAAGAGGCTCTGATGTGAACTTACTTGGCAAGAAAGCGGAATGATTGGTAATTTCATCTGCTGATTCCTTTTTTTTTTTTTTTTAACTGTTTATGACTGTTCTCGTAGCAGCGACGCATGAGAGCAAGGGCTGGGTGCAGCATCTGGGGCTGGTGTGCTCACACCAGCGCATCCCCTCTTTGCGTTGCGGGGGCCGAGGGCTGCGATGATTTTAATCAGTCTGTTAACTAAGTGCCTGCCGCTCTCTGTTCAGCCTGGAGGCAGGTCTGCCGCAGAGACACTCGACTGTTCTGCGGCTCTGCCTGGCACCTCTGGCGTTACCTACCCCTCGGTGCTTCCCCACGTGTAGGACGGGGATAAAGTCCCCGACGGGACCCAGAGCCCCGGAGCAGAGTGAGCTGGGCTGGGGTGCTTTCTGTTTCTCTCCAAGGTTTGCTGAGCGGTCCGAAGGTGGTAGCATCCCTGTGCCGGGAGGGGACGGCTCCGCGGTGCTCAGGCTTGGCCAGATCTGCCTCCCAAGGTGCCATCTCCCTTCCTCGTGGCCACCCCGATCCCCTGGGCTGTGGTGGCGGAGCGGGGAAGGGTCTTCTCTGCCTCCCCCTTCCTGGGATGGAGAGGCCCCGTGCGGTCCCCCGCCGCGGTGAGAGCCGCTCCTCTCCATTTTCCTCTGGCCAGCCCCAAGGTGTTGAGCGTGGGGCAAGCTGCGTTCCCGTGTTGCTGGAGACAAAAGGGTGAAATTAATGTCCTGAGTAACTGGGATCCTCTTGTGCACAGGGATGGGTTTGATTTCAAATGGACAGGAGCATGTTTATCCCTGCACGCATCTGTCCATCTGTCCTGCACCGCCGCCCGCCGTGCTCGTGCCGAGTTCACTGCGCTCCGGCTGAGCCCTGCCGGGATCATCTCTGCCCAGACTGGCCCCATTTTCGCTTTCTTGTCCCTCCGCCCCGCAGAATCATCCCAGTGACAGTTCCCTGGGTTCCCATCAAGCCTGTGTGTCTCTCCTCTCACCCAGAAGGAAGCCAAGCGCCCTGTCCCTCTGTTGGCCTCTGCTGAATATTTTTGCCCGTGGAACGGCCTCATTAAGGCAGAGTAATTAGCGGTCCCTTGGCTGCCCTCCACACAGCTGAGATGGAGCTTGCTCCATCTCTGTTCCTGCTCTTCCCACCTCCGGTGCCGCAGCCAGGCTCACACAGGGATGCTGCAGGGCTGAGCCTGGCCATGAGGAGGGGGGCAGGTTTGGGACCAGGGAGGAGGCGCGAACTGTCTGGCAGGAGGGTGACAAAACGCTGCCCAGGGCGTCCTCACCCTGGGAAGCTGGAGGCTGTGTCAGGCTGGGGCTGTGCCCTGCGCTGGAGAGGTGCCAGCGGCCCCTGAGCATTTCCCTTGGGACGCAGCTGCGATGCTGCACCGGCCAGGGTGGGGGTCTGAGGCACGGAGACCGCAGGAGCTGGGGTCTGGACAGCCCGCGGCCCCCTGGGGAAGGGTGATGCTCTGGCATCTTCCATTAACTGGCAGTTGCTCCGCCTGTCCCTGGGGATGGACGGGCTGGGGCTTTCCTCCTGCAGCGTCCCAGTGACCGGGGGGGGGGCGGGGGGCTGCGCAGCCCCGGGGGGGCTGGTTTTACCTCCCGGGGAGTGTTTGGCTTGTGCGGGCATGGGCGTGCGTGTGCGCAGAGGCCACAAGGATTCTTCCGAGTGCCGAGTCAGACGTCCTGGACGTGGGCCACCGGCTTCCACCCAGCAGTTCCTCCTCTGAGCTAAACAGCTTAACAGAGGGGGTTTTAAATTTATTTATTTTTTAGCCTGGTGTTCTAAGGAAATAAGGCTGACGTGATGGCGGTGGCTGAGCATGCCGGTGTCTGTCCTGTCCGCAGTCCCCTCCTCCCCATCTCGGAGCTGGCAGCGAGGCTCCTCGCACAAGGAGGTGTCTGTTCCTGGGAGCCGGTGCAGGGGGGGTTGTGCTGGACCCTCGAGGGGTGCGGGGTGCCTGTCTGTCCCACAGCCGTCACCCTTCAGGGCTGGAGTTTGTCTTTGTGCCTGTCCTGTTAACATACTTCTAATTAAGGAAAATTGTCCCCAGGAGCAGTGTTTATCCATGGAGCATGTTGCCGTTACAGAGACGGTCTTGTTCTCCAGGGGAGAGGATGTCTGTGGATGGAAGAGACAGAAATTCCTCCAGATTATGGTATTATGTAAATGTATCAAACGGATCATTCCCTATAAAAAGGGAAGTAGGAAACCAATGTATTTGAGAAGCCCTGGGGACTGCATTCCTGACGAGCCTCTGTTCCTCTTCTGGAGGCGTTTTTGAACTGAAACATTCGGCAACTTTTCCAAGCTTTTTTCCGCAGGAGCTGCTGTGTCGTTGGCTCTCCGGGTGCCCGGTGCCGTGGGACGTGCAGTGTGGCCACCCGCCTGGGCTTCTCACTGGGTGGCAAGCTGGACACAGCCCCCCCTCACCCCTTGGGCTCTGGCTCACGTGGGTTTTGCTGGGAGCAGGAGGACCCAGTGCCGACTGCCCTGGGAGGCTGCTCTCCGGGCGGTTTTTCCACTTCCAGTGCAGTGTGGACAAGCGATTTTGGTGTGGTGTCTGCTTGGGCTGTGGGCTGCATGGTTATCTGTGCGTGTTTCTCTGTGGCCAGTCACTGCAGTCCAAATGCCTTAGGCACTTGTTTACTGCTGGGTCTTGCGTTAGGTCTGATCCACTGTAGCTGAAGCAAAAATTACGGGCTCTTCTTAGTAGATGCACTTGGACATAAATATTCTTTCTTTAAAAACAACATGCAAATGTCAGCAGCAGAGCTCAGTCCAGCTCTTTTATCTATCCCATGTGCTGGGACGAGGGTGAAAACGCACCTCAGCAGAATGGGGAGCAAGGACCTTTGGTGACAGACCTCTGTGCCTGGCGTTGGAGAGTGGTGATGTTTTCAGCTTCTTCAAAGGGGAGTCTTGCAGGGAGGGTTCCTAGCAGAGCTTGGACCTCTCCTGACCAGCGTCCCTGTCCTGCCCTGCCCTGCTCCAGACACCCCAGGGGGAGTGCTCCCTTTCGGAGTAATCAAGAAGTGGGATTTCTTCCAGACTGCTGCAGCACAGAGCACGCACTTCCAAGCTCTTTGCACCTTCACCACTATAGGTGGTTTCTCTTCTTCCGTGCTTAACTGTGCAAGAGTCAGGGTGAGCTGCTGAGTTGCATGCATCTTAACTGCAGCTGTTTCAGAACTGTGTCGAAATCCATGCTCTAGTGTGAGAGAAGATTGCGCGTTTCCTTCCTCCTTGTGTCAGGCCACAATTGATGTATTTGCAGACTGCACAACAACTGATTCATGCAGAGGAGAGTTATGTGCTGGGTCAGCAAAGCTTGTTCCCCAAAAAACCCACAGCCTTGCGGTGCTTGACTGGTTGTGGGGTAAATCAGATGCTCCATGGCTCAGGTTAAGGGAGGGAGAACCTCTGGCAGGAGCTCCTGTGGACAGCTGTTGAGTTGACCCACTTGAGTCAAGGAGCTCTTTGAGCGGGACAAGATGCTCCCACAGCCCCATCGAGCACAGGATGAAGCTGGAGTCGGGGAGGAGGAAGGTTATTGCTGAGGGTGCCTGGGAAGACTTGTAGGAGTTCACGGGGCCAAGAACTTCTTGGGTGGAGCAACACCACTGTGTTTGATGCTTCTGCTGCCTCTTGGGGCAGTTGCTTTCCCCGAGTGTGCCCTGGTAGTGCTGTGACAGGTCTCAGCCCTGTGTTGGAGGAGTCTGGGCTGGAAGGGACACATGGGAGCCTTCTCCTCCGGCCAGCTGGCCCCAGCGGTGGCTCCTCAGGGCCTGTTGGCCCCAGAGGCTGCTTCAGCTTCTTCCACTGGTGGCCATGAGAAGGAAAAGGGAAAATCCAAGCACAGTGTGACATAGATTATTTTGTGGCAGGGACTTCAGCAAAATTGGTCAGGATCACTCGGTTCATGTTGAGCGTGAAACCAGGAAACATCTGTGCGGGGTGGGTTTCGGAGTTTGCTGAAGTTGCCGGCTTGCTGTATTGAGCAATGTGCCACTTGCACGCTGATGGACTTCTTGGTGCTCCCTTTCCCCTCTGTCCTGCCTTTGTCTGCCCTCTCCCCACAAAGAAGGCAATGGTCAAAGCCCACTTCAACCAGCGGCGTTCCTGGCCAGGGGCTCTGAGCAGGGCTGGCTGGCATGGACCGCAGCTCACTGGCCTGATGAGGCTGGTTAGCTTCTTCCAGGAAGAGCCTTTAAAGTTGACATTCCCTGTTCTCTGCCCCCACAAACTAATTTTCAAACACTAGCAAATAAATAAATCTTGGGAAATGAGTTTTGCATGTTGCAATTGCTTGCAACACCCAGCGATGGTTGAGCAAGGAGGAAGACTTGACTCTGGGATGGGAATTGGTGGGGAGGATGCACTCGCCAGCCAGCCCCGCTCCGCTGCTGGGAGCTGCAGGCAGGAGAGGGGTGGTCGCTGCCCCCCGGCTTCTTCCTTCCATGACCCCTCCCATGCCTGGGGACAGGCTGGTCCCTGCTGGTGCCCCTGAGCTGGGTCCTTGCACAAGTCTTCCCGGTCATGGGTGGCCGTGGCACACCTTCCCCGAGCACCCGCTCTCCTGCTGGGGGGATGTGCGGTGCCTGCGTGCGTCCCTCACTCCTCCCCTCTCCCAAAGCCAAGTGGTGAGTGGGGGAAGAGCTCTCTGCAGGCTAACACGAGGGGTTAAAAATAGACATTTGCTAAATTAGCTTCTACTGAAAGTTCAAGAGGAAATCCAGGTTTAGCTGAGGCTAAAAGAAAGAGCTGAAAATAATAATAATAAAAACTGATTCCTACGAAGGAGGGGGAAGGATGGCGAGCAGGGAGAGAAGGAGCAAGCTGAAAAACAAAAGCCTTTGAGGAGGGTAATGCTTTCCAGCTGCAAAAATACAGCCTGGGAGAAGAGCAAGTGCTTGCGTCACCCCCAGCTCCCCAGCCCAGCACTGCCCCGCTCAGAGCTGGGGCCCGGCCGGGAGACCCCCGGGAGGACCGGGACCCTCTCCTCTGACGGAGGGGCGACCATCACAGAAATGGCATGAGGGAAGCTGCAGGCCCCAGGAAGCAAGTGGCTGGAAACCTATAGCTTGTTTTGGCCATTTTCCCTTCTGATTCCTGTTTAGCCTTCGAGTGCCGTGCTGGTGAACTTATTCCCTGTTGGACGGGCTGGACGTGGCTCCGGCTCAGTGGGATGGGGCCAGTGAGGTGGCAGCGGCCCCGTGACACGAGAGGCTTTGGGGGAGAGCAATGGGAAAGGAGGACCAAGGTGTGTGCGAGCACTGGTGATGGGGCAGCGATGGCTGGGCCCTCTCCGGGAGGAAGGCAGCAAGGAAAAGCCAAAGCCTGCGGCCAGGGGGGTCCGGGCCCCTGTGGGGGGGGGCGAGGGCCTCCGCCCGATCCCGCCGGGCTCTCCCGGTCCGCCCCTGCTTGGATCGCTCCCCCGGTCCTGTGACTCTGACTCAGCCGCGCAGGCGCCAGCCAAGACCTGCTTTTTTGGGGAATTCTTGCACATCCCTTTGCTGAAGCGTTTCTCACCCAAGCAGGGCTGCACGCGCGTGCGTGGCTCTGCCGCCCCCGCCCTTGTCAGAGCTGGGGTGCAGGGGGAGGGATGGTGCTGGCCCAGGCAGCGTGACTCAGGCAGCCCCATCTCAGGGGCAGAGCGCGGCCCTCGCCTGCCCACGCCACCCCCTGCCACCCCCCATGCACCTTTTTAGGTGATTTTCACTCAGCATGAAAACCTCTATCGCCGGCTGGTGTGCGGGCGCCCGGGAGCAGGGTCGGAGGGTGCGGGGGCCCTGGCTGGACCAGGAGCCCCAGCTGTGCCCCGGTCCCGCTGCCGGCTCTGGTACGTTGGGCAGGAGCCCTGGGTGGGCCTTTGGCTCGGCTGGTTTGATGTTAATTCCTTGGCTCTGGCTATTTCCACTTGTTTTTACGAGATGCATCACGCTGGGTGGTGGCTGCGGGTGCTGTGGCCTCGCCCTTCCGGGGGGGAGGCGATTGGTCACCAGCCGGCCATCGCCGCCGGCAGGACATCCCCGTCCCCGGGGCCATGGCCTTGACACGAAATGCTCAGTGGAGGTGTGTGAGCGAGTGAGCTGGCCTGGATAACTTGGGGTTCGGGTTCATGTTCGGACAGGGCACCCCCAAACCACTGGGTGCTCATTAGTTGGGTCTCATCAAAACCCAGGCAGCGCTTTGTGGTGTTACAGCAGGGAAAGGCTTGATATCATCAGGCTGAGTCCTGCGAGCAGGGGGGGTGCGGGTCGTTGCAAAATGTCCTGGCTTGATTCATGTTTTCCCTCCCTCTGCACTCCCAAGCTTCTGCGCTGGTTAATAATTCAGCGGCGTCTGGCCCTGCTCCCCCGGGGCTGTCTGGGTCCGATGTCCTTGGGGTGGTCAGGCTGTGGGGCTGCTGCTGCTCCCGTCCCGTCCCTCCTCTGCCTTGCCCGTGTTGGTTGCGAAGCCAAAAAGATAGGCCTCCAAAGCACTTGGCGTCTCCCAGAGCCTCTGGGAGCTGCAGCCCCTCACCCTGGCCTTTGGCCCGGGGCCGGCAGGCGGGGGGCGGGGGAGGCAGAGCAGCGCAGAGCACTGACCTGGTTGCAAGGAAGGAATTCGGGTGCATTGAGTTTATCCGATTTAACAGGCGTTCACTGGTTTAATTAAATACTTAAACGCTGCGTGCCAGATGCCGTCTCTCACCTGCTTCAGGACTCGGGGCGTCCCTGCGGCTTGGGATTAGCGCTGCCTGCTCTGCCCATGCTGCCTCACCTGAGCGGATCTCTGCTTGCAGCCCCTGGCTGCTGCGGTCCCTCCCTGCGCTGCCATGAGCATGGGCTCGGCAGACGTTTGCCGTCCCAGTGCTGCCGTTTGAGCCTCTTCCCCTTCTGTGCTACTCGGCTCTCCAGGAACCGGCTTTGCCTCCTCTCCCCTCCAGTGCCCACCTTGCAGAGCCTTCCCCTTGCTCGGGCCAGTGTTCCTGCGAGATGCTTTCCCGGCTGTGTGTGGTGTCTCCAACAGCGTTGATGCTTGCAGCTGGGCTGCCCGGCGGGGCGGCAGGTCCCGTCTCCCTCGGGAGGAGAGGATGGGTTGCTGTGTCGATCCACGCGGGGTGACCAGGGCCAGGTCCCTGGTGCAGTGCAGATCACAGCTCCTTCGTGGCTCACACAGCCTTGCTCCTCAGCTACGTTTGTGCTTGAGATGCCTGGGGGGCTGGGAAGTGGTCGGAGGCCCCGTGCATAGGCACGCGTGGGGCTCCTGGCTCCCTCCCTCCCTCCCTCCCTCCCTCCCTGCCTAACCGCTCCTCACCCCCCCTCTCCCACGGCCTAGATGTGGAGCAGATGGCTATTGACTGGCTCACGGGCAACTTCTACTTTGTGGATGACATCGATGACAGGATCTTTGTCTGCAACAAGAATGGCGTCACCTGCGTCACGCTGCTGGACCTGGAGCTGTACAACCCCAAGGGGATAGCGCTGGACCCAGCTATGGGGTAAGAGTCCTGCTTGGGGGTGGGAGGGCTCAGCGTTGCTGCCTGGACCTACACCATCGATTTGGGGAGGTGGAGCAAGCCAGGAGGGTCCAGCTGCTGCAGTCAAGTGGGGTGGCAGGGATGCTGCTGGAGAAGTGATTTGCCTGCCTGCGAGGGCCTCTCTGGGCTTTAGCAACGAGTGAATCGCAGCGTTTTCTCTCCCTCAGCTGAGACTGGGACCACGTGCTGTAGGGTAGTTGTGGCATTTTAAGCAGCCCGCTGGTACCAGCCAGTTTTGGAGGAGATGAAGGTTTGGTCCTTAGGGGTGGGTCAGAGCAGCCTGAGCCTCTGCTCAGCTGGCACTGCACCGGGGACAGGTGCTGATGTGGGAGCAGAGCCGGACCGGTGCGGCACTGGGGAACATCAGCATCCGAACCTGGGTCTTCTGATTAACCGTTCCTGGTGACAGCTGGCAAGCGTGTGGTCCTTCCCTCTGGGGCTGGTGGATTCTCCTGTACCTGTGTGCCCATGTCCAGAAGCCCCTCTCTGGAGGGGCACTTCCTGCTCCGCCTGCCCTGGGCAGCAGCTTTGCTGGTGCTCGGTCCTGCAGGATGGACCTGGCCAGGCTCAGGTCAAGCAGCTGCTTCCAGCTCGTGGCTGCATGGTTACAGCTTTGCACTGGCTTTCGGGAACCGAAACAGTCAGATACTTGCACGGACCGAGCAGCTCCGCTTGTGCCTATTTATACGGGGTGCTGTGGTTAGATGGCAACTCTCAGGCAGCTGTCTTTTGCAAAATACCTTGCATGGGGAAGCTGGGATGTTGAATCATCAGGGCGTGCGTGGCAGCTGCTGGACCCCGGGAGTGGGGAGCTGGCATGGCCAAGGCCACGGGGGGCAGAGCAGAGTGGCGTGCGAGATCCCACCGGCTGCTTTCTGCGAGTACGGTCCGGCTGCGGGGCACGCATGCAGGGGAAATCCCGCTGCCTGGCAGGGAAGTCTGTCGGCATGCGAGCATGAGCACGGTCTGCCTAACGCGACGGCAGGCTCTGTCTGAGGGCGCTCACCTGTGCGTGCTGCAGCATCCTAGTGAAGCCAGTGAAGAGGACATCTCCCCGCTCACCTGATGCTTTCCAGATGGGTGCTTTTATCCTTGCCTGGATGAAGAGGGCTGATGTTATTGAGCAGAAAATCTGAAGTATTTTTAATAAATAAATAAATATCGCATGGCAGCCTGGAGAGAGACTTCTGGCCTCGAACAGGGAAGGCGCATACAAGCCCCACGGGCGACTGAGTTAAAGTCTTTTGGGCTCTGCAGCAGAGACCCAGCACGGCTTGGGCGTTCAGGGTGGTGGTGCCAAGCCCTGGCTTTGGGCTGTGCCTTGTCTGGGAAGCGCTGTGCCAGGAGCTGCCGTCGCAGGTAGGACAGCTCTCAGGCACACAGCACACGGGCAGATGCATCAGGTTGTGTTTTAACATGTCAGCTGGTGGAGGGCGCTGGACCTCTTCCTGGTGACACCAGCAAATCAGGGTTCAAGCTTTTGTCTGCCTGTCTCAGCATCAGCTGCCCAGGTTGCTGCGGCTCCTCTGAGCTGCCCCTGCTGCCGCGCCTGGCAGCAGGTGCAGGCGGGTGCTGCCAGCCCTTGGCACAGCTGGGCCGCGCAGGCAGCGAGAAGCTCCCCTGGGCCGGCCCCGACTGGGAGCTGCCGTCGTGGACCGCAGCCACCCCCGTGCCCACAGGGTCAAGCCCGTGTCTGCAGGCGTGAGCATGCGCCATCTGTGTCCTCTCTCTCTCTCTGGGTCGGACGTGACATCCAGGCTCTGAGCTCCCGCATTTGCCCTTCTCATGCAGCAAAGTGTTCTTCACCGACTACGGGCAGATCCCCAAGGTGGAGCGCTGCGATATGGACGGACAGAACCGCACCAAGCTGGTGGACAGCAAGATCGTCTTCCCCCACGGCATCACCTTGGACTTGGTGAACCGGCTGGTGTACTGGGCTGACGCCTACCTGGACTATATTGAGGTGGTGGACTACGAAGGCAAGAACAGACATACCATCATCCAGGGCATCCTGGTGAGTGGGGCCAGAGGGAGGTCGGAGTCGGGGGGCCTTATGGCAGAGTGTGCTAGAGGCATGTCTGAGCTTAGCCTGCTGGGAGGCACTGGTCCACAGGCATGGCTTTGCTGGTCCAGCAAAGAAAAGGTGCGAGCTGCTGAACACCAACTGGTCCTGCAGCACCCGCCTGCCAAGCCCAATCTCGTGCCCTAAATGAGGCAGGGGTGAGAGCTGTGGGGCGGGATCGGGGCAGGGATCAGCGGCTTCGCACGCCTTGAAGCCAGGGTTCTCACGTCTCCTCCTAAATTCCTTGCGGATGCCTGCACGGTGCCTTCCAGATTGAACACCTCTACGGGCTAACCGTCTTCGAGAACTACCTCTATGCCACCAACTCTGACAATGCCAACGCCCAGCAGAAAACCAGCGTCATCCGGGTCAACCGCTTCAACAGCACCGAGTACCAGGTGGTGACGCGGGTGGACAAGGGGGGAGCACTGCACATCTACCACCAACGGCGCCAGCCCACAGGTGGGACCCCGGCCTGGGAAAAGCAGCTTCTTGGACCCCAAAGGCTGGGTGGTGATGGGGACAGGTTGCACCTTCTGAATTCCCTCTCCTAATGGGGCCAGACACCCAGGACGGGTTCACTTGCCCCAGGAGCCTCCATCGGTAGCACCCTGCAGCCCCAAGGAGCCATGCTCAGCCTGGCCCTGGCCCTGCTGAAACGCCTCCAGCTCCCCCGCTCCCCATGAGCTCTCTGTGCCTGGGCAGGCAGCCGGCAGCAGGAGCCTCGCTGCGGGGGCAGCAGCAATGTGGAGGGCGATGCCGGAGCCTGCCCGGCGGTGCTGAGTGCCAGGCAGGCTGACATGTGCCGGCCCAGGGACAGGGATGGAGGAGCCAGCTGCCTGGCTGTGGTCCGCAGGGACTCCTGGAGCTGCCGTCCCACTGCCAGCGCTCCTTGGCCAGGGGCTTGCATGGGATTCCTGCTCCCCAGGCCGCTGCGGGGCCGGCCTCTCGCTGGGCTGCTGCACACCCTGGGGTGCCCCGGCCCCCGCTTTTGCTCCGTCTCCTCCTGCGGGAGACGTGGCAGCCGTCCCTGCAGGCCGGGCAGCTGCGCCGTGTGGTTGATCAATCACGTCTTGCTGGAGAGCGCAGGGACATTGGACAGATGCGGCATCTTGAAATATTAATGGCTCCCTTTTGCGGTGCCACACGCTCTCGGTCCCCGCTGCTGTTGTGTTTGCCCTTTGACTGGGGCTGTGCACTCCCAGGCACCAAGGGATTTCAAGGGAGTTGAAAGGCTTCGGAGCTGCAGGCGCCATCCCCTCCCTGCATCCGTCCCTGTCTGCTTGCTCCACCCCCAGTACCTTCCTGCAGTTAATCAATTTACTCATTTAAAATCCTCTTAGTGTCCGCAGCCTGCTTGGCATTTTCCAGAATATAAAAATAATCAGGAGATTTTCAAGTGGTGAAGGAGTGTGATTGAGGGGGCTCTCCGGGCCGGTGCTGGCTGTCCCCACGCCGGGGCTCATCCTGCCAGCGCTGTTGGCAGAGCGGCTGGGCAGCCCCGCTCTCGCCATGGCCTGTGCGGGATGTCGTGGCAGGATGGAGGCAGTGTGGCCCAGCGGCTCTGGCAGTGTGCTGGGACACGCCGTACTGGTGTCTGCTCTGCAGCAATCCTGCATCTTGGGCAGGTCCTTTCCCATCTCTGTGTTGTCTGTCCTGCGCAATGCTCAGCCCCTGGCTGACCGGCTGGGAGCTCCAGGGGAAGGAGCTCCCCTAAAGCCTGGAGAGCTGTAGTCAGGCTGGCAGCACCCACAAGACCGTCTCCACATCCCTGCGGTTGCAGACTAGTGTCCCATGCCTGCCCGTGCTTCCTGACCAGCATGGACCTGTGGCTGGGCAGGACACCTCTGTGCTGCTCTGGTTGCCTCCGGCTGCTGGAGCCCGTGCTCTGTGTTGCAGTGAGGAGCCATGCCTGCGAGCCGGGTCAGTTCGGCAAGCCGGGGGGCTGCTCGGATATCTGCCTCCTCGGGAACAGCCACAAGACCCGAACCTGCCGGTGCCGCTCTGGGTTCAGCCTGGGCAGTGACGGGAAGTCCTGCAAAAGTGAGTCCTGGCCCTCTCTGGAGAGCTGTGGGGGACGGGGGGCGAGGGGGCCAGCGGCCACCCCTCTCTGTGAGGGACTGGGGTGGGCAGAGGTGCCTGTGCCAGACGATTGGGTCAAGCAGAGCTTTTCAATTCCTTCCCTCCCAGCTGCAAACACCCCTTTCTTTCCTGGCCTAAGCTGTGGGCTGCCTGCTGGGCTCTGCAGTCCCTGCAGACCTGCTGGGTGCAGGGGCAGGTTGCTGCCTCCTCCTGGCCTCTGTGGCGTAGCTGCGACCCTGTGAAAGCCCCAGTGCCATGTGCATCGGGCTGCCCACCCCCAGCGCTGCCCTGGCCTGGCTGGTGGCGATGGCTCTCCCCATCTCTCTGCAGAGCCCGAGCATGAGCTGTTCCTGGTGTATGGGAAGGGGCGTCCGGGCATCATCCGCGGGATGGACATGGGAGCCAAGGTTCCAGACGAGCACATGATCCCCATCGAGAACCTCATGAACCCCCGAGCACTGGACTTCCATGCTGAGACCGGCTTCATCTACTTCGCTGACACCACCAGCTACCTCATCGGGCGCCAGAAGATCGACGGCACAGAGCGAGAGACCATCCTGAAGGACGGTGCGTGGCTGACAGGCCCAGCCTGGTCCCTCCCCAGCACAGTCATCCCCCGGGAGCCGGCAGCAGTGGCCATCAGTGCATTTCCTCACATAATGGCAGCACTTCTGCCCTCTCCCTTGGTTCTTTGACCCTTAAAACTAAGGTTTGAAGCTGCTATTTGGGTTTATCTGTAGACTGCTATTGAGAGACAGATACAGAACACGTGCCCCAGCAGAGGCAGGTGAGGGACTCCTGTCCCTGGACATCCCCCTTCTGCCCAAGCTGGCCCACCCAGGTCAGTCAGGGTCCCAGGGGCTCAGCGTGGTGGCCGATCCATCCCCATGCTGCCAGCTGAGTACATTTGCATTGCCCTGGGGCAAACCAGCCGAGGACGCTCCTGAATTCGCCTTTCTCCAGCCCAGGCTCCCTATGGCTGCGGTACCTCTGGGGGAGCTGCCTGCACTGGAGCAGGTCGTTCCCTGTCGGTTTGAGTTGGGACTGGGTGGTGCCGAACACACCGTGAATCATACGGGGCTGTTGCTTCCACGTCTCGTCTTCCCGCTGCTGCGCAGCCCTGGTGATGAGCGCCTGCTCCTGCTCTTCCCCAAAGGTATCCACAATGTGGAAGGGATCGCTGTGGACTGGATGGGGAACAACCTGTACTGGACTGATGATGGCCCCAAAAAGACCATCAGCGTGGCTCGGCTGGAGAAGGCTGCCCAGACACGGAAGACGCTGATCGAGGGGAAGATGACCCACCCCCGAGCGATCGTGGTGGACCCCCTGAACGGGTGCGGGTGCCTGGGTGGGCAGGGCAGGCTCGCGGGAGGGCATGGCCGCTCCTGCCTGCAGCAGGGACCGGCAGAGCTGGCGGTTGTCCCCAGCTCCGCATGTCTCGCGGGTGCCCCGCTGCGTCTCTGAGCATTCATGGTGGCTCCCGAGCTGTGACAGCGGGGCCAGGCGGGGCAGCAGCTCCAGCCGAGGCGATGGCAGCAGCTCTGCACTGCGCGGCAGCTTCAGCCTGGGCTCGGCGGCACTGGCGTGGCCACGAGGGCCATTGGGCCGTTGTGTTGGGCTGGGGCCTGGCTGTAGGCACAGGGCGGCAGGACCTCCCCACTGCTTTGTGTCAGCTGCTCTGTGAGCAGCCGGAGAATTCACGCCTGGTTTGGTGGAGGCAGAGCCGGTCACTCGTCGGATCAGCGGTGGGGTGGGCTCCGAGCCCAGCTCGTCTGCCTCTGTAACAGCTTAGTGTCTGTGTCAGGTGGATGTACTGGACGGACTGGGAGGAGGATCCCAAGGACAGCAAGAGGGGCAAGATAGAGAGAGCCTGGATGGACGGTTCCAACCGCAACATCTTCATCACCTCCAAGACCGTCCTGTGGCCCAACGGGCTGAGCCTGGACATCCCGGCCAAGATCCTCTACTGGGTGGATGCTTTCTATGACCGCATCGAGATGGTCTACCTCAATGGCACCGAGCGGAAGGCAAGTAGAGGCCCCATGGGCTCTCGGATGCTAATCGTCCCTGAGCTGGGGCTGTGGGCAGCTGAGCCATTGCCTTGGCTGGCTGCGTCCGCTGCGGGTCCGCTCAGTGGGTGGCTGGCCATGTTCAGCCACGCTCCCCTGCTGCCTCTCCCCTCCTTTCCCTTTCCTCCGTCCCTTGCCCTGACCCGCCATGGGGGGTTTCCCCGGGCACCTGTCCCAGCTAACGACGGGCCTCTCTGCCTCCCTGCGCCCGCAGATCGTGTACGAGGGACCTGAGCTGAACCACGCCTTCGGGCTGTGCCACTACAGCAGCTTCCTCTTCTGGACCGAGTACCGCAGCGGCAGCATCTACCGGCTGGACCAGGCCTCCAAGGTGGTGAGCCTGCTCCGGAACGAGCGCCCGCCCATCTTCGAGATCCGGATGTACGACGCGCAGCAGCAGCAAGGTGCTGGGGCCACCTCTGCCTGGCACCACGGGGACCTGCCGTGCATGAGGGAAGGGGGGAGCTGGAAGAGGGATGGGACTGAGGACTGGGGGCTGAGGAAGTGCCCCGCCTAAGCAGCCCCTCACCTCTTTGCTTCCTTTTGGCCATATCCCTGCTTGTCTGTCCATCCCCATGCACCCTGTCTTTCTCTCCGTACACCCTTCTATCACTCATCCCCTGCCCTTCCAGCCTTTCCTCTCTTTCTCCCCCTCCTTCCCTGCCAGGCTTCCTGGCTAGTTCAGCCAGGCTTTGTGTCCCCTGAAGGGTCCCCACTGCCTTGCATGGCCTGATAAACTGGGGTCTCCAGCTGCGTTCCAACTGCGGAGCCTGTTGAGGGAGCCCAGGGGGCCGGGGGCACCCAGCAGCCCCCCTGGGTCAGCAGGGTTCCCTGAGTGCTGAAGGCCCCTTCTCCTCACCCCTGCCTTGCCTCTGCAGTGGGCTCCAACAAGTGCCGTGTAAACAATGGTGGCTGCAGCAGCTTGTGCCTGGCCACCCCCCGGGGCCGTCAGTGTGCCTGTGCTGAGGACCAGATCCTGGGATCGGACTCCGTCACCTGCCAGGGTAGGCGGCCTTGGGGCCTGGCCTCTGGTGGGGACCCCCTTTCCCCAAGGCCTGGGTGGGGACGTGGGGTCTGCGGCTCTGCTCTGGCACATCGGCAGTGGTGCCTCACGTGGTGGGGGGCTGGCCCAGGGCTCGGGGAGGTGGGTGCTCCCTGCACCCATAGGAGCCTGCAGATGTGTCACGTTACCGGCTCAGGTTCCTCCTCTTGCACGAGGGCAGCAGGACAGCCACCTGCCTGGGGCAGCGGGTGGAAGTCCCTGGTGGAGATCACTGCACTGAAGCCACGCGGCCGCGTCTGACGCTGCCCGCATGGTCAGGGCAGGCTCGCTCTGCTGCCAGCGTGGGGGAGAGCCAGGCTCAGGGTTGGGAGTCTGGGTGGTACGGTGCTTTGCTGGCTTAAATGAGAGGGGCAAAGCTCTGCTGGCGCAGCCCGTGCACGCAGGCTGAGCTAGGGTCTCTCCCCCTCGATTGTGGGCTGCACCTTCTTGTTTCGTGCTCAGGAGCTGGTGCACGTGGGCATGAGCGTCTGTGTACGCTCTCAGGGCTGCTGGGCAGTCGTGTAGACATCCTGCCAGCCTGGGGATGCAGGACTGCCCTCGCTGCTGCCCTGCACTTGGTCGCTTGGTTAAAATCATCCCCTCCCTTTGCTTTTCCCTTGCCAGCCAACCCGTCCTACATCCCCCCTCCGCAGTGCCAGCCCGGGGAGTTTGCCTGCAAGAACAACCGCTGCATCCAGGAGCGCTGGAAATGCGATGGGGACAATGACTGCCTGGACAACAGTGATGAAGCCCCTGAGCTCTGCCGTGCGTAGCCACCTCCTGTGCAGTGGGATAGTGGTTTACACGCTCCTGGGGCGGCAGGATGCGGGCTAAGCTTCCCCTAGATGTGGGGCCAGTGACTGGGACAGCGTCAGGCAGCCAGGACCCCTGCGTCCCCTCCCCAGCCCTAGGAGGGGAGCGGGCTTGAGCAGTTGAGGGGGGAAGTGGTGATTAGGATCCTGGATCTCCAGTTTGTCTGAGGCTCCCTGCCCTTTTCTCTCCACCAGACGTGGAGGAGGAATGGGGTGGGATGGAGAAGGGCAGGTCCTGAGCGTGTGTCTCCCCTGCAGACCAGCACACCTGCCCCTCGGACCGTTTCAAGTGCAAGAATAACCGCTGCATCCCCAACCGCTGGCTCTGCGATGGGGACAACGACTGCGGGAACAATGAGGATGAGTCCAACTCCACCTGCTCGGGTGAGGAGCCTGCCTTGTCCTCAGGGAGAGCTTGCACTGCTGTGCTGAGCCGCAGCCTTTGCTGTTCCCTGCACCCTGCAGGGCTGAGGCCTGGGTTTCAGGGCCTCGCACGTCCCTGCTGCCCACCTTGCAGCTAGTTTGGCTTCTGCGCCCGTGCCTCACAGGAGCTTCCGGGGCGTTTGTTCCCCGCCTTTCCCCCAGCAAAGCAAGGCACCGCCAGCTACTAAAGCTCTGTCTGTCTCTCCCTGGGTCAGCTCGGACCTGCTCGCCCAACCAGTTCTCCTGTGCCAGCGGGCGCTGCATCCCCATCTCCTGGACGTGTGACCTGGACGATGACTGCGGGGACCGCTCCGATGAGTCTGCCTCGTGCGGTGAGCTGGGGCGGGGATCACAGGGCCCTTTGGGGGAGCGCTGCTCCTCACTCCACCGTGGGGCAGAGGCACTGGTAGGGCTGGGCATGAGGACTGGGGCACAGCGTGTATCCCGCACACTGATCGTGCCTCTGCCTCCTCTGCAGCCTACCCGACCTGCTTCCCCTTGACGCAGTTCACCTGCAACAACGGGCGCTGCATAAACATCAACTGGCGGTGTGACAACGGTAAGGACCACGGCCCCGCAGCTGCCAAGGGGGGCGCAACCGGGGACGGCGAGATCAGACGCAGGGGTGCCAGCCTGGCGGGGGGCCCTGTTCCTGCCAGGGCCACTTCTCAGCCTTGTGCTAAACAGCAGAGCCCAAGCCCTGAAGGGAGGAGGCATTAGCTGAAGCTGTAAGCGCATCCTGCAGCACCGAGACACACATTTTCTTTGGCTGCCCTTGGGGGAGCATGTGTTGCAGGAACAGCCTGGCAGGGATCGTTTCAGCAGACCTTGGTGTTCTTTGCAAGGTGGCCAAAACTCTGCCCCAGAGCTTGAGATGAGTGTGGAGTGGCCTGTGCTGTTGGCAGGGCTGAGCCAGGTCCCGTAGCCCCGGGGAAGGCAGGAGAGGTCTCCCAGCAAGCTCAGGTCTGGCCTTGGATCTGTTTCCAGGGCCAGGCCTGGGAGAGAGTGTTTGCCCCAAGGCTGCTTTCCTTCCCCACAGGTTTATTTCAGTCTTCGTAGCAGCTCTGCATCATTAGGTTTAATTAGTGGCTTCAGAGCAAGCAAGGCACGTTCGGAGCTGCAGAGTACACGTGCCGGTGCAGGGGGTTAGCGGGGAGCTGTGGGTGCAGGTCTTTCCCTGGGGTCTTCCTGAGCAAGTGGCCTCTTCCTTCTGGGGCAGCCCCAGCTCTGAGCCGTTGCCGCCAAGGGACGGTCTCTTTTTCCGGGGATCCACCAGTGTTGGCAGCCAGGTGCACGCAAAAGCCACGGCCTTGGCGTGGAGCACCTCTGTGCAGCCAAGGGCCTCGCCAGGCACCCACGGGGCAGGAGCTGCAGCGACGAGGGGCTCCCAGCCCAGCTGCCCCGGGCTCCCCCAGCACCCTCTGCTGCTTCTGGTCTCGCCTCCCAGGCGGCTCGGTGTGCCTGCGCAGCCTCTGTGTGTCCCTCTCCATGTCGATGTTCGCGTCCTGGTGTCAAGTGTGGTTTTGTGCTGCTTTCTGTGCGTGTGCCGTGTTGTGTTGTTTTGTTTGTCATTGTGCCCACTCTCCTGTCTGGTTGGTTCTGTGTTTCAGAAAAAGATTGTGGGGATGGCTCTGACGAAAAGAACTGTCCAAAGCCTACCGGTTAGTGCATAGATCAACATGCACCAGACTCCCAACCTGGCCCCACACAACCCCCAAACCTGCCCCCTCCGGAGTGCTGCGAGCCCCGTGGGCTGCTTCTCCAGACACTGGCAATGCCCCCCACTCTCTGGCAATGCCCCCTGCACTCCCGCAGCGGGAGGGATGTGCCAGGTGCCGGGGAGCGAAGTCCCTCCCGGCTCAGCGAGTGGAGTTGCTCAGGAAGCTCCTGTTGGTGGGAGCCTGGAGAGGTCGGGTCTGCAGCTGCAGGAGCTGGGCTGCCGGTGAAGCTACGCGGCAGCCGTCAGTGCCATTGTCCCTGTGCCTGTCATGAGCTCCCCTTTGTGGGGGAAGACAGAGGCACGGGGAGACAAGGGCCGTTTTACCAAGCTCAGGTGGGGCGTCCGCAGCAGAGCAGAGCCCTGTGGTGGTTCCGGCAAGCCGGGCCAGCCCCGTGCCCTGTGCTGGCACCAGCAGGGCAAGCGGAGGGGCTGCATTGCCAGTGTCACAACCCCGTCAGACTAAATCTCCCCCTGCCCGTCAGCAGGCGATGGGGTTTCTTCCAGGCAAGCTGACACCCCCCAATTGGCCATACCAGCCCATCTCCCCCTGGACGTGCCCTGTAAAGGAGTGCACTGTCCCCCCAGCTCCGCTCCCCCTCTGGAGCGGAGCGGCCCCCTTGGTGCTGGGTGCCCTCCCAGCCTCCCCAGGTACATGGCTGATCTATGCAGTTTCTGTGTTTCATTTTCTTTGTGTGCTGCTGGTGCTGTGGCCGCGCCTGGCAAGCGTGTTGGGGGGAGGGAGGGCCGGGGGCCGGGGGCTCTCCATTCAGCCCGGCCTCTCCTGCGGGGGTCCCGCCGCCAGCAGCGAGGGGCTGCCCATTGCCCCACGTCCTGTCTGCCGGCATGGTCCATCCGATCCCTGTTGTTCCCCGCTTCCCCCGGCCGCCTCCTCTGGCGGGGGGTCTCTGCCTTCCTCCCTCCTGCCGTGCCTCCACCAGCCCTCCTGGCCGGCTGGCCGGGCACTCTCTGAGCCCCTTCCCACTCCCCTTCCCTCTCCAGACAACGACTGCGGGGACAACAGTGACGAGGCGGGCTGCAGCCACTCCTGCTCCAGCAACCAGTTCAAGTGCAACAGTGGGCGCTGCATCCCTGTGCACTGGACCTGCGATGGGGACAACGACTGCGGGGACTACAGCGACGAGACTCATGCCAACTGCACCAACCAGGGTGAGCCCCAGGTCGCGGTGGGGCCGGGCTGGCCCTGTGCTGCTGCTTGGTGTCCTCCCCTGGGGGGACCCAGGTCCTGCTCTGGGAGGGAGCGAGCGGGCGATGGGGGAGGTGAGCGTGGCATATGGACCCTCCTGGTCATCAGGTCTGCTGCCATCCTGCCTGGAGAGCCAAAAGCCCCCCAAGCAGAGCCCCCCGCTTCCAGGCAGGGAATCTTGCAGCCTCCTCTGCCCATCCTGGGTGCGCAGATAGCCCCCTCCTGCACCTCTGGGTGCTCCCAGCCCAGGCTGAGTGCCCAGTCCTCCTCCCGCCCCCTGAGCCCACCCAGTTCCCGCCCGGTTCCCAGCTCCTCAGGGCGAAGGCAGTGACTGGGTGCGTGTGCCCTCCCACCAGCCACACGCCCACCTGGGGGCTGCCACACTGACGAGTTCCAGTGCCGGCTGGACGGGCTTTGCATCCCCATGCGCTGGCGCTGCGACGGCGACACGGACTGCATGGACTCCAGTGATGAGAAGAACTGCGAGGGCGTCACCCATGTCTGCGACCCCAACGTCAAGTTTGGCTGCAAGGACTCAGGTGAGAGCAGGGGAGGAGGGAACTGCTGCCCCCTCTGACCTGGGGAAGGGACTGGGACCCTCCTTGGCTCAGTGGGGATGGGGACGGGGAAGGTGGTGGAGGGACACCAGCTCTGGGGCAGCTGGGACCCCGAGTGCCTGAAATAACATCTCCTCTGTGTCTGGTCTGCCCCCTCCTTGCTCCCCGCTCGGCAGCCCGCTGCATCAGCAAGGCCTGGGTCTGTGACGGGGACAGCGACTGCGAGGACAACTCGGACGAGGAGAACTGCGAGTCCCTGGTGTGCAAACCTCCCTCCCACACCTGCGCCAACAACACTTCCATCTGCCTCCCCCCCGAGAAGCTCTGCGATGGCTCTGATGACTGTGGGGACGGCTCTGATGAGGGCGAGCTTTGCGGTGAGTGCGGAGCTGGGCACCGGGACCATGGGGTCTCCCCTCATGGGGAGTGGGATGAGGACCTGACGAGTGCATCCTCTCTCCGCAGACCAGTGCTCCCTGAACAACGGTGGCTGCAGCCACAACTGCACCGTTGCCCCCGGCGAGGGCATTGTCTGCTCCTGTCCCCTGGGGATGGAGCTGGGCTCAGACAACAAGACCTGCCAGATCCAGAGCTACTGTGCCAAGCACCTTAAGTGTAGCCAGAAGTGCGAGCAGGACAAGTACAACGTCAAGTGCTCCTGCTACGAGGGCTGGATGCTGGAGCCTGATGGCGAGAGCTGCCGCAGCCTGGGTGCGTGCGGGTGGGCTGCAGGGGCTGGCAGCATGGCCCCAGCTGCCTGTGATGGGGGTTGTCCTCCCACTCTTGGAGGCAGAAGCAGCAGCAGCGGAGCTGAGGACCGTGCTGATGGGCACGGCCGGGTCCTGGGGGGATCTGCCTGCCGACAGTGAACCCCTCGCTGTCCCCACCTGGCACAAGCAGCCCTTTACGGTGCAGGGGTGTGGGCGGCCCTGTAGCCGGGGCTGGGGCCCGGAGCCAGGGAGACCTTCCCCCTGCCTTGTCTGTGCCCCCTTCTGACCCTGCCCTGCTTTCCCCAGACCCCTTCAAGCCGTTCATCATATTCTCCAACCGCCACGAGATCCGCCGCATTGACCTGCACCGGGGTGACTACAGCGTCCTGGTCCCCGGGCTGCGCAACACCATCGCCTTGGACTTCCATCTCAACCAGAGCTCGCTGTACTGGACTGACGTGGTGGAGGACAAAATCTACAGGGGAAAGCTGCTTGAGAATGGGGGTGTGTAGTCCTGGGGGCGTGGAGCAAGCTGGTGGGGGCCAGACGGGTGGGAGAGGAGGGGTGCGGTTCTGGGATAGGGTGCCAGCAATGAATCCTTGGCACCCCACAATGGTGCAGCCGCTGGAGCCCACAGCCCCTGTAGCAATCCCATTCTGCACTCCAAAGTTGCTCATTAAGTAGGAGTTAATTAGCATTCCCAGCACCTCCCTAATGGTAATTGCAGCCCAGCAGCTGGGAGCACAAAGCCAGGCCCCCCCATCAGTGCTGCAGAACCGTGGGAGGGGGCACCCGCAGGGGGACTGGGAGAGCCCAGCGCCAGGACCATGGATGCGGGGCTGAGCCCTCTGGGGCTCAGGCCCCATTTGGGGAAGAAGCGTCCCCCCGCTATCGACCCCAGTCAAGCCGGGTGGAGCTGTTCAGGACTGGGGCGGGTGGGCCGGGGAAGAGGCACCGGCCTGAGCCCTCCCCGTGCTGTGCCCCACAGCTCTGACCAGCTTCGAGGTGGTGATACAGTATGGGCTGGCCACCCCCGAGGGGCTGGCCGTGGACTGGATCGCTGGCAACATCTACTGGGTGGAGAGCAACCTGGACCAGATCGAGGTGGCCAAGCTGGACGGCACCATGCGCACCACGCTGCTGGCTGGGGACATCGAGCATCCCCGCGCCATTGCCCTGGACCCCCGCTATGGGTAAGACAGGAGGGGATGTTGGTCACCAGGACACGGTGGCACCCTTGGGATCTTGCAAGGGGACCAGGCCACATGCTCCTGTCTGGGCACACACCCCACTGCCAATTCAGGAGGCAGAGCTTGGTGTCCCCGTGCTGACCGTCCCCGCTCGCTGTCCCTCACAGGATCCTCTTCTGGACAGACTGGGACGCCAGCCTGCCCCGCATTGAGGCCGCCTCCATGAGCGGCGCGGGCCGGCGCACCATCCACAAGGAGACGGGCTCGGGGGGCTGGCCCAACGGGCTCACCGTCGACTACCTGGAGAAGCGCATCCTCTGGATTGATGCCAGGTAGGACCAGGACACCCATCTCTGCCCCGCACCTCCCTCTCCCCATCCCCTCTGGACCCCTGCCCTCCGCGTCCCTCCCAGCTCTGGCACCTTCCCCCTCACTCCTGTGCTGTTCTGCCGTTTGACTGCTGGGCTGGGAGTGAAAGCCTTTGCTCTGTGGAGTCTGTCTGTGGCTGCAACATGTTCCGGCCTTTTGCTCTGGGTTTTCTCCTCTGCGGGGGCTCTGATCCCTGGTGTAAATCAGCAGTCATCCTCCTCCGCAGCATTAAGCAGAGCAGAGGAGGCGGCTGCTTAGACCCTGTGGATTGTTGCTGTTGGGTGAAAGACCTGGCCTTTGCCTGTGTCTGGTACCCCTTGTCCAGCCATCTGCCTTGCTCTCACCCCCTGTCTCTGCCGGGCACAGGTCAGACGCCATCTACTCAGCCCTGTACGATGGGACGGGGCACATCGAGGTGCTGCGGGGACACGAGTACCTGTCGCATCCCTTCGCCGTCACCCTGTACGGGGGTGAGGTCTACTGGACCGACTGGCGCACCAACACGCTGGCCAAAGCCAACAAGTGGACAGGGCACAACGTGACAGTGGTACAGAGGACCAACACGCAGCCTTTTGACCTGCAGGTGTATCACCCCTCCCGGCAGCCCCTGGGTGAGGCCTGGGGAAGCAGAGGTGGCAGGAGGGGGCGGGGGGAGCATGGTGGGGAGATGGCACTGGCACTCAGCGTGTGCCCACACCCACTCGGAGCGTCGCGTGGGAGCCACCCCCATGGCTGCCCCTCCTCTCTCTCTGCTGAGCCAGAGGCCTCTGCTATGGCCCTGGCCACCCAGCAAAGAAGTGTCCTGGAGCGATGAGGCTGATGGGTCAGAGCTCCTCGATGGGGCAGGCAGGGTCTGGGAGGTCTGCAGCTCTCAGGGGCCTCCTGGGTAGGTGTCCCCTGGAACAGGGACGTCACTGAGTCTTACCCTTTTGCAGCTCCTAATCCCTGTGAAGCCAACGGGGGCAAAGGGCCGTGTTCCCACCTCTGCCTCATCAACTACAACCGCACGTTGTCCTGTGCCTGCCCCCACCTCATGAAGCTGGACAAGGACAACATGACCTGCTATGGTAGGGGTCTTCCCAGGCTGCCCCGGGGCAGGGAGGACAAGCGGGTGCTTCAGGGCCGGCTCTGCAGACCAGGCTGAGGTCCCACAACTGCCCCTCTCATCCTTCTCCCCAGAGTTTAAGAAGTTCCTGCTGTACGCGCGGCAGATGGAGATCCGGGGTGTGGACATCGACAACCCCTACTACAACTACATCATCTCCTTCACGGTGCCCGACATCGACAACGTCACAGTGGTGGACTACGATGCCCTGGAGCAGCGCATTTACTGGTCTGATGTCCGCACCCAGACCATCAAGAGAGCCTTCATCAACGGCACCGGCGTGGAGACCGTCGTCTCTGCGGGTGGGTATGAAGGAGCATCGCCCCGCACAGCTGCTCCCGTCAGCTCCCAGAGCGGGGCAGAGCCACCAGCCCTCCAGAGGCTTCGGCTCCATGAGATCGGCCCTTCCTCTTCATCTGAGCATCATCCCAGCCCCGTTCTCACAACTAACGAGTCTCCCTTCTCCGTTCCCTTTCAGACCTTCCCAACGCTCACGGCCTCTCTGTGGATTGGGTTTCCAGAAACCTGTTCTGGACCAGCTATGACGCCAACAAGAAGCAGATCAACGTGGCCCGGCTGGATGGCTCCTTCAAGAACGCGGTGATCCAGGGGCTGGACAAGCCTCACTGCCTGGTGGTTCACCCCCTCCGGGGGTAAGTCTCTGGAGGGATGCAGTGCCGGTGGGCTCGGGGTCAGGCCAGGAGCATCGAAGGAGGAGGTGTACATGCAAGCACACGTGTGTGTGTGCGTGACAGCGCACGTGCACAGTGGGGAAGAAAACAGCTCTCCCTATGTGTCAGCGCGTGTAGGAGGTGTGTGAGAGGAGACGGGGCCACAGCTCGGGAGGTGTGTGTCTGTTGGCGCGTGCAAAGCAGCAGGCTGCGCTTCTGTACATGCACGTGTGTGCGTGAAGGAGAACAGGCTGCGGATAAGTGCGCATCCACGAGCGTGTGCCAGTCTGGATGTGCATGGGGCTTTGCTGGGCAGGACTGCATGAGTGCTTGCAAACACTAAACCCCCTCCCGGCTCCCAGCACCGGAGGAGAAGAGGCCATTGGGCTGCCTGGGCTGTGCAGCAAGAGGGGAGAAGGGCCAGCAGCCTCAGCCTGGAGAGCAGGCTGGAGAGGAGCCTGGAGAGCAGGCTGGGACGGCGGGGGCTCGCAGAGCATGGGTGGGCTGAGAGGGCAGCAGAGCTGCATGTGGGCCATCTCGTGGGGCTGTTGGAGCCACCGTGCTCAGGGTCCCCTCACCGGTGCAGGAAGCTCTACTGGACAGATGGGGACAACATCAGCGTGGCCAACATGGATGGCAGCAACCGCACTCTCCTCTTCACCAACCAGAAAGGGCCTGTTGGTACGGACACCCCCGCGCCCCCCGGTACCACCCTGCCTTGCAGTGCCCTTGCTGGCCCTAAAAGCCTCAAGCCCCTGCTCTGGCAGCCCTGGCTATGTTGGGGGCTGGCAGCTGGTTTGTGCTTGGTCGCCCTGACCTCACGTGCCCATTATCTCCATCACCCCATCTGCTCTGCCAGTCCCATCCCACCTCCCAGATGGTGATGGTCCGTGCATGCTGCCGGGGCACTGATGGTCCCTTGCTTTCCAGGCCTGGCCATTGACTACCCAGAGAGCAAGCTGTACTGGATCAGCTCTGGCAATGGCACCATCAACAGATGCAACCTGGATGGCAGCAACCTGGAGGTGATCGAGTCCGTGAAGAGTCAGCTGAGCAAGGCGACCGCCCTGGCCATCATGGGTGAGAGCTGGCAGGGTGATGGAGGCAGTTCGTGAAGCCCTTTCCCTTTCTCCTGGCCCTGCCCAAACACAGACTGCTCGTTGCAGCTGTGGAGGGGATGCTTCTCCACCAAAGGCTGAGCTCAGACCCCTTTTTCCAGGCAATCACATGTAAATCTGTGTGGAGCCACTCCTATTTGCTGCTGGGATGGGTGGGGGTGGAGAAAGCTCCTGCATGTTCCTGCCTTCTTCTCACAGGCAACAAGCTGTGGTGGGCTGACCAGGCCTCTGAGAGGATGGGCACGTGCAACAAGAAGGACGGGACGGAGGTGACGGTGCTGCGCAACAGCACCACGCTGGTGATGCACATGAAGGTGTA
Organism: Mycteria americana; assembly: GCF_035582795.1. Lineage (NCBI taxonomy): Eukaryota > Metazoa > Chordata > Aves > Ciconiiformes > Ciconiidae > Mycteria > Mycteria americana. The sequence continues at coordinate 2,735,181 of NC_134390.1, forward strand.
CGACGAGAGCATCCAGCAAGGTGAGCGCGTGGCCCCGGGGCAGTGGCTCGTCCGCTCTGCCGGGGCGCCAGCGGGGCTGGAGTCTGGCCCGCAGTGGCCGGGTGGCTGGCTGGCTGACCCCGACCCTTCTTGCTGGCCCAAGCCTGGCCCTTGCCCTCGCGCTAGGTCCCTGCCAGCTGGCACAGAGCACCCGCGTCTCTTGCGGCTGCCGCGAGCGGCACTGGCCCCGGCTGCCCCAGCCTCTCCCCAGGCGCCCGCAGCCCCGGTGGCTGTGCCCTGGCCCCTGGCTGCCCCTCACCCCCCCTTCTCTCCACGGCAGCTGGAACCAACCCCTGCAGCCTAAATAACGGCGACTGCTCGCAGCTCTGTCTCCCCACTTCTGAGACCTCCCGGTCCTGCATGTGCACCGCGGGCTACAGCCTGAAGAGCGGGCAGCAGTCCTGCGAAGGTGAGCACGCCTGTCCCCATCCTCTCACCCAAACTGCCCCCTTGGAGCAGAGAGACCCCGTGGCCTCCCCCAGCCATGCCTGCCGTGCAAAGCAGTTCCGCCTGTGCCGCATGGGGCTGTGCGGCCGAACAAGGTGTGTGTGCCGGCATGGTGCGCGGCGAGCTGGTAACCGCTCGCTCCGGCTTTGTGCGGACTCCTCCTGACTGCCCCGTGCCTCCCTGCACCCAGCAGCGCTGCGGAGGGACACTGGGGGCTGGAGGGACACTGGGGGGCGGGAGGGGCTCAGGAGGGGCTGTGGGCTCGGGCCGCAGCGAGACCCTTGCGTGGGCTGTCCCTGTGAGGGGCTGGCAGCGATGAGTGCAGGCGGTGCAGGGGCGCTGCCTGGGCACTGAGGGCTCTGGGTTTAGCGGGAGGAGGGGAGCAGGAATGCGCGGTGGGAGCCCTCAAAGGAGAGGCGAAACCCTTGCTGTCGGCGGGTTTGGGTCACTGACTCGGCGCAGTCACCGGGAACGGGGCTGGGCAGCTGGCACAGCATTTGCCCTGCAGATCCCCAGTCCCTGCCCAGTTTGCCACTGTCTCCCTCAGGAGGGAAGAGCCCCCCCACTCCCTGGTCACTGCCAGGGCCTCTCGAAGGCTGTTTGTGTGCAAAATGTTCTTGGTGTTTTTGGAGGGGGCTGGCAGAGCTGCTGCACCATCTGGGTCAGGGCAGGGACTGAATAACAAGCGCTGCCCTGACCCAGATGTGGCGCAGAGCCTTTGCCAGCGCTCGGGGGCGGAGGCGGCTCTGGAAAGAGGCCTCGCTCGTGCCTCCCCTGTGCCCTGGCCTGGGTCAGGACTCCCTGAACAGGCTACTCCGGGGCTTGCAGCCTCCAGGGAGGTCCAGGCAGGGCCCACTGGAACACAGCCCCTTCGCAGGGCTGAGCGGGGCAGAGCTTTGTGGCTGTTCCCTGGATTCCTGCCCCAGCCATCAGAAACCTTGTCCCTGACTATGTCTGTGCTCAGTTTAGAGTGAGTTGTTCCCTGCCCTCTTTCCACAAGGTTTGCCATTCCTTCCCCTGCCCAGTGTGGCAGTGAAAGCCATCCCATCCTGATCACAGAGGAGTTAATAGAATCATAGGATCATAGAATGGTTTGGGTTGGAAGGGACCTTAAAGATCATCCAGTTCCAACCCCCCTGCCGTGGGCAGGGACACCTTCCACCAGACCAGGTTGCTCAAAGCCCCATCCAACCTGGCCTTGAACACTTCAGGGATGGGGCATCCGCAACTTCTCTGGGCAACCTGTTCCAGTGCCTCACCACCCTCATAGTGAAGAATTTCTTCCTTACATCTAATCTAAATCTACCCTCTTTCGGTTTAAAGCCCTTACCCCATGTCCTGTCACCACATGCCCTTGTAAAGAGCCCCTCTCCAGCTTGCTTGTAGAGCCCCTGCAGGTACTGGAAGGCTGCTATAAGGTCTCCCCGGAGCCTTCTCTTCCCCAGGCTGAACAACCCCAGCTCTCTCAGCCTGTCCTCATAGGAGAGGTGCTCCAGCCCTCTGATCATCTTCGTGGCCCTCCTCTGGACTCGCTCCAACAGGCCCATGTCCTTCTTAAGTTGGGGGCCCCAGAGCTGGACACAGTACTTCAGGTGGGGTCTCCCAAGAGTGGAGTAGAGGGGGAGAACCACCTCCCTCGACTGCTGGTCACGCTTCTTTTGATGCGGCCCAGGAGACGGTTGGCTTTCTGGGCTGCGAGCGCATGTTGCTGGGTCATGTTGAGCTTCTCATCAACCAATGCTCCCAGGCCCTTCTCCTCAGGGCTGCTCTCAGTCCGTTCTCCACCCAGCCTGTATTTGTGCTTGGGATTGCCCCGACCCATGTGCAGAACCTTGCACTTGGCCTTGTTGAACTTCACGAGGTTTGCACGGGCCCACCTCTCAAGCCTCTCAAGGCCCCTCTGGATGTCATCCCTTCCCTCCAGCGTGTCGACCGCACCACGCAGCTTGGTGTCGTCGTCAAACTTGCTGAGGGTGCCCTCAATCCCACTGTCTGTGTCGCCAACAAAGATGTTAAACAGCGCCGGTCCCAATATTGACCCTGAGGAACGCCACTCGTCACTGGTCTCCACTTGGACATCGAGCCATTGACCGCAACTCTTTGAGTGTGACCATCCAGCCCATTCCTTATCCACCGAGCGGGCCATCCGTCAAATCCATGTCTCTGCAATTTAGAGACAAGGATGGCATGCAGGACAGTGTCAATGTCGAAAAGAGTTTTCTCCTTATGTTCATCTGGTTAGTCCCCTCTCATGCAGGGACCCAAGTGAAGCAGGGGCATCCCTCCCTCCAAGAGAAACCACAGCGCTGCAAAGCTTTTGAAGCGTGCCGCGCGCATGCTGCCCATGCAAACACGTCACCCCCCGACTGCAGCGCCGTGGGCAGGATCAGGTACTCGCCGTCCATCAGGACTGCCTCCCCCGCCACCTCCCCAGCTGCCTGCGGAGCTGCCGCTCGTGCTGCCAGCCCACGCCAGCCCACGTCTCACATGCGTCAGCCGAGAGGTGGATGTAGGGACTGCCTGTGTGGGGATGCTTCAGGCAGCTGCACAGCCTGCTGGCAGGTCTAGCCAGTGCAGTTCAACCCTGCCCTGCCTGTCCCTCTGCTGTCCTGGGCCATCTGCCCAGGCTGGGCCTCGCGGTGCTGTTGTCATGGCAGGGTCGAGCCCTCCCACCAGCCCTGCCAGACTTGTGCTCCTCCACGGACCTGCTGTCACAGTTTCCCATGAGTTGTGGCTGTCTGTTGAAGGGACAGCGTGTGGTTTGTGGGATGCGTCTGACTGTCCCCGCATCTGTCTCAGGTGTTGGCTCCTTCCTCCTGTATTCGGTCCACGAGGGGATCCGTGGCATTCCCCTGGACCCCAACGACAAGTCGGATGCTCTCGTGCCCGTGTCGGGGACCTCCCTGGCTGTGGGGATCGACTTCCATGCAGGTGACGTGGCGGGTGGGAGCCGGACAACAGGGCTGGAGAGGTCGGGGAGGGGGAGCACAACCTTTGGCAGTGCTCTGGCCTGGAACATCTACCCTTGGCAGCTCTGGGTGAGGGAGGGTTTCGGGCCCTCATGCCGGGGCCTTGGGGTGCAGCTCAGCCCAGGTCTGTGCCACCCTTGGGGTGACCCAGAGGCGGTCACTGACACCCGCTCTCCTGCCTGGCCCCTCTCAGAGAACGACACCATTTACTGGGTGGACATGGGTCTGAGCACCATTAGCCGGGCCAAGCGGGACCAGACGTGGCGGGAGGACGTGGTCACCAATGGTATTGGCCGCGTGGAGGGCATTGCCGTGGACTGGATTGCCGGTGAGATGGGGCTCTGGAGCAGGGAGGAGTGGGTGGGCAGTCGGGGAGCGGGGCTTGTGTGGGTGTTCACTGCCTCCTCTCTGCAGGAAACATCTACTGGACGGACCAGGGCTTTGACGTCATCGAGGTGGCCAGGCTGAACGGGTCCTTCCGCTACGTGGTCATCTCGCAGGGGCTGGACAAGCCGCGGGCCATCACGGTCCATCCGGAGAAGGGGTGAGACACCGCACAAAGCTACCCGGAGAGAGCCATCAGCTGGGGGTGGGCACATACCGGAGACCTCCGGCACCTTCCTGGCAGAGCCGTGCAGTTTGCATGCAGTGGAGAAGGACTCGTAGGTCGCCTGCCACGCCAAGGGACAGGCCCCTGGTGTCCAAACCAGCTGGGTTTAACTGCCTTTTCACTGACGGGCTGAGCTTCCTGGGAGCTCCCCGTGAATTTGTGGGTGCCAGCACCTCAGAAAATCCAAGTGGAGCCTCCCCGGACCAGCTCCAGCTTTGGACAGAGTCACAGGGAGAGGAGAGTTGTTTGGATCCAGGGAAGGACGGAGAACAGCACCTTACGTGCCTGGCACATGGGCTGGTTTCTGGGCTGCATCCAGCTGCAATGCAGCGCTCCTTTCCCCAGCTGCAGCGTGGTCTGCAAGCATGCAGCAGCCAGGAGGCTGGCAGATCACCAGGGATCTGGACTGAGGCCCCAGTGTGGAGGGATGAGGGAGAGAGGTGTTTGTCCTCTGCTACGGTGGCCAAAAGGCCCCCCATGGGGCTTCTGGCCAGCCCCATGGTCACGTCCCTGCTGTCCCCTGCAGGTATCTGTTCTGGACGGAGTGGGGGCAGTACCCCCGCATTGAGCGGTCGCGCCTGGATGGGACCGAGCGGATGGTGCTGGTGAATGTCAGCATCAGTTGGCCCAATGGGATATCCGTTGACTATGAGGTACAGCTGCCGGCTGGGGGGACGGTGGTGCCCTGGGGCCTGGCGGGGAGTGTGCCGGTCCCAAGGGTCCCTGCAGCCATGCCCCTGCTGGTGGGGCCTCTGGGGACACGGCTGCCCTCCCCAGGGCCCTGGAGTCTCCTCTCCAGTGCAGGGAGGGTTGTCCAGGGTGGTCCTCTTCTGAACCCTGGGACCTTCTGCCGGACGTGGTGGGAGGTGCGGAGGGTGCCTTAGTGCCACCCCGCTGCGCTGCTCCATTGCTGACTAGGATGCTTTCTCATTGCCTCAGGACGGGAAGCTTTACTGGTGCGATGCCCGGACAGACAAGATTGAACGAATCGATCTGGAGACGGGTGAAAACCGAGAGGTCGTCCTGTCCAGCAACAACATGGACATGTTCTCGGTGTCGGTCTTCGAGGAGTACATTTACTGGAGTGATAGGTATGGTGCCCGAGGGGTCCAGCAGTGCTGGGGGTGCCCCGGGCACCGGCTGTGCGGGAGGGTGGGGGGAACTGGCGGGTGCTATGGGGAAGGTGGCGGAGCTGGGTCCCCCGCCACAGGGTGCTGCTGGGGTGGCCCCTGCGTTGGTTGCTCAGCGACTCTGTCATTCCTTAGGACTCACGCGAATGGCTCCATCAAAAGAGGCAACAAGGACAATGCCACTGAGTCGGTGTCCCTGCGGACAGGGATCGGCGTGCAGCTCAAGGACATCAAAGTCTTCAACCGGGCCAGGCAGAAGGGTGCGTCCAGGAGTGGGGTGTCGGCCCCTTGTGCGGTGCTGCCGAGAGCCAACAGCCGCCCGGGCTGAGCTCCCACAGCAGGCAGATGCAGGGAGGGGGATGGAAACAAATGGGCCACTGTGTCCTCATCAAAGAACAGTGTCGCGCCATGGGCTGAGCCCATTTCTTCACCCACTTCCTCTGGGAGTGGGGAGAGGTGAAAAGCGGCCGAGTGGGAGCATCGTCCTACACAGAGCCTGCCCAGTCCCTCGAACAATCCCCCCTTTCCTCCCCAGGCACCAACATCTGTGCCCAGAGCAATGGGGGCTGCCAGCAGCTCTGCCTGTTCCGGGGCGGCGGGCAGAGGACGTGCGCCTGTGCCCATGGCATGCTGTCCGAGGATGGGGTGAGCTGCCGGGACTATGATGGCTACCTGCTGTATTCGGAGCGCACCATCCTCAAGAGCATCCATCTGTCGGACGAGAACAACCTCAATGCACCCATCAAGCCCTTTGAGGACGCGGAGCACATGAAGAACGTCATTGCCCTGGCCTTCGACTACCGCTACGGCTCCAAGGGCAGCAACCGCATATTCTACAGTGACATCCACTTCGGCAACATCCAGCAGATCAACGACGATGGCACAGGGCGCAAGACCATCGTGGAGAGTGAGTGTCACAGGGCTCCCTCTGTGTGCATCCGCCCTCAGACCCCTCTTTTCTGTTCTCCCCCGCCACCTGTTCCTGAACTCCCTCCTCCCTCACCCAAGGGCTTTATTTCCTTTTTTTTCCTTTTCTCGGTTAACATTTTTTGGTGTTTTCGAGAGGCATTTTGAGTGGCAGCTGTTAAGGGTTCAGCTGTGAGCTTTCTACTGGAGCCTCTGGAAGAGGCAGCAGCCTGTGGTAGAGGATGCAAGTGTCAGGGGCAGTCTGCAGAGCTTGTTCTGGCAAGGAGAGCGTATCACGAGGCTCAGGCGTGCACGTGGGTATGCATTGCTCTAGAAACAAGGCACTGCAGCAAATTTGGGATCTGCTCTGTGTTAGCACTTGACTTCCAAGACACACTCGTTGAGCCTGAGCAAACCTTGCCACACCTGGCCCTGTCTTCACCTCCCGCCCTCGGTTTGCACTTGGTTGGTTTTATTGGCTCCTTACAGCACTTGAACAGACCACATCCATTGCTCTGCGTCACTAGGGAGCACCTCCAGCAAGGGTTAGAGATGTACTCGCTCATGAGTGTGTTTACATTTGGCACTTGAATTAGCTGTTATCACTGAGATCAGGAGATCAGGGCCCATCTCTCATAGCCGGTTCATTAAACTTTTTGCTGCTTGTTAATGAGGGAGGAAGGATCCATGTACAGTTCAAGTTCCTGGCCTGGGAGCCAGAGGGAAGGTCTCCCTGGCTGGCCACAAGTCTTCGTCTTGTCGCTTCGTGCCTCTGGGCCTCAGCTCTCCCCAGGCAGAGGGAGACCCTTCCCAGTGCCGCTGCTGCGGGGACAGGGGGACTCGGAGCAAGGCCCGGCCAGTGCAGGGGAGATGATCAGAGCACGAGCTTGAAAGCCAAGTTCAAGTCCTCGTTTCATCGTAGGTGAACGTCACTCAGCCTTCCTGCAAGGAAGTGTCGTTACCTGGTCGGTAGCAGAGGTCTGCCCAGGGGGCCCCTCAAGTCTCCTGGGGTCTCAGCCCGCCCGTTAGCACAGACACCAGCCCAGCCCTGCTGAGTCCCCTCAGGTGCTGCTGCATTGGCGCCATGTTAGCAAGGACCCGGAGCCTCTGAGGGATGGTTCTGGGGTGTAATTAAAAGCAGTAACTTCAGGCTGCCAAAGAAGCCTTGCAGGAGCACGGGCTGGACGCGACTCTTGCCTGTCCTCCCCTCCTGCAGACGTGGGCTCGGTGGAGGGGCTGGCATACCACCGCGGCTGGGACACGCTGTACTGGACGAGCTACACCACCTCCACCATCACCCGCCACACCGTGGACCAGAGCCGCCTGGGGGCTTTCGAGAGGGAGACAGTGATCACCATGTCGGGGGACGATCACCCCCGGGCCTTTGTGCTCGACGAGTGCCAGAAGTGAGTGGCCATTGGTGGTCCAGCCAGCCTGCCTGGGGTCCATGTGGTCCCAGGGCCAGCGTCCAGGTGGACACCGCTCCACTGGGGAGGAAGCACTGGTTCCCAGCACAGAGAGTATTGGACCCCAGGGAGGAAAGGCCCTGTGCCCCCGCTCCCCACACATCCTTCCGCACCCCAAAGCAAAGACAGAAACCCTGTCCCATCCCCTCCTCTGGCCGGCTGTTACCATGGGGTACCACATTTCCCAGCCGGCTGCAGTGGCCTTATTCATCCTCCTCCCACCCCTTTTTATGCAGGGACAATGTCCCATCCATCCCAAAGTCCCTGGAAGCCCCACAGCAGCAGAGGGGTGGGCTGAGCCAACACGTACGTGGCAGAGAGCTGGGGTTGCAAAGGCATCGCCTGTCTCTTTCCTTCCAGCCTGATGTTCTGGACCAACTGGAATGAGCAGCACCCCAGCATCATGCGTGCCACCCTCTCTGGTGCCAACGTCCTCATCATCATTGACCAGGACATACGGACACCCAATGGGCTGGCCATTGACCACAAGGCTGAGAAGATCTACTTCTCTGATGCCACACTGGACAAAATTGAACGCTGTGAATATGATGGCTCCCACCGCCACGTGAGTCCAGACCTGGCCCCAGCAGCAGAGATGAGGGAGGAGAGCAGCGAGTGTCGAAACTGGGGCTGGCGTGTTGTCAGAGGAAAGCAGAGCTGTTCCTGGGGCACGGGGGCAGTTGGGCCGTCCCCTGGGGCAGACACACAGGAACAGGCTGCACTTGAGGTGGTGCTGGGGGCTGCGTCCCGCAGCCAGGTTCCCTCATGCTCACGGTTTGCCCATGTCCGGCAGGTGATCCTGAAATCAGAGCCAGTGCACCCCTTTGGCCTGGCCGTCTACGGCGATTACATCTTCTGGACGGACTGGGTGCGCAGGGCTGTGCAACGAGCCAACAAGTATGTGGGCACCGACATGAAGCTTCTGCGTGTTGACATCCCCCAGCAGCCCATGGGCATCATTGCTGTGGCCAACGACACCGACAGCTGTAAGGACGCCCTGCGCATCGCCCGCAGCCTCACCGCCATGGGCCCCTGCTCCCCTGCCTCTGCCAGACCTCTGCCCCCTCTCTCAGGCGGCTCAGCCCTCTGCCAGGCAGCGCTGCTCTTCTGCCCTGTCTGCAGGCCAGGGGAAGGGGGAACCCATCCCACCGTCCTTCCTGGCCTGTCATTGCCCCTTCGGGACCCTCACGCCAAGGCCCGTCCATCTCCAGACCCTGTGCAGGCTGAAGAGAGACTTGAGACTTTGCCCTATTTGTGCCTTTTCCAGGGCATCCTCCTTGCAAGATCTGGGGAGATTGGATGCCCCCAACCCCATGCATCCCCTGTAGCCCCATCTGAAGAGCTTGGGGAGGAACCCCTACTTTTCCTTTCCCCAGCAGGGAGGACAAGGGGAAGGGACTGCTGAGACTGTTCTTGGTGTGACTGCTCTCCGTCTCTCCTAGGTGAGCTGTCCCCATGCAGGGTGAACAACGGCGGCTGTCAGGATCTCTGCCTGCTCACGCCCAAAGGACACGTCAACTGCTCCTGCCGTGGCGAGCGCGTCCTGCAGGAGGATTTCACCTGCAAAGGTGGAGGGGAGGTGGAAGCGGGAGCTGATGGGGATGGGAAGGGGAGGAGGAGAGGCCGATCTCAGTCTGGCAAAGCTGATGTTCCCTGCGCCCTCCCCAGCCCTGAATTCCACCTGCAACGTGCATGACGAGTTTGAGTGTGGGAACGGTGACTGCATTGACTTCAGCCGGACCTGCGACGGCGTGGTCCACTGCAAGGACAAGTCAGATGAGAAGCAGTCCTACTGCAGTAAGGTTCCTCCTCTTGCTGCTTTGCTCAGACACACACACGCACCCCCTGGCATGCGCAGGCACCCTGCTCGAGCTGTCAGCTCTGTTCCGCAAAGGGAGCCAGGACTCCTAGGTGTCTTCTCATGTCCTTCAAGTGCTCGCAGTCCCTCTTGCCCTCCCAGAGATGGGCCCAGCCAGGCCAGGTTTTAAGAGCTCCAGACCTTTTCCAGTTTTGCGGGGCAGGCTGGAGAGTGGGACACCCTGAGCCGACCCGGTGGGGGATGCAGCACCCTCCCTCTAGCACCAACCCTCGCTCCTCAGCCAAGAGGGGTCTCTGCGGGGCAAAGGCCAAGCTTACCCCTGCGATGTTGCCGGCACAGCACGAGGGAGCCTGTTTCCTAATGCTGCCTGCGTAGTTTCTTCCGCTGCTGAAGGGTCCCTGGGGAGCTGAGACACCCGGGGGCACCGGCCCTCCCCTCGCGCTCACCTCCTCCTCCTCCCTTGCAGGCAGCCGCAAGTGCAAGAAAGGTTACCTGCACTGCATGAACGGGCGCTGCATCGCCAGCCGCTACTGGTGCAATGGCGTGGATGACTGCGGGGACAACTCAGACGAAGTGCCATGTAACAGTAAGCAGGCTGGCTGGCTCCCGGCCAGCCCTTGCCAGGACTCAGTCAGCTGTCTGGGACAGGGACAGAGGCTTCGGGAAAGAGTTACCTTCAGCTTGACAGGATCAGAGTGGAGCCAGGGCTTAACAGAGAGTCAAGGTCTAAATCCTACTCGCGCTGCTTGTGCCACAGATGACTTTGTAAAGCTCACTCCCTGGCAGCTGGGAGGAAGAACTCCCGAGCACAGTTCTGCAGCACCCAGAGCCTCCCGAGAGCAGTGGTTTGACACCCGGGAGGAACACAAGGCGATGACGAGGCGCAGTGTCGCTGCTCCTCCTGGCTCCTGAGAAAAGGGCACCCGAGCATCCCCAAGGGCAGCATCCCTTCAGAGCTGCAGGGCTGCAGGAGCCTGTCTGCTTGGTTCAGAACTGACGGGGAAGGTCAGGAGCTTCCCTGAGCCCGTCCAGGCCTGCTAGTGACAGGCCAGCTCGGGAGACAAGCTCAGGCTGCCAGGCAGCCTGCGTGAGCCAGAGAGGCACCAGGTCTCAGCCAGGAGGGGAGCAGAGCTGGGAGCGCAGGATCAAGCAGTCCGTAGCTGTGCTGGGCAGCAGGTGTATGTGCATGCATGCACGTCCACAACTCAAGCAGGGGCCGTGGGGTGGCTGTATGTGCTGGGTCCCCCAGCCCAGCCTCATCTGTTGCGGGGGCTTCCCCCTTGCAGAAACCAGCTGCGCTGCTACCGAGTTTCGCTGCCGAGATGGGAGCTGTATTGGGAATTCGAGCCGCTGTAACCAGTTCATCGATTGCGAGGATGCTTCGGATGAAATGAACTGCAGTGAGTGCCCCAGCTGCTGTCCCATGTTCCCTGCTGCCTCCCCAGCTCTGCCCTGATGCAGCTCTGGAGCTACTCCTGCCCTCTGCGCCTGCGGGCAGGGGCCTGGGTCCCTGCACCTCGTTTCAGTCTTTGGGACTTGTGCTGAATCGGGGGGGAGAAGGGCCCTGGCTCCCATCCCATCAGCAGAGGCCAGCCCAGGTTAGCCTGCCGGCTGGAAGCAGCCCCAGCCCATCACTGCAGCCCCTGATGCCGTGCTTGGCACCTCACCACCTGACAGCCTGTCAGAAGCGCTTAACATGGTCCCAGCAGCTCGGGGCACACGTGGGGCAGAGCCAGCTCGGTGCTGCTGCGGGGAGGGAACGGCTGTCAGCAGGAGGGCGAGGGCTCGTGCTGCATGGTGGGAGCTGGACCAAAGGGCTGTGCTGCCAGCAAGCAGCACCCGTCACCCGGGGCTCCTGGTGTGGTTCCTTGCAGCCGCCACTGACTGCAGCAGCTATTTCAAGCTGGGGGTGAAGGGTACCACGTTCCAGAAGTGCGAACACACCTCTCTGTGCTATGCTCCGAGCTGGGTGTGTGACGGGGCGAATGATTGCGGAGACTACTCAGATGAGCGCAACTGCCCAGGTGAGAGCGGGGAGAGGAAAGGGGGCTCAGGCCTAGGAGAGCAGGGGCATCACGCCAACCCTCTGGCTGGGTGCTCCCCTTTGGGGTCTGTTTGGGCGGTGGATGCTTTGTTTGCACACCGGGAGCATCGTCCTTTGCCTGCGCAGCTCCTGCATGGATGATGCTGCAGGGCGCTGATCGTTGTGGGATCACAGAGGGCTCTTGGGGAGGAATCCTTTGGAGTCGGGCAGTTCTGGGTTGGGTGCATCCGCGCCACCACCCTTACTGACGTTTCCTCACAAACCAGGTGGAAGGAAACCCAAATGTCCAGCCAATTACTTCGCCTGCCCAAGCGGGAGGTGCATCCCCATGACTTGGACCTGCGACAAAGAGGACGACTGCGAGAATGGAGAAGACGAGACTCACTGCAGTGAGCGGCAGGGTGGGGAGAGCAAGGGACTCCAGGGTGATAGCACGGGCTGGCGAGCGCAAGAGTGCTGGAGGGGAGGCAGGACCCTCTCTTCTCTCTAACGTCCCTTTGCCAAGGATGAGACTTCTGATTCTTCCCCCTCTGTGGTCTTATTCCACAAGCTTGGGCTTTTAACTGTGACCAGTGCAAATGTCCTTGTGCGTTTGTTTGCTCAGCACATGCACGAGTGTCCATGGTCATTTTGAGGATGGCCAGTTACGGCTCACTTGAGCTACGTTTTTAGTTCCAACCTCCCTGAACAAACCCCAAATGGTGCTTAGGAACTGGGGAACCTCCCCGGCTCCAGAGCAGGGAATCCCACACCAGTCCTACAGCTGCAGTGCCCATCAGCATGGCGTGTGGGCACTGCCAGGTCTGGGCGAGCAGTAGCCCCAGCCCTGGAGCCCAGCTGGCCCAGCCTGGCTATGCTCTGCTGCCGTGTCCTTCCCCCTGCATCGCCCCAGCTCTGACCCCTCCTTTCCTCTCCTCCTCTTCCAGACAAGTTCTGCTACCCCGTGCAGTTTGAGTGCAGCAACCACCGCTGCATCTCCAAGCTGTGGGTGTGTGACGGGGCAGACGACTGCGGGGATGGCTCTGATGAGGACAGCCGCTGCCGTGAGTCTGCTCCAGCCCCTGCTCTGACCTCTCTCAGTCCCTGTCTGTGCTGCTGCTCCATCTCTGTGTATTCCTGCTTCTGCCCATCCCTTCTCCCACCCTTGCTTTCCTGTGCCGTGGTCCTCACTGCTCTCCTGGGTTCCGTATCTTGGGGTCCCCCTGAGACGTGGGGCACATAGCCCAAGAGTGCCAGTTCTCATCGGTGGGGGTGACTGGCCTCCTTCCTGCTTCTCCCTTCCCCAGGGCTGACCACCTGCAGCACGGGATCCTTCCAGTGCCCAGGCACCTACGTGTGCGTGCCAGAGCGCTGGCTCTGTGATGGAGACAAGGACTGTGCGGACGGAGCTGATGAGACCCTCGCTGCCGGCTGCTGTGAGTCCACCGAGGGCTGGGTGCGTGCCGGGGCCAGGGGCTGGAGAGGAGCTGAGTGTAGTGCAGGCAGAGCTGCTTGGGGGGGCTAGCCCCACTCCCCGGGGTCCCTGTCGGTAGCAGACAGGATGCCTCGTCCTGGCCACTTCCCTGACAGGCTTGCAGGAGGAAACTGCAGCGCTGTGGTCACAGCAGACCTGGAAATGGGGATGTTTGGGTGCTTTTCCCTGGCTGTGGGGAGAGGAGGAGCATCATCCCGCAGAGCAATAGCCAAAGGCACCACGTTGCCCGGGTGCTGTTCACAGCCACGGGGCAAGGGCCGCAGGCCTGGGCTCAGGCTGGGGGCTGAGGAGTGGGAGTCCTTGCCCTGTCTGGGCCGTGCCTCAGCTCTTGTCCCCAGCGCCCCAAGACGAAGGAACCGGGGGGCAGGCAGGAGAGCACGCGGTCTGGTGGGGGGCTGACAGCGATGCCTCGTTGCAGTGTACAACAACACGTGTGACGAGCGGGAGTTCATGTGCAGAAACCGCCAGTGTATTCCCAAGCACTTCGTCTGCGACCACGATGATGACTGCGGTGACGGCTCGGACGAGTCCCCAGAGTGTGGTGGGTGTCCACGGGATGGGGGAGGACAGCAAAGGCCATATCTCCTGTGGCACTGGCCCTGGCAGCCACACTAGTCTCCTGGGCTTTGAAATGGGACCCTGGAGGGGTCTTCATCATCCAGAAGGGGTTTGACGTGAGAGCAGGGTGAGGGGGAAGGAGGAGAGGGAGCGGGAGGGGTTCGGTGCTGGAGAACTGCAGGAGAGCTCTCCCCCCCCCAGCTCCGCTGCAGGGTGTCCTCCCTGGCACACAGCAGTTTTGGAGAGGTCCAAAACCACCCGTATTTGCTGCCTCCTTGGCCCCTGTGGTGCAGCCCTGTCCCGAGGTGGGCTGCAGGGAGGTTTGGGCACCCGTGCCACGGCTCCACGCAGCCCAGCCGCCGCAGTGCCCCTGTCGCTCCCGGCTGGCTCGGGGAGGTGGGCCACGCCGTCTGAGCTCGCCGCCTTCCCACAGAGTACCCCACCTGTGGCCCCCACGAGTTCCGCTGTGCCAACGGGCGCTGCCTCAGCAACAGGCAGTGGGAGTGTGACGGCGAGTTTGACTGCCACGACCACTCCGATGAGGCACCCAAGAACCCACGCTGCACCAGCCCAGGTACCCGCGGGGGCTGCGGCCGGGGACTGGGGCCGCCTGGCTGGCTCACGCTGACCACTGCCGCCTCCTCTCTGCCCCGCTGCAGAGAACAAGTGCAACGACTCCTTCTTCCTCTGCAAGAACGGGAAGTGCATCCCAGAGGCGCTGCTTTGCGACAACAACAACGACTGCACGGACGGCTCGGACGAGCTCAACTGCTTCATCAATGAGTGTCTCAACAAGAAGCTGAGCGGCTGTTCCCAGGAGTGCGAGGACCTCAAGATTGGATACAAGGTAGGGGCCCACAGGCTGGGAGGGTTGACGGGAGGGATGCTCTCCCGCTCCCTTCCTCCTCCACAGACACTCTTAGCGTGTGAGGGTGCTTCTGTCCTGTGCCAGCTGGGCAGAGGACGCGCACACGGGCACCTTTGGCCCATGCTGGTGTGTGCTGCTTTTGCGTCTGCAAGCTGTCTGTGCCTGAGCCCACTTGTCCCATGGTGATGCCTGTCATGTCCCAGCATGCAGGCCCTGGATATGTCTAACAACTCCGGCTTGCCTCCTGCAGTGTAGATGCCGTCCTGGGTTCCGGCTGAAGGACGACGGGAAGACGTGCATTGACATCGACGAGTGCTCCACCACCTATCCCTGCAGCCAGAAGTGCATCAACACTCTGGGGAGCTACAAGTGCCTGTGCATAGACGGCTACAAGCTCAAACCTGACAACCCCACCAGCTGTAAAGCTGTCACAGGTGAGAGCCAAGAGCAAGCTGTGGAAACAGGGATGCTCTTCTGGCAACCATGGGATGCTGCTGGTGTTGGAGTTGGTCGCGTTGCTCCGCAAGGTGAAGTAGCTGCACCTGACTCATGAAGGAGAGCCGGGAAGCAGCAGGGCAGGGAGAGCGGCATGTCCTCAGGGGATCTGCCCATATCCCAGCGGCGCTTCCCTGACACATCTCGTGGTTTCCCTGTGCAGATGAAGAGCCCTTCCTCATCTTTGCCAACCGATACTACCTGAGGAAGCTCAACCTGGATGGCTCCAACTACACGCTGCTCAAGCAGGTGCGGGGGGAGCTGGGAGCAGGAGGGGGCACCAGCCCCTCGTGGCTGGGGGTTTGGGGTTGGAGAGGGGCCCTGCAGGGCAGGAGACCTGCCAGCCTGGGAGTTTGGGCTCATGGCTTTCCAGGCAGCGGTAGATCCTGTATAAACAACAGCTCTCACTATGAGTACGCAGGAGGTCCCGTGTAAACAGTAGCTCTTTGGTAGCAGACCTTTATAAGGTAGGGGCTGCACAACAGTTGTCTGTAGATGCTTTTAACTTCTCTGCTGCAGGGACCAGGAGTTGAGGCCGGGGGCTCCCTGGTCTTTGTAAAGCCCCCATGACCCTGTGCTAGCAGGTGAGGCTGTTTCAATGCTTCTCCCTTCCTCCCAGGGACTGAACAACGCGGTGGCTCTGGATTTCGATTATCAGGAGCAGATGATCTACTGGACAGATGTCACCACGCAGGGCAGCATGATCCGCCGCATGCACATCAACGGGAGCAACGTTCAGGTGGGGGACTGAGGCACCCCTCAGGCACCCCTGCTCTGGGCAGCTGGTCCTCACCCACCTCCTGCACAGAGAGGCTTCCTGGAGGGGTCCAGACTGGCACCAGGGCCACCAGGGAAGAGGGCACAAGCCCTGCTGTGGGGGTCATCACTGGGCTCCAGGGCATCAGCCCAGGTTGCTATGGGGATGTTTTGCAGCAGCATCCCAATCAGAGGTGGGCTCCACGCTGCCTCAAAGCAGTGGGCAAGGACGGTTGGGGGAAGAGAGGCATGAGGCAAGGGAGCTGGGCAGGACCCTCTGCAGGGGCGATGTGCCGGGGAAGGGGGACGTTGTCATCCCTGAGGGACCGGGGCAGGATCTGGTTCTCCCTGTCCAGCCCCAACTTCTCTGTTTCCTCCCAACAGGTTCTTCACCGCACTGGCCTCAGCAACCCCGATGGGCTGGCTGTGGACTGGGTGGGAGGCAACCTGTACTGGTGCGACAAAGGCCGGGACACCATTGAAGTGTCGAAGCTCAACGGCGCATACCGCACCGTGCTGGTGAACTCGGGCCTGCGTGAGCCCCGGGCACTGGTGGTGGATGTGCAGAATGGGTGAGAGCCTGGGGGCCCTGGACCTTCCCCTCTACGTGGGGAGGGGGCTGGTGGCCCCCCTGCCATCTTGCCATAGTCCTGGAGGCTGGGAGATGGGACGGGGCCTTCCCTCCTCGCCTCCAGGACGCCTGGCTGCTTCTCCCTGCCCTGCACCCACGTGCCCAGGCGCCTTGGTTTAGCCACGCAACGGGCAGAGTGCGGCCGCTGCTGTGGCTTGGGCTGGACTCAGCCTCCCTTTGCTCTTCTCTTTCATCCCCAGTTACCTATACTGGACAGACTGGGGGGACCATTCCCTGATTGGGAAGATCGGCATGGATGGCACCAACCGCAGCGTCATCGTTGACACCAAGATAACTTGGCCCAATGGCCTCACCCTCGACTACATCAACAGCCGGATCTATTGGGCCGATGCACGGGAGGACTACATCGAGTTCGCCAGCCTGGACGGCTCCAACCGGCACACGGGTGAGAGCGCCAGGGCTTCCAGGGGTGTGGGCTTTGGATCGGTCGTGGGAGCAGGAGCCAGGGCTGCTGGGTACGGTCCCCAGCTCCGGCAGCTCCTCTGTGCCTCTGACCAGGGGAAGAGGTTTGTTCCCTGGCTGAGCTGTCCCTGGAGAAAGGCTGTGCTGTCGGGGGGGTGGCGTGGGGCAGCCCCTTGCTGAGCTGCCCACTCCCCCTTGCAGTGCTGAGCCAGGACATCCCGCACATCTTTGCGCTCACCCTCTTTGAGGATTTCATTTACTGGACCGACTGGGAGACCAAGTCTATCAACCGGGCCCACAAGACTACGGGAGCAAACAAGACCCTACTGATCAGCACGCTGCACCGCCCCATGGACATCCACATCTACCACCCCTACCGCCAGCCTGACGGTGAGCCGCGGGGCTGGGGCCAAGGGGCTGGGGTGGCCCTGGCGCTGCAGAGCAGCCCTGGGCAGGAGGCTGGGGCTGGGCACGACGTGCGAAGGGATGCCAGGTCGGGCAGGGGGTGGAGGAGGGGAGTGTGCGGTGAGAAGGATCTTGCAGCTGGGGGTTGAGGTGCCACCCTGAGGGTCCCCCGCCTTGGTCTGACTCGCAGTTGTCTCCCTGCTCTCCCCAGTTCCCAACCATCCCTGCAAGACCAACAATGCCGGCTGCAGCAACCTCTGCCTCCTCTCGCCAGGCGGGGGGCACAAGTGTGCTTGTCCCACCAACTTCTACTTGGGCAGCGATGGCAAAACCTGCGTCTCCAACTGCACGGCCAGCCAGGTAACAGCCTGCCTGCACCTGCCTGCGTGGACATCCTGCCTGCAGCGAGCATGTGCCTGTGCTCGTGTGTGTGTGTGTGTGTGTGTGTGTGTCTGTGCTCGTGTGTGTGTGTGTGTGTGTGTGTCTGTGTCTGTGTCTGTGCTCGTGTGTGTGTGTGTGTGTGTCTGTGCCTGTGTGTGTGTGTGCGCCTGTGTGTGTGTGTGTGCGCCTGTGTGTGTGTGCGCCTGTGCGTGTGTGTGCCTGTGTGTCTGTGTCCCTCCTGCTGTGGTTTCACCAGGTCCCAGCTCCTCTGCTTGTGCTGGTGCCTGCGCTGAATACTGGGTGCTGGTGTGCACACGCCTTCTCCAGGTGCAGGCAACACCTCCCTCCTGTGGCACTTCCCAGCACATACAGACTGCAGTTGTTTGGGGGTGCCCAGGGGAACCAGAGACCCTCCAGCTCTGGATTGACCTTCTGTCTTCCCTCCCTCAAACCCCAGAGGCTGTGTGGGGTGGGCTCAGGGCTAAGGCTTTGCTCTAGGTCACGACACAGAGTGTCCTGGGGGTGCCTGGGAAAGGATGGCACGGAGATCAGTGCCCTTAGCAGAGTTCCCTGGGGACAAAGCCTTCTGGGGTCCTCCCTCCCCATTCTGAGCCACCCTCACAAGCTCGTCTCTCCGTCGCAGTTTGTCTGCAAGAATGACAAGTGCATCCCTTTCTGGTGGAAATGCGACACCGAGGACGACTGCGGGGACCGTTCGGACGAGCCGGAGGACTGCCGTGAGTACCAAGGGCGGCTGACCACAGCCCACGGTGTCCCAGCACCCCGGCCACGCTGCCCGGCTCTTGCCAGCCCTACAGCATCTGTGTGTTGTCCAGAGCAGCCTGGCGCTGCTTGTGCAGCTGGTCCCCCAAAGCCCTGCTGTGGTTCTGGCTTCAGGACAGCACTGCTGCTCCCTGCTCAGCTCCGGCGGAGAGGAGGGCCACCCCAGTAACGGGGCTTAGAGAGCAGTGGGATAACACACGGTCCCTGCGTGGGGTATTGCCCCGTGGAGGACAACAGCCAACTGCTGGTCTCAGAGCAGAGCTGCCCCTTCACTGCGCCAGAGCCCAGGGTGGAGTGCTGGTTGCTCAGTCCCTGCTGAGGACCCCAGAGGGGAAAGCAGGAGGTTAAGGTTTGCCCTGAAAATGTTCCCCAGAGCAAACATTTCACCCTGTCTTACTCGCCCCACAGCTGAATTCAAATGCAGGCCAGGGCAGTTCCAGTGCTCCACGGGGATCTGCACCAACCCAGCTTTCATCTGTGATGGAGACAACGACTGCCAGGACAACTCAGATGAAGCCAACTGTGGTAGGTTCTCCACCTCCCCTCGTAACCCTCAAACCCCAGCAAGGCACCCCAGTAGAGCAGAGATGCAGCATGTCAGCTTTTCACTGTGCTGCCTCCCTTCCCAGATATCCATGTCTGCCTGCCCAGCCAGTTCAAATGCACCAACACCAACCGCTGCATCCCTGGCATTTTCCGCTGCAATGGTCAAGACAACTGCGGTGATGGCGAGGATGAGAAGGACTGCCGTAAGTGGGGAGCTGTTAAGCGTGTTAGGGATGGGGAGCATGCACAGTCATGGGTGAGGAGTTCAGTGCTGCATCAGATCCGTGTCTTTGGGTATTGGCTTCTCTGCAGGCTGTCTTCTGGGTGGTCCTGCCCCTGGGCACGGGGCTTTCTCCTTACCTCTGCTCTGCGTAGAGCCTCTGTCTCCTGTCGCCCTGCTGCCCCTGCAGACACTTCTGTTTCCTAGTGGAAACGAAATCCTTAAATCCCTCAGAGTGGCAAGTTCAATATTTGCCGTGGATTTGTACTGAGCCTATTGCACAGCTGAGGGATCTTGTGGCTTCTGCCCTGTCTCCCTGCAGCTGGTCGAGTCTTCTGGGTCCACCACAGGGCTCCACTCCCCTCCCCTCTCACGCACATGGTCATCAAGCATGGCCAGACACTTGTGATGCCCAGAGCATCTGCATGCCTCTGCTCTGTGGGGCAGTTTTTGTGGGGTGGTGGCTGGCAGACCCCTGCCTGCCTCGCTGCCTTTCCTGACTCTGCTTCTCCCTCCTGCAGCGGAAGTGACTTGTGCCCCCAACCAGTTCCAGTGTGCGATCACCAAGCGCTGCATTCCCCGCGTCTGGGTGTGCGACCGGGACAACGACTGTGTGGATGGCTCAGATGAACCTGCTAACTGCAGTAAGAAGCCCGCACAGGGAGTGGGGGGTGGGTCTGGCCACACCAAAACCGGGAGGTCCCCCACAGCCAGTCACGTCTGTGTGTCTTTGCCTGCGGGATGGCAGGTCCCTGCTCAGTCCCTGCAGGTGCTGTGGGCAGTGGGTGACGGTGGTGGTGGCTCTGCCTGGATCTGTCCCGCTGAGATACTCCTCTCTGACTTCTCCCTGGAGAACTGCTTGAAAGGGGGGGATCTTGCCCACCCTGTTCCAAGCAAGGGTGCTGCTGTCAGCTCCAGGCTGCTGGCACAAGGTGTTCATCAGCCCTGCAGAGAAAGAAATATGCCTATCCAACGTTAACCCCACCTCCCCTCCCCATGTCCGTGTCATCTTGTTTCTCCCCGCCAGCACAAATGACGTGTGGTGTGGACGAGTTCCGGTGCAAGGACTCAGGCAGGTGCATCCCAGCGCGCTGGAAGTGCGACGGGGAGGACGACTGTGGGGATGGGTCCGACGAGCCCAAGGAGGAATGCGGTGAGCAGGGACTGGGGCTGGGGAGACGAGCCCAGAGGGCATCTTGTGGCACCCCTTCCCTGAGGGTCGGGCTGCCCTGGCGCTGTCTGTCCTCTCCACCTCCCCGGTGTGCTGGTGCTGCTCCTTTTCTGAACCACGTGGGCAAGGCTGGGTCAGAGGGAGGCTGGCAGAGAGCAGCACTGCCCGCCCTGCTAGCTGGTGCAAGGGCAGTGCTGATGCCTGTCCCTGTATGGTCCCTCCCAGACGAACGCACCTGTGAGCCCTACCAGTTCCGCTGCAAGAACAACCGCTGTGTGCCGGGTCGCTGGCAGTGCGACTACGACAACGACTGCGGGGACAACTCGGATGAGGAGAGCTGCAGTACGTGCCACCTTCGAGTCTTTGCTATCCCGGGAGCCAGCTGTGCAATGGAGAGGGGAGCGGTTCAGGTCCCCCCAGCCCCTCTGCCTGCTGGTGCCCCCAGCTACAGGGGGGGAGCATCAGGCTGGCTGGGGCTGATGGCTGGGGAGCCTGGGGAGCAGCCTTCTCCCCCTGGACAGAACGCTCCTGACTCCAGGGGTCTGGCTAGCCAGGACTCCTGGTCCTGCAGCCAGGGCTTGGCTACTGGCTGCTCTGAGGAGAGGCCCCAAGTGAGACAGGTAAAAGGGAGGAGGTGACCCCAACGCTCTCCCTGGCAGGCAGCGCACGGGCTTGCCCGCAGGGCTCACGGGTGCCTCGTCCCACTCATGGTGGAGCAGCTTAGCTTTAGACCATCACCCTGCGCTTTTGGCCCCAGCCTGACAGGCAGCACCCTTTGAACCAGTCTGGCCTGGGAAGGCAGTGGGGACACACTGAGCCTTTGGGAGGGGAGCTGTGGAACCAGCTGAACCCAGGTCACAAACCTGGACCTGGACCAGCGTGTGGGAAGGCGGCTAGTCCCCAGAAGCTGTGGCAGACAATCAGGTTGCTGCCCTTTAATGAGTTACTGCTTGTTAGCGGAGCTGTGCCAGCACCCGCCCTCCTGAGCAGCAGAGGACTGTGACCGTCTGTGTGGACGAGACAGTTCCTGGGGCTCTGCTGCGGGCGGGAGCCTAGTCCCATCCCTCCGGAGGGGCCCAAGCTGCCCATGGGAGGGCACCGAGGTCTGGTGCCAGCTGCAGGGGCCCAGGCAGAGTCAGACCCTCTTCCCACCATGCAGCACCCGCCCTGGGTCCCTCTGTCTCCCTGCAGCTCTGTAGGGTGCAACTTTTTTTTCTTTTCTGTTGATTTCATGTTGTGTTTTTGAGTTTGTGCCATTTCACTTCATCTTATGTTTTTCTCCATTTTCACACTGTCGTTATGGGGCGCTCAGAGGTAGGTTCCTGCCAAAATCTTTTAATTCCATGTACAGTCTCTCTAAAATAAATGAAGACAATAAATTCCAGGTGAGGGCAGAGGGGTCGGGACTGGACAACCCAGGTGGATTTACTGAGCATCAGCACCAGCACCTCCCTCCACTGCAGCCACAGTCAGGGAGGGTCCAACCCTGCTGCCTCTACTGCCGGGGCCCATGCATGGCTCATACTTGGCTCCAAAATCTGTCCCCACCTGACCCTTCCTCCTCCAGCTGGACACCCCCTGCCCGCCTCTTTCCCTACAGTCCTGTTGGCTTCTGCACTGCGGCCGGCGGGGCCGCCTGCCCCGACACGTCCTACTCCTGGGGCAGTGGGGAGGGGAAGGGTCCTGAGAGCCCTCCCAGGCAGAAGGACGCGCCGTGTGCCATCCTCCTGCAGACGGATTTGGCACCAACTGCCGGTGCTGGCCCCGCAGGTGCATTGAGCTGCAAGGGGGAGTCTGTCCCAGTGCCCTGCGAGGTGTGCCGGCTCTGCCAGACCTGGCCAAGGCGCCGCTGCCTTTCCTCTGCCCACAGCTGCCGGTGGGGCAGCAGGCACGGGCAGCAGGGAGCTGTGGGGCCAGTGCTGCCTTTGGTGGAGAACGACTTGGGGGACATGTGCAGCCGGGAAGCTGCCAGAAGCGAGTCTGTAGCCATAGTACCGCCCGAAAACCCCATTTCCCTGCAGGGAGCTGGGAGCCCTGGAGCGGGATGGGAAGGGGACTGGGAGGTGGTATCAGTCATGCCCCTCTCTGGCAGTTCCCCTGGCTCTGCTTGCACCCTGCCCTGTCCCCAGTGCCACTGGACGTGTGTCTGTGTCAGCCTGTGCCCCCCAAGCTGTTGCCCAGGGAGACCTTCTGCCCCCGCAGCCCTGCCTGCAGCCCTACTCAGGGGGACGCCCTGTGTTCTCTGTCCCCAGCGCCTCGGCCCTGCTCGGAGAGCGAGTTCTCGTGTGCCAACGGCCGCTGCATCGCTGGCAGGTGGAAGTGCGATGGGGACCACGACTGTGCAGATGGCTCTGACGAGGTATGGTACCAAGGGCAGAGGCTCCCTCCCAGCACCTTCACCCTGCCCGTGTGTGGGAGTGGGGACATGTCCCACCCAGTCTGCCTCTGCCGGTGGTCACCCACCACCAAGGGGGGCTGAGAGCCTGGTCCTGGGTGCAGTCACGGGACGGGAGGCTGCCTCAGCTGGGGCTGTCCTTGCCGACTGCTGTCCTTTGCCCTTGGCCTGCAGAAAGACTGTACACCACGCTGCGAGTTTGACCAGTTCCAGTGCAAGAATGGGCACTGCATCCCCATGCGCTGGCGCTGCGACGCCGATGCAGACTGCATGGACGGCACTGACGAGGAGAACTGCGGCACTGGGGGTAACAGCAACGCCGTGTGGCTCCCTCGGGTCTGGTCGTCTTCCCCCCCGACCTCGTGTCTCCTGTGTCCCCACTGTGGGTGGGAGCGCTCCCCTGTGCATGTGTCAGCACCGCTGTGCCCGGCCCCAGGGCGTGCACAGACATATCTGAGCCCTAGAGAGCCCCCAGCTACGCTGGAAATTGGAGTTGCGGCCCCAGACTGGCGTTTTGGCAGCCAGGCAGCACTGACTGACATGTCCCCTCCTGCCCCATGCTGTCGCAGTTCGCACGTGCCCCCTGGACGAGTTCCAGTGCAACAACACGCTGTGCAAGCCCCTGGCCTGGAAGTGCGATGGGGAGGATGACTGCGGGGATAACTCAGATGAAAACCCCGAGGAGTGCTGTGAGTGACACCGCGTTGCCTCTCCCCGCTCCTGGCAAGGCCCCTGCCTGGCACACATCTGCCCGCAGGGGCAGCAGCCCGCCCCGAGCACCCGCACACCAGGGAAGGGTGACAGGCCCAGAGCTTGGGCACCACCCGGGTAGCCGGGGGGGCTGTGGGTACTTCTGGCAGCTCTGCATGTCCCCTCTAGATGGGTCCCCTTGGGGGTGGCCGGTGGGGCCAAGGGGGCAGGAGGTGGCTCCAGTCGAGAGAGCGGAGTTGCAGAGGTGCTGAGCTGGGCATGGGGCTGGCAGTGGGGAGCGGGAGCTGAGAGGGCAGGGGGCTGGGTGAGAAGAGGGCTGACCCTCCTGCAGCTGGGCCAGCAACCGGGCAATTGTCTTTGCTTCAGTCTCTTTGCTTTAGTCTCTGGAGCCTGCTCGCCCTCGTGGGACAGGCCTCCCTGGAGAGCGGGCAAAGGCCGAGCAGCAGCTCGTGACAAGTGTGACAGCCTGGCTATGGCGTCTCCTTTCACCGTCACCGTTTGTTTCTGTTTGCTGGTGCAGTGAAATTCCAGTGTCCCCCCAACAGACCGTTCCGCTGCAAGAACGACCGGGTATGTCTGTGGATTGGGCGACAGTGCGACGGCATTGACAACTGTGGAGACAACACGGATGAGAAGGACTGCGGTGAGTGGGGCTGCCCATGGGCACCACTCTGCACCCGGCATGGACAGGGCAGTGGGTCGCTGCTGCCCTCAGGCTGGTCCTCACAGAGCCCTGGGTTTAGCCCAGGTGTTGGGGTTTGCTTTGCCCACTGCTTCCCAAAACCGGGAGGCAGGCGCAGGTGTCCTGTGTCCCTGCCTGGTCCCTTCCCGCACCGTTCACACCCTGTGGCTCCCGCGGGGCTGGGTGCCCGGGGACACAGAGCGTCACAGCTGCTGCCCGTGCTCCTGCAGAGTCACCCACGGCCAAGCCCAAGAGCTGCA
This sequence comes from Mycteria americana, assembly GCF_035582795.1. NCBI lineage: Eukaryota > Metazoa > Chordata > Aves > Ciconiiformes > Ciconiidae > Mycteria > Mycteria americana. The sequence goes on from NC_134390.1 coordinate 2,759,370, forward strand.
GCCAGGACAAGAACGAGTTCCTGTGCGAGAACAAGAAGTGCATCAGTGCCAACCTCCGCTGCAACTTCTTTGATGACTGTGGAGATGGCTCTGACGAGGAGTCCTGCTCCCACGGTGGGTGGGGAGCTGGGGCATTGGGGGGGCCGAGGGTGGATACCGGGGAAGCCGCGAAGGCACAAGTGCTGACGGTGTGTCCCGCCCCAGACCACAAGTCATACGACTGCATGACCAACACCACCATGTGTGGAGACGAGGCCCAGTGCATTCAGTCGCAGTCCACCACATACTGCAAGTGCCGCAGAGGCTTTCAGAAGGTGCCAGACAAGAATTCCTGCCAAGGTACTTCCCGCTGGTGCCAGAGGGGGCTCAGGGTCAGGCCATCGGTTTTACAGTTGCTTTTTGCCAGTAAGATGTGTCTTCATGCCTGTGGAGTGGCTGGGGCATCAGAAATGGTGTCCTTGGGACACAAACATAGGGAATGGGGAGAGATGGGGTCTCTGAGCCCTGGATAGCACAGACCAGCCCCCAGAGAGAGGCCAGCCCTGGCTGTGTGCATGGGGGCACCCTCCTGGTCTCCCCCCTGACTCCCATCTCCCGCTGCCCAGACGTCAACGAGTGCTTGCGCTTTGGGACCTGCTCCCAACTCTGCAACAACACCAAGGGCTCCCACGTCTGCAGCTGCGCCAAGAACTTCATGAAGACGGACAACATGTGCAAGGCAGAAGGTCAGGAGGGAATGGGGGTGTGCACAGATCCTGTGCGTGCCCGTGCCGCCCTGCAGGACCCAGCCGCTCTTCCCTTCCTGCTCCTCCTCCTCCCCCTGCACCTCTGCCCACCCTTCCTTCTGGCACTGCCGAGAGCAGGTGCCAGGCTCTGCCGGTGCCGTCAGTCTGTCCTTCTCTGGCAGAGCAAGCCCCAAGGGGGTGCCAAGCTCCCAGCGACCCCATCCCCTGCCCCACCGTGGAGCTGGGCTGACCCCCTGCTCCCGGCCCAGCCTACACCAACAGCTCCTCCTCTGCAGGCTCCGAGCACCAAATCCTCTACATTGCGGACGACAACAAGATCCGGAGCATGTACCCCTTCAACCCCAACTCGGCCTACGAGCCAGCCTTCCAGGGTGATGAGAATGTGCGCATCGATGCCATGGACATCTACGTCAAGGGCAACAAGATTTACTGGACCAACTGGCACACGGGCAGGATCTCATACCGGGAGCTGCCTGCCTCTTCTGCTGCCTCCACCGCCTCCAACCGCAACCGGCGCCAGATCGACGGCGGTGTCACCCACCTGAATGTGAGCTCTGTCAGGGGCATGGTGGAAGGCACCAAGGCTGGGCTGCCAGCGTCCCCTGCCCTCACCTCTCCCCCTTTTCTGCCCTTCCCAGATCTCAGGGCTGAAGATGCCACGGGGAATTGCCATTGACTGGGTTGCTGGGAACATCTACTGGACAGACTCGGGGCGGGATGTCATTGAGGTGGCACAGATGAAAGGCGAGAATCGCAAGACACTGATCTCAGGCATGATCGATGAGCCCCACGCCATCGTAGTCGACCCGCTTAGGGGGTGAGAGCCCTTTCTCCCTTCCCTCTGCCCAGCCCTCACCCCAGCTCCTCTCACCACCAAGCCCATCCGTGGTGGAAGCTCCCTGTACCCCAGCATCACTCTCTGTGTCAGCTCGAGTTGCTGTGCCTTGGAGTGAGCTGCCCCATCGGGGTCACGCCAGTGACTCTAGGATGCTGCGGGAAGAACGCGGGAGGGTTTGTCTGCCAATGGGGCATCAGACCGTCCTGCTCTTTCCCTCCTTCCTCCCCTGCTGGGAATGACCTCCCGTGTCCTTTGCAGCACGATGTACTGGTCAGACTGGGGCAATCACCCCAAGATTGAGACAGCTGCTATGGACGGGACGCTGCGCGAGACCCTGGTGCAGGACAACATCCAGTGGCCAACAGGTGAACAAAGATGGGTGCCAGGGGGGACATGAGGGGTGCCAAAGGCCTTGGCAAGAGGGACGTACAGCCTGCTCATGTTGGGGAGGCTTGGCCTGAGAGCTCTGAGCCCCATGGCAGGAGTGTGTAGGGGCAGCAGGGGGGCTGCTCTGCTGGCCACGTGGTCAGGAGGGGCTCGGGGTGCGCTGGGGGCCCGTACCTCACCGGGGGGGTGTGTGCTCCCTCAGGCCTGGCTGTGGACTACCACAATGAGCGGCTGTACTGGGCTGATGCCAAGCTCTCCGTCATCGGCAGCATCCGGCTAAACGGCACCGACCCCGTCGTGGCCATTGACAACAAGAAGGGTGAGCAGCACCCGAGACCCGCTGGAGCGGCAGGGAGGAGAGGGTCCTGCCCGGGGGTGATGTCCCTGGGCTGGGGTCCCAGCACAGCACAGCGCCCCGGCTCCCCAAGGCCCCTGGCCTGGGTTGTGCTGCAGAGCAGACCCCAGCGCTGAGCCAGGGATGCTCAGCAGATGGCAGTGAGGGCAGGTTTTCCTCGTTAAATGCTCCACAGCAGGACCAGAGCCTGCTGGCACTGCTGTCCCCCCAACACTGTCCCACTCATACAGGGTGGGAGACCCTGGCCTCAAATCCATCCAAAACCCCTTATCAGCCCTGCCCAAGGCAGCGAGCAGCCAGCCGTGCCGCCTCTGCCTGCACATGTTCCCTCTTCGCTTCCCCAGGGCTGAGCCATCCTTTCAGCATTGACATCTTTGAGGACTACATCTACGGTGTCACCTACATCAACAACCGCATCTTCAAGATCCACAAGTTTGGGCACAAGGCTGTCACCAACCTGACATCTGGCCTCAACCATGCCACCGACGTTGTGCTCTACCACCAGTACAAGCAACCAGAGGGTGCGTGCCGGGCCTGGGACCCCCGCCCTGCTCCCAGGGTGGGAGGGAGGTGCCCGAGGCCTGATCCCTGATGCGGGATGTCAGAGGGTGAAGGGAGTGCTGGCAGAGCTTGGGGCAAGAGGGGACTCAGCCACCCAGCTTCCCTGCCCAAAGTGGGGGGCATCTGGATGGGCAGAGCAGGGGGGGTTAGTGGGGAGGGAGGTGGATTGGGGGGAGGCCAGCTGCAATGGCGAGCTGTCAGCTGGCGACCCCAGGGCGTTGGGGGATGAGCACAGGGCTTGGGCAGCTGTGGGGCCGTAGGGGATGTCCTAAAGCTGTTGGGGAGTAGTTGTTTGCCAGGAGGGCTGTGGGTCACCCCACCATCCTCACCCCATGTCATCCCCTCCCCTCTCGGCAGTGACCAACCCTTGTGACCGCAAGAAGTGCGAATGGCTCTGTCTGCTCAGCCCCAGCGGCCCCGTCTGCACCTGCCCCAACGGCAAGCGCCTGGACAATGGCACCTGCGTGGTCATTCCCTCGCCCACCGTCTCCCCTGTTGGTAGGTGGTCTGGAGGAGGAGGAGGAGGGGGGGTCTTGCCCGGCGTGGTCCCGCTCACCTGCATCCCTCCCTCCCAGTGCCCACCACCGACACCTGCGACCTGGTCTGCCTGAACGGCGGCAGCTGCTTCCTCAATGCCCGCAAGCAGGCCAAGTGCCGCTGCCAGCCGCGCTACAACGGGGAGAAGTGCCAGATCGACCAGTGCTGGGACTACTGCCAGAACGGGGGCACGTGCGCCGCCTCCCCATCGGGTGAGGCTGCTGGGGGCGAGCCTGGGGGTCGAGGCTGGTCCTGGGCAGGCAAACAGATGGGGAGCATGCTAATGGCTCTTGTTCTCAGGCATGCCAACCTGCCGCTGCCCCACCGGCTTCACGGGGCCCCGGTGCAACCAGCAAGTGTGCACCGACTACTGCCTGAACAATGGCAGCTGCACCGTCAACCAGGGCAACCAGCCCAACTGCCGCTGCCTGCCCACCTTCATTGGGGACCGCTGCCAGTACCGTGAGTGCTGCCTGCCCGTGGCGAGGGTTGCTGGGGACACCGCCTGGGAGGTCAGACTGCTGGGTGCCCCCCTTCTGGGGGATGCTCTTTGGGGACCTCTGGGGGCAGCACCTGAGAGGTTGGACTCCCAGGTCCCCCTCTTTTGGGGGATGCTCTCTGGGGCCCAGGGTGGTGTGGTGCTCCGTGGGGGACTGGGGCTGTGAGCAGCCCTGCAGAGGGGCCGGTGGTCCAAGGGGCTGGCGTGGGGCTGCCCACCCTGACCCGACTGTCCCCTGCAGGGCAGTGCTTCGACTACTGTGAGAACGAGGGTGTCTGCCAGATGACAGCCACTGGTGCCAAGCAGTGCCGCTGCCCTCCGCAGTTCGAGGGCACCCAGTGCCAGGACAACAAGTGCTCCCGGTGCCAGGAGGGCAAGTGCAGCATCAACAAGCAGAGTGGAGAAGTCTCCTGCATGTAGGTGCCGGGGACATCAAACTCGAGGGAGGAAGAGGGGATGGTGGGCACAAGGACCCAAGAAAAAAGCTGTGTCCCGATCATTGGGGATCAGCCACAGCTGAGAGATGTTGGGTCAGTAATTCAGGGCAGCTAGGAAATCTGGGAGACCTTGGGACCCTGGGAGGAGGTGATGGAGGTGCCTCTCCCCCAAGCCCATCCTGATGTTCCAGCAGCCATCGGTGTGGCACAGCTGTGAGCCGTGCCGGAGGGATGAGCTAACAGCCTCCAGCGAGCAGAGTCCTGGGTGCTGGGTGGGGGGGCATGGGGCAGGCTGGGGGTACACATGTGCCTGATCCTCTCTGACCCACAGCTGCCCAGATGGCAAGATAGCGCCCAGCTGCCTGACCTGCGACAATTACTGCCTGCACGGCGGTACCTGCTCCATCAGCGACAAGACACAGCTGCCTGAGTGCCTGTAAGCAGAGCTGGGAGCTTGGGGGGCTGTGGGGGGGGGGGCTACGGGCGGGCTACTTGCCCCCCCCAAGCAGAGGGGGCACATGACTGACAGACCCCAATTTGTGTGCCCCCCCCCACGCCCAGGTCTGTGCCCCATGTCTCCCTCCACCTCCCCGCATGCTGTCCTGCCCCTGCTAACCCCGGTGCTCTCCCTGCGCTCTCAGGTGCCCGGCGGGGATGACTGGGACACGCTGCGAGGACTTCATTGTCAGCGAGCAGCAGAGCAACCGTATGTATGGGGCAGTCCTGCCCCGGGAAGCACCGTGAGGCCCGGCACCAAACCAGGGCGGGGGTCGGGGGCACATCTTTGCCTGTGAAGCCAGGATTGCCCGGTGCCCCGTGCAACTCCTGAACCCCGTTCTCAGGCGGAGACGGGGCAGGTCCTTTGGCGTGGGGCAGGGCCAGCCCAGGCTGCTGGACCCACTGCTGCCTGGGGCTCGGGGCACGCGGGCACCGGCCCCCACACACACTCTGACTGTACCTGCACCTCTCGTCCCACAGGAACAGCGTCTATTGTCATCCCCATCCTGCTGCTGCTCATCCTCCTCATGGTGGTGGCTTTTGTCTGGTACAAGTGGAGGATTAAAGGGTGAGTCCAGGCTGTTGGGGGTTGGGAGAGAGCATTACCTTGGCAGGATGGAAACCTTCCTTGCACGGCTTGAAAGCCTCGATTGTGTGGGACAAACAAGCAGGACCACTGGTGGGGTGGGGGCCCCGTTTGCTGCATTCCGTGTTGCTGGCGCTGACCCCCTGTCTCACACTTTCCCCAGCGCCAAGGGCTTCCAGCACCAGCGGATGACGAACGGTGCCATGAACGTGGAGATTGGGAACCCCACCTACAAAATGTATGAGGGGGAGCCTGATGATGACGTGGGGGAGCTGCTGGATGCGGACTTCGCCCTGGACCCTGACAAGGTGAGGAGCGGGGCCACCATGGCACGGAGGGGCCGTCGGCTGTGCAGGGTCCAGCCTGAAGCAGGGGATGCAGAGGGGGCACATGCCGAGGCGGGGGGCATGTTGCTGCAGCAGTGTCAGGGCTCCCTGGGGCTGCTTTCTGTGCAGAGGAGGCTGGGGGGCTCCCACGGGGCTGCAAAGGCTTTGGGGGTGGAGGCTGTGGGGAGGGACGGTGGCAGCCGCAGGGTCAGTGGTGCTGTACGGGGAGGAGGTCATGGCTGGTGCGGGCTCTTGCCGAGGCACCCCGGGGCAAGGGACGCCTCTGGGGACTGCTCTGCTGGGGAAGGAGGTGTCCGTGCCCCCTCCCACCTGCTCCCCCCTCTTCTCAGCCCACCAACTTCACCAACCCCGTCTACGCCACGCTGTACATGGGCGCCCACAACAGCCGCAACTCGCTGGCTAGCACGGACGAGAAGCGGGAGCTGCTGTCGCGGGGCGCGGACGATGACCTGGCAGACCCCCTGGCATAGGGGCAGGACGGGGGCGAAGGGCCGCCGGGCCACAGTGCCCGGGCCTGGCACAGACACCCATTGCAGGAGGCGGGCGGGGGCCGGGGAAGCCAAGAGCCACTGTATAAATGTACAAATGAAGGATTATTACTTTTCTATGTGAGCAGTATTATTACCTGTATATTCCCCGGTACCAGGCCTCAGCGCCTCTCATTGCCAGATCCGGCTTTGGTTTATTTTAAATCTCTTTACATTGGGCCCCCCCTCCCTCCTCCTCCCACCCGCGGGACAAGCCAGCGTTTCGGAGCAGGGACGGTGCCACAGTCGGTGTGCCAGGAAGAACTCGCTGGGGCTGCTGCAGCCGGGGCTGACAGGAGACACGGGGTTACTGCTACGTGGGGCACAGGCAGCAACGGCACAGGCAGGAGGGAGGCAGAGCGGGGGCCGCACGCTCCCCAGCTCTTGGCTCTGGCCCCCCTGGCCCCTGCAGCTCCCCTCTCCGGGGGCCCTGTTTCCTTCCCCCCCAAATCTGCTGCTCCCCGGGTCCCCCCTTCTCCTGCAGTGTGGCCTCTGCAAACCTCCCTTGGCCCTCCATTCCTCTCCCTCCCCCCCTTTTCCTCCACCGATCCCCTCCCTCCCTCCCTCCCTCCCTCCATTTTCAGCTCTGCCCGACTGTTACAGGGGACAGGGACGAAGGCCCCCACTGCTGCCCCCAGCCCCGGGGCAGTGCGGAGGGTCCCCATCCCCGGCGGGCCTGGCCCTGCAGCCCCTCGCTCCGGCTTGTCACCTGCACCTCGCCCACTCTCCAACATGCACATTTTTTAACAGGAAAAAAAAAACACAAACAAAAACATGGAAATGACCTAGCTTTTATAGTAGAAGTAAATAAACGCATGTGGGGGGGAGGGCGGGGGGTGACCCCATCCTTTTATTGGGGGGAAATGTTTTAATAATTTTTGCTGGATTACTTTACAACTAAACAAAACAGATATTGTTATAAATAAAATTTTTAAAAACTGAAGAGCAGGCTGCTGGTTGGTGGGAAGGGACATGCTGGGGAGGTGGCCGGGGGGGGGGAGCCCAGGCACTGGTGCCAGCCGGGCCCCGGGTCACCGGGTGCCGTGGCCCTGATGCCCTCGAAGCCCAGTGGCGGCAGTTGCGGCCCGGGGAGCGGTGCGGAGGGGTGTCGCAGGCAGGGGGAGTGAGGCAGGAGGATCCCATCGGGGCCTCTTGCTCCACCGGGTTGCCCTGGGTGTGCGTGGAGGGGGGGCACAGGGTTTTCCGTGTAGGACCCCGGAAGGGAGGGAAGGGAAGGGAGAGCCGAGCGTGCCCGTGCGCGTCGCGCTGCCCGGGTGCTCTCTGGCTGTGCCGCTTGGGGCGACGCGTGTGCGCGCACGCGTGTGCGCGGCTGCTCCCCGCGGCCGGCGGCACCTCCCGGGGCGGGGCGCCCCGCTGAGCGCCCCGGGGCCCCGCGCTGCTGCGGCCTCGGCGCCGGCTCCTTCCCCTGCGCTGCGGGGAGCAGAGAGAGCCCAAGGCACCGGGCGCTGAGCCCCGGGCACCGGCGGCGCGCGCCGCCCCGGAAGCCGCCACCAGGTGGCGCCGCCGCCCTCGAGAACCGAGCGGGGCTGCACGCGCAGCCCGCCTGCCCCGGCGTGCCCCGCCGCCGCGCGCGGCCCCCTCCGCACGGCTCCCGCCGGGGGCGGGGGACGCTTGCCCGACGTCTGCCCCCCCCCCCCCCCCGCGACCGCTCGCGTGTCCCTGCCGCTCCGCTCCGCGCCCCGGCCACTCCCCCCCGGCAGCCTCGGGCACCGGGCGCTGGGCCGCGGCCGGCAGGGGCGGCCGGGGCAAGCGCTGGGTGCTGAGGGCGGGGGGGGGGCGGCTCGAGAGGGGCCGCCCGCACCCCTTGGACGGCGGAGGGGGCCGGAGGGCGGGGCCGGAGGGCAGGGCCGGCCGGCCAGGGCCTCACGTCTGCCCCGGCGGGCTCGGGCTGAGCGGGCCGGGGGCGAGGGCTGGCCTGTGCTCCGGGTGTCAGGCCCTCGGGCCAGCGGCCGCGTCCTGCCCTGGCCACGCGTGTGCCAGGGCTGCAGCAGCAGAGCCGGGCACGGGTTGCGAGGGGAGCCCAGGGCCGCGGCGGGGCCCCGTGGCACCCCCAGCCTGCGGCTCGGCAGAGCGCGTCAACCCTCAGCACCCTCCTTGCCAGCATCCGCCTTGGCACCAGCCCCCCTCGGCCCCCCCGGCCTCCCGTGGATGCCGAGCCGAGGACGTGGCTGCTGCCTTTGAAAAGCCCCAAACCCCTCTGCAAAGGGATCCAGCGCGGCCTGAGCGCGGCACGGCCCTCAGATCTATTTCAATACCGGCTCTTTGTTCACTTATCGGTTTCTTATATCTCCTCTAGAGGTTTTTTCCTCCCTTTCCCCTCTCTCCCCCCCCCCCCCCCCGCTTTTTCTCTTCTTTTTCCTTCAATCTTTTTTATTTTTTTAAACCTTCACTTGTTTCCCCTCACCATGCTTCTGCTCTCCCAGATCTTAGGCTGGTGGGCTGTTAATTGTGTGGGAGGGGTCTTCCCAGAGCCCCCTCGACCTCTCGCAGACCCTGGTGTCCCTTTGCTCCCTGGTGAGACCGTCAGGGACACCGGGACGCCCCCGGGAGTTTGCTCTGGCGATGTGGGGCGAGGCCCCGGCCACGCAGGGGCAGCAGGTCTGGAGGGCCCGCGGGCCGTGCCAGAGAGGTCGGCCCCGCACCGCCCCTGGCTGGGGTTCAGCTGCCCCATCCCTTCTGTGGCCCTGGGGCAAACGGGGCAAATGAAGCACTGCAGGGGGGAGCCAGCGCTTGGGTCCCTGGGGGGATGGTTGTGGGATCCTGGCTGGGCAGGGAGAGGGACACGGAGGCTCCTGCCAGTGTGGGAAGCAGGGAGCTGAGCAGGAGCGGGGAGCACAGGCCGTGGGGCTGGCAGTGGCTCTCACACCAGCCGGTAGCACTGGCACCGCAGCAGCAGCAAGAGACGGGCTGAAGGGACCTTCCCTGGAGTGAGGACTCTGCTGCGCCCCAGCTGCGGACCCTGAGCACAAGGTGCCACATGCCACTGCCAGGGCGGTGTTGTGGCTAGGTGCCGGCACAGGCAGGCACCGCACTGCCCAGGGCTGCTGTGGGGCTGGTGTGAGAATTGTATAGGGCTGGCATGGGGCTGGCTGGGGCCCCGCAGCCCCGCAGTGCCAGGACTCCTCGATCCCCCTCCTCCGTGTCGGCGCTGCTCTCTCCTTTCCCTTCCCTTCCCTTTCCCTCCCGTTTCCCTTCATTTCTCTCCCTCTCCCTTTCCGTTGCTTATTTCTCCTTTACCTTTTATTCATTCTGTCTCCACACGTACGCGCGATTCTGCAATGCTCCCCCCATCCTGTGCTTGCCCCCAGCCCTGCTGATACCAAAGCCCCTGCTGGCAGCTTCCCGGGGAAGGCGAGTAGATAATAATAGTAATAACAGTAACAATAATAGTAATAACAATAAAGTGATAGTGTTGGGGAGGGATCCCTGTTGAGCTGGGGGGGGCATGAGAACACCTGGCAGACCCCTCTGAGAGGGGCCCAGCACCAGGCTGGAGGGATGAGCACACGTGTGTGCATGTGCACACACACATGTGCACATGTAGGTGACACAGGTCGCATGTCCAGCCTGAGACGTGGTGTGTGTGTGCTGCAGGTGGGGGTGTCTGGATGCTCCAGGGTGCGCAAGGCAGGGGTGCCCTTGGTGTGTGCAGGGCCTGAGGGCTGCACCCCAAAGGCCCTCCTGTAGGGTGGTCCCCCTTCTCCGCTGGAGTCTTTGGGGGGGGCCAGCAGCAGGGGCCCCTTTCCCCTCCGCAGGCGCAGCTGGGCAGGATGGAGATGGGCAGGACCATCCCCCCCAGGTGCCAGCACATCCCCCTGGACAGGAGCAGAACCTGGGCATCCCGGGGTGCTGGGGTCTCCTGGAAGAGGGGGGGCAGGACCAATGGCATCCCGGGTGCTGGGGTCTCCTGGGAGAGGGGGGGCAAGACCGATGGCATCCCGGGGTGCTGGGGTCTCCTGGGAGAGGGGGGGCAAGACCGATGGCATCCCGGGTGCTGGGGTCTCCTGGGAGAGGGGGGGCAGGACCGATGGCATCCCGGGGTGCTGGGGGCTCCTGGGAAAGGGGGGGTAGGACCGATGGCATCCCGGGGTGCTGGGGTCTCCCGGGAGAGAGGTGCAGGACCGGGGGCATCCGGGGTGCTGGGGTCTCCCGGGAGAGGGGCAGCCCCGGCCTTGGCCCCTCCCCGGGCGCGGGGCTGGCCCGGAGACGCCCCGGGGTGCGGGCAGGGGCCGGGGGCAGGGTCCCCGGGGCGCCCCCCGGAGCCGCCCCCGCCCGCTGCCCGGTGCCCGCCGCCCGCGGCCCGGTGCCCCCCCGCGGGGGCGGCGGGCCGGGATTGGCGGGGCGCCGCGGAGGCGCCGCCCGGCCCCAGCAAGTCTCCAACTTTCTTCCTGCCTCCCCTCGCCGCCGCCTCCCTCCTCCGCCCGCCCTGCCGCGCTCCCTCCATCCCGGGAGCCCCGCGGAACCCCGCGATGCTCCGCTGCCGCCTGCCCCTGCTCGGGCCCTGGCTGCTGCTGCAGGTACGGGGGAACCGGGCGCGCCCCGGCCGCACCCGCCCGCGGGCTGCAAAGTTGCTGCTGCCGCCGGGGGGGTGCGCGGTTCCTGGGGGGGCGTGCAATTACCGGGGGGGTTGCAGTTCCAGGAGGGGGGGGTCGTGCACTTATTGAGAGGGTGGTACAATTCCGGGGGGGTCCGTGCCATTCCGCGGGGGGGGCGTGCAGTCCTAGCGGGGGGGGGGGGGGGTCGCGCAGTGGTAGGGGGGACGTGCGGCTACTGGGGAGACGTGCAATTCGGGGGGGGGGGGGGTGTCGTGCAATCGCGCGGGGGCTCGGGCAGTCACGGAGATAGCGGACAATTGGAGAGGGCTTGTGCAATCCTGAGGAGGGGGTCGTGCAATGACGGGGGAGGGGGGCGTTTGCAGGGAGGTGAATGGGAGAGTTGTATGGCGGGGGGGCACGGAGCAGGGATTGCACAGCGGGGGGGTCCTTCTCGCCCCAAGTTGGAGAGGGCTCGGGGCTGTCCCGGACTCTGCGCGGGGGGTGCAGGGCACCGCGCTCGGACATGGGGCGGAGTTGGGGGCCGGGGGGGCCCGTGGGGCGGGGGGAGCAGCGGCGGGTCCCGCCGCCGGTGCAGCCCCCGTACACCTCCCGGTTGCGAGCAGCCCCCCCCGCCCTTTGCAGAGCGCTGAAGGCGCCGTCTGGCAGGTGGGGGGGGGGGGGCAACGAGACGCGCGAGACGGAGCCGCGCGTGAGCGTGGGGGCGGCCGCGTGTGGGCGGGTCGGGCCCTCTGCTGGGGGGGATCTGCGGGGGGGGGGCGCCGGGGCCCTTGCACGCCGTGGGGTGCACTTGTCCTGCACCCCACACCTGCATCGTACCTGCGGGCGGGAGCAGCGGGCACGGGCCGGCAGCGGGGGGAGGCAGGGTGAGTCCCCCCCACCGGCCGGCGGTGCTGGGGAGCGTGAGGGGGGCCCTACTGCAGCCCGAGCGGAGCTGGGGCGACAGAGGTTTCCCCGGCTCCACCAAGGGTGTGAGCACTGAAACCACCTGCAAAGGTGATGCCTCATTTCTGTTCTGACTTGGTGCGGGCTCAGCTCCAGCACAGGCATGGCCTTCCCCTTTGCCGAGGGGGGCATCTCCCCACCAGCTCCGTTCCCACGTCTCGCCGGGGTGCCCTCAGCCACGTGCATTTACCCCAGGGACAGGCTTGGCCTTGCCGAGCTGGGTGGGGGGCTTTGCCTGTTGTTGCCCCTTTGCCTGTCTGTGGAGGTTGAGGAGAGGCTGCAGATGCAGAGACACCCTCCCCACCCGCAGAGCCCTCCCCATGATGTGCCCCAGTCCCAGATACTACATGCTTCCCAAGGCCACTCACCCCTGCGTGTGTCCCCCCCCGGCTGCCTCCTCTTGGAGCCCAGCAAGGCCTTTCCCCCCCCGCAGCGGGAGCTGCTGGGTTTGGGGGCTACAGCAGCATCTGGCACCAGCATCTGTGATGGTCATGAATGGGGGGATTTGTGCCCCCCCCCAGCCCTGCCGGGGGTGCCGGGCTCATCACCCAGCAGATCTGATTTCCTGACACTCCATTTTTACTTTCTGTGTTTCATGAATAAAATCAAACGAGTCAATTCCCTCTCGGGAATTGGATGCACATCAGGGACCCCCCCCCCCCGCACAACCCTACCCCCCAGGCGAAGGCTCTTGCAACTTGTCTCTCTCTGGCACGCTCCTCTCTGTACGTATATAGATGGATAGATGTGTGTGTGCGCGCGCGTGTGTCTGTGTGTGGGGGTGGCTCTGCGTGACCCCCCCTCCCCGTGTCCATCTAACGCAGAGCATCTGTCGGTGCTGGAGCTGCTTCAAGACAAATGGTTTTGTTTTGATGAAATCGGGAGCAGGGCGCTGCCCCTGTCCCCCTCCCTGCCCGCACAGGCAGCAGCAGTGGGGGGTGAGGTGGGGGTTCGTGGCCGGGGGGAGCGGGCCCGTCCCAGGGCACGGGGTGGGCAGGCGGGTGCAGCAGCCTCCTGCCGCGTCCATGGGGAATGACCCCGGGAGATGCTGGCAGGGGCAGTGAGCCCCAAGCCCTCTGTGGTGCGGGGCCGGGACAGGCCAGTGGCCCATGGGCTTCCTGGCGTGGGGAGAGGTTGCAGGAAGGGCCGGCCCCGCACAGCCAGCGCCCAGCCCCGGGCCGCAGGGGAAGGGAGATGGAGCTGTTCCTGCCCCCTCAGTCCTCTGGGCCTGTTGGGGAGAAACTTTCCCGTCCCCTCTGCGGGGACGGGATGCAGCCCGACGGGTGGGGGGGCCCCGCCGGCTCCCCCCGGCCCCAGTTGCTGCACTGGACCTGAGCTCCCCAGTGCCACGTCCCGCCAGGGCTGGGGTTGTAGTGGGAGCGATGGGCGAAGAGGCAGATGTGACTGCCTCCCCCAGGCGAGCACCTGGCATAGAGCGGGTACGTTCGCCCCTGGGTGTGTGTTTGTGAGAGCGTTCCTGCTGCAGGAAGGACGGACCCCCGGGGTGTCTCCCCGCCACGCTGTGTCTTTGCTGATTGTCCCTGCTGGGTGTGTGTTCGTGTGTGGGGGGGTGTGCGTCTCCCTGCTGGGATGGACAAGCTCTCCGGGCTCAGCGGGTGCCCGTCTCCGCCGTGTGTGTGCAGATCACCTCCCCCTGGCCCCTCACCTTTCATGGCTGCTCCTGCCTGGGATTTGCTTTCTCCTTCCCTGCGCCTGGGCTCGGGATGGCAGCGCTTGGGCAGGTGGGAGAGATGCTGCCCAGTGCTCCCCACAGGTGATCGCCCTGCCTCAGCCTTCCTCGGGCTGCTGGTTTATGTTTATGCATTAGATTTTTTCTGTGCATCGAGCATTAAATCTTAGGGGTCCCTCAGAGTAGGGCTGGCCTGGCTTCCTGCGGGTTTAGGTCCCATCCAGCCCTCCAGGTGCACCCAGGAGCAATGGGAGACACCCACAGCTGGGGCAGGCTGGGCATAGCTCCGGAGTGCTTACTACAGCCGTCCTTGGGCTCAAAAAGGCGGCTGTAATTTTGCAGAGAGGAAGGGCAATTCCTGGCCAGCAACATCCTGGCCTTCCCAGGAGGTGGATGCCAGCCTTAGCCCCGTGGCCCCCGACACCCAGGTGACGGCATGATCCGCACCAGGTGCTGAACAAGAGCCAGTGGTGGAGGGGGGTGGCGTGCCGCTGGCCCCAGCACAGGTGGGTGCGACCAGGGTGCAGCCGGGCTGGCTGGGAGGAGAGCAGGGTGCGGTGGCTCAGCACAGCAGAGGGGCTGGATCCGAGACACCGCGGGTCTTTCCTCACCCCTGCTCTGGCCCTGCTGCCTGCCTGTGCCTTTGCAGGAACGTGCCTCCCCGGCACTGTGCCTTGGTTTCCCTCCTTCCTGGCGGGTGGGGAGGTGAGATAGCGGGTGTCTGCGAAGCACCTGGAGTGTTGCTGGCAGGTTTTCCTCCCTGGATTAACCCTTCCCAGGAAAATCCTGCCTTGCCGTGCCGGTGGCCATGCCAGCAGGAGGCTGGTGGCATGGGATGCCAGCCTCTGGGAAACTCACCCCGCTTCATTCCTTTTCCCTTGCTGTCACCCAAGAGCTGTCACACGTCTACTGAGTTGTTGGCTGACAGATGGCTTTGCTCTTAAGCAGATGCTGGCAGCCCTTTTGGTGCAAGGACACCCCTATTCACGCACGTCTCCCCCCCCCCCCCCGCTCCCATTAATGGGGAGAATTTAACCCTCTCATGGCTCAGAGACGTATACCTCATTTGGGGTCAGGAGAGGGGAAATGGGGTTCGGGTGGTGGCACAGCCCTGCAAGCCCCTGTCCGGCCAGGGGTCCCTCCAGCGGCAGAGCTGCAGGGACCAGCCCCGGCAGGATGGTGCCTGGATGGCACCTGCCAGGACTGGGGGAGCAGCTCTGTGCATCCCCCCTCTCCCTGTTCCTGCGGATCTCCCGAGCTGACCGTCGTTGCGGCGGGTGCTGTGTGCTCAGCATGGCTGAGCTAATCTATCGCCAAACAAACACACACTGTTATTCCGAAAGAAGGTTTCCAAGCGACTCATTTCCCTTTTTTTAATAACTCTTCCCTGTGGTGCCCTTTGCACCCTGAGCTGGGAGATTCAATAAGGCTGGAGCCTGGAGCGTGGCGCAGCTCAGCCTCCCGCCGATGGGGGGGGAGCAGCGTCTGGGGAGGGGGGGGACCCAGGGGTGCCCCCCGGCCAGACCCACTCCTCTTCCACTGTGTTGTTCTGGCTGAAATCCGGGGCTTGCTTTATTGCTTTTTCCCCCCCTCTTGTTTTTAATTGCCAGTTTTCTGCCGGGCGCTGGCAGGGGGACTGGGAGGGGGTGGCCCGAGCTGGGACAGTGAGGCAGCTGGCAAAGCGGGCACTTCTGTCTGCGGCAGCAGCCCTAAGCTGAGTGCCCGTCTGCCCCACTGCTAATTACACCCATGCCAATTAACACTCCCAGATTAATGACTTTTGCCCCCCCCCCCCCTGCATCCACAACTCCTCCTCCCGGGGAGCCAAAGTCCCGGCAGCTGGTGGCCCAACAGTGGGGCGATGCCGCACTGAGACCCTGGCAGCCGAAGCCTCCCCCACCCCGCCCCCGCCTGCCCTGGCCAAGCTCCAGCATCTCTGAAGAGCTGCCTGGCTCAGCCTTCGCGCTCGGGCGCTGAAGGTAAATGGCCCAGGAAAGATGAAGCTTCCTCTCCAGCCGCTTGGATTGCTACTAAAGAAATAATCACGTCCCTGTGCCCGTGTTCCCCCCTCCCCACCTTTTTTCCTGATCGCTGTTGCAAAAGGAAAGTCATTGTGGAAATCAGTGCCCAGCCTGCAGAAATGATCAGCTGCAAAGAGCCTGCAGGGCCCTGCGCTCACGGTGGGATTAATTTTCCCCTCCCCAAATAAATTCCCATCAGACGCTGTTGCTCGGACAGGAGCTGACTGCTGTACACCCAGGGCACGGCAGGTTGCTCAGCCCAGTGCTGCTGGCAGCACAGACCCCATCCGACCCCCGTGGCTGTCCCGGCAGGTGTCACGGTGGGCAAAGACCCTCTCATTGCTCTTCCTGTCCCCTCAGCACTGGGCAGCAGAGCCTCTGTCCTCGGCTCCTTGGTAGGCAGAACGATGCTTTACATTGCTTTGCCTGGCACCTGCTTGGGATCAGGAGCCTGGGCAGGGTGGTGTGTGCAAAGCAGGGCCGAATCTAGTCCCCGGGGGTGGCGAGGGGGGTCCCAGAGAACGGTGGGCTGCAGGGACCCATCATCCCCTGCTCCTGGTGGTAGCCGGTGCCCGGCTGCAGCAGGGCACAGCCCCTGTGACCCCAGGACAGCACAGCCTGAGAGGAGCTGCAGCCCCAGCGATGCCCTTGAGGGTCCCCTGTGCCCCTGGGTCTCTCTGAGGGTTTTTATCAGCCTCTGCTGCCGGGGGGGATGTGGGGGACAGCTGTGTCCCTGCCACTGCTCCTTCTTTCCTTCTCTTCCTGGGGAGAATAAATCCCGGCTGGCCCTGGGAATGTGCCGGGGGGGAGATGGGGGCAGCAGGGGGGGCACAGTGCTGGGGGGGGGGGGGGGGGGGGGGGGGCACGGGGACAGGGTCCCCACTGAGGGAACAGTCCCGTGTTTGCCCCTCTCCATGGTGACCTTCACACCGGCCCTGCCTCATGGGGGGGGGACACACACGTGTGGTGCAGGGGGGAGGGGGGGGCTGGAAATGCAATTTATGATCCCACCTGATACGATCTTATAAAATTTCCCGGGCACACTCGAAATTACATTTCCATAGCTCAGGAGAAGCGATCTCCTCGCACGCCGCTACCTGCCACTTTTATGGCTACATTTATTGCAATAATAAAGTGAAATGGTGAGGCGAGGGGGTGGGGGGGGAAGGAGAGGCAGCTGGGCAGAAGGTGGGGGCTGCATCCCTGAGGGCCTGGGGTCCCTCTGGTTTGGGGGGCCTCAGGGAAGCTGCCCCCTCTCTGCACCCCCTGGAAAGACCTCGCCCTCCAAAGAGCCAGGGCAGCACTGGAGGGGTGGAGGGAGCCCTGCAGACTGCTCCACTGCGGGGAAACTGAGGCAGAGCCACAGGGGCCGAGGAGGGGGAACACGGGCATCCTGACTGGGCATCCCTGGCTGCCAGGGATGCAGGAGCAACCCAGGACTAGTCCCTGCCAGCTCTGCCTCTGTTTCCCCGCACGCCGTCCGTGTGAACTGCCCGTGTCTGCACGCTCCTGCCAGTGCCCAGCGCTGGCTCCTCCCGTGCTGTGGCAGCACGAGGGTCTCAGCCGAGGCAGCCACAGCCCCGGCACCGAGGCTGGTGCTGGGCGCGCAGCGGTGCGCTGGCTGGCGAGCAGCCCCTCTTCCCAGTGACCCCCAGCCCCTTCCGTCCCATCCCCGCGCGGTGCCTGGTCCCAAGCCGGGTGTTTCAGGCAGGCTGGGCTCTGGCTGGCTCTGGGGAACGCTGGCCACACACTGCCTGGGCGAGCAGGATTCGGTTTTCTCCAAGCCCATCAGCCCGCGCGTCCCCGTCCCTCCCGCCGCCCCCCGTGCCCCCTTGCCACTGGCTTGTGCACACCCGCCCGCATACCCCTCTCCCCCTTCCCGCTCCGTTTATCTCCTCATTTTCTCATTCATTCTCCTTTCTTCCTTGAGTCCAATGAGTCACACAAGCCCTGAATCCTTTGCCTGGTGCTGTCTCCTCCCTTCCATTATATTTTTTCCTTTGCTCTTAACAGCACTTTTCTTTTTCACCCGTGGGGGGAGAGAGTGGGGATGTACATTTTTCCCTGTTCCCCCCCCAGCCACCTACTAGCTCCTGTCTCACCATGAAGCCCTTAAAAGTAATAAATAAATAAAACAACGGCTGAGAAAAGAAAAGGCAGGAAACGAGTGACAGGGAAAAGGAGCCAAAACGAAAGAAAGAAGGAGGAAAAAAAAAAGTCCTACTCGGGCTATGAAATATTTATTAGCCAGCGCGTGCCGAGCGCGTTAATAAAGCCGCAGCATTTGCATATTTTTTCCGTCTGCAAGGAGTGAGGTGTCTGTTTAGGGGGTGAAGGCAAACGCGTCTCTGGGAAGCCGATTTTCTCCCAGCCCCACGCAGGTCATGCTCCCACACAAGGTGACGCCAGCCCTTGCACGAGCGTCACTTCGGGCAGGGGTGTCACCAGGAGCAGGGCCCCAGCGCGGCTCCCGCAGGTCCTGCCGCTGCCACCGGCTGCACGTGCAGGGTGGGTGCCGGCAGCTCCGGCAGCCCCGCGGCACCGTGATGACCCCATGGTGGATTTGGCTTTGGCGAGCTCATCCAGGCTCTCCCCTGCCCCGAGGACGTGCTGTCGCTGGGTTCGCCCGTCCTGGTGCTGGGGATTTTACAGCCGCCTGCCCGCTGGGCTGCGTTCGGGTGCGTGCAAACTGCTGGCAGGTGTGGCGGTGGCACAGAAGAGGCAGAGGAAAGACTGAGGAGGCCTTTGGGTGGTCACGCTGAGCTCACCTCCAGGGCGGGATTTGTCCGGCTGTCACCATGACTCTGTGTGCGTGTGTGGCAGGGTGGTCGTGCATGAGTGCATCCTGACTTGTCCCTGTCTGTCACCTGCTCGACCCCTCGGTGCCTGGGACTGGGGCGAGTTCAGCATCCCCCGGAGCACGATGCCCTTTCGCCCCACCTCATCCATCCCGCCCATTGTGCTGGGGTGAGTGGGG
Source organism: Mycteria americana (assembly GCF_035582795.1). Classification (NCBI taxonomy): domain Eukaryota; kingdom Metazoa; phylum Chordata; class Aves; order Ciconiiformes; family Ciconiidae; genus Mycteria; species Mycteria americana. Next base: position 2,777,895 of record NC_134390.1, read on the forward strand.
CAGCCGGTGCTGCTGCCTGTGGCTGGGTGGGGGCTCCGGGCTGCAAGGGGGGGGGGGGGGGGCGGGGGCGGGAGGAGGGGGCTGAGTGACACTGGAGAGCTGTGAGGTGAGGGGGGGATGGGCCGTGCGTGGGCAGTGGGGTGTCCAGCTGTGGGGCGAGCCACTGCCTGCACAGATGTGGGGCGGTGTGCCGTGCGTGGCAGGGCCGATGCTGGCTGTGCCGGCGAGGGTGGTGGGGGACACCGAGCAAAGCCAGCCCCCCCCGGGTGCCCCGGCCCTGGAGCTGCTGGCCAGGGATGGGCTTTCAAGAGTCTTTGAGCTGGGAGTCAGTGGGACATGGGGGTGGCTGCTGGGGACAGCCGACTGGGTTTCTCCTCTTGTCCTTGGGAGGCTGAGATGGGGGGCTCTGCCCTTCCTTCTGAGACTGTCCTGCACCCCATTCCTGCAACCCCTGCCCATGACACCCCACGCCTGCCCAGCAGCCTGCAGCCCTCCCCTATAATCCCCACTGGGCTGAACACCGCTGGTGTCCCCGGGCCCCCCTCACCTGCCCCACTCCCCATCCTGCAGCCCTGTCCTTTTGCCCTTGAGTCCTTGCCGCCAGAGGAGCAGCATCCTTGGTCACAGCCTCCCCGGGCAGGGACGGACAGCCAGGCTGGGTCTCGCTTTGCACTCCTGGTCTGCAGCCCCTGGGCTCCTCCCAGCTCCACTAGCACCTTGGACCCAGCCCAGGTGTCCCTAACAGCAGGTTAATTCATTGCCCTGGCACCAAGGAGCCACCACCGCAGATTTGCCTCATGGGGACTTTCATTAGCAGCCTGCCGCTCACCAGCCTCATCTGCACTTGCGGAGGTGGAGTGGCATGCTTGCACCCAGCATGGCAGAGGCACAGGCAGAGGCAGAGGCATGGCTGTACCCCCGACATGTACTGGGGCAGGTGCACAGGAGGCACAGGAGCGCGTTCATCCCAGGGTGCTCAAACACTGAGGAGCAGAGGCTCCCCTGCAAAGGCACGCATGCAGAGCCACCTCACTTCATGTGTGCGTGCGTAACCCTGCATATATCCACACAGATGGGCAGAACACGTGAAGGCATTCATGCACATTCAGCTGCACACAGAGCAGCGCGTGCATACACGAGCAACTGCAGGCATTTGTTGCATTCACCTGCATGCTGCAGGTGCACACTGGGCTGGGCAGGCACTGGGTGATCTTGGTGCACACCTGCTGGCACCCGCCGGTGTGCACGCTCGCACACCGACACGGGAACACGCACACTCAGAGCTCACTGTGCGCTCTCGCCCACACGCAGTTGTTCAGACGTGCGTTGCACGTCTCAGCACGCTCGGGCGCGTGCTTGGGTCCCTCCCCGCAGCCCAGCAGAGCCCACCACTGCACCGCGTCACCCTGCCACTGCATTAGCACCCGCGCGGCGCCGGCGAGATAAATGGGAGCTGTCACAGGCACCTTGTTTGCTGCTAACCTTTGGAAATGCCACACTGCCCCGGGCTGCGCTGCGCTGGGGGGAGCGGGCCCACGGGGATTGTCGCTCACCACCTCCAATTAATCTCTTTGCACTAACGAAGGCAGCAGGGTGACAGGGGAGAGAACGGCTTGACCCTGCACCCATGGGGAGAGCTGGAGACCCCGATCTGCAGATCGTTACCTGCTCTGCCACCGACCCCCACCAAGGCGGGGGGACAGCTCGGAGCTGGGCACGGGGGACGGGCTGGCTGTAGGGACAGGGCCTTTGGTGGGGGTTGTCACGGGTGCTCTGCTCCTGGCTCAGGCAGGGGCTGTTTTGCCTTTAGATGGTACCCCATCAGTCATGGCCCTGTTCTCAGGGTGCTGGGAGCTCATCACAGCCCACACTGGGGCACCCCGCCCCTCCCCGCGCTGATCCAGTCCCCTCCGCCAAGGTGACCGTGGGTCTCGGAGGAGCAGCTGACGGCGCTTGGCCCCGCCAGCAAATGGGATGTGAGTGGCCATCACTGCTGGTCCTGACAAGCCAAATTGATGCCGGCACCGAGAGCCTTCCTAGTCCCTGCGCAGCCACCCCCAGCCCTTCCTGAATCCTTGCCTGGCTGCTTGTGCACACGCAGAGTGACATGGGTGCCTGCAGATGCATGGCAGCCCTGCACACACACGCACAGAAAAGAGCACAAGGGGCTTGAGAGCAGCAAAAACATACCATTGTCTTGGGTTAACGCACAGATGCAGCAGCACATGCACGTGTAACAGTAAAAAACCAAGCGTACCAGACAAACACACATGAATGGTGCATCACAGCCAGAGCCCAGCATGGAACGGAGCCAGGCATGGCCCTCCTCTGGCACAAGGGACAGATCCTGGTGTGGCCAGGGAGGGAGGGGGCTCTGCACACACCCATGCAGGACCAGGAGGCACTGGGACCCCCACGTACACCTGTGAAGTGTGTCCGAGAGGTTCACGTGCACACGTGTGCATGCTGCACCCCAACCACTGACAAGCAGAAACATTAATATTTAACGCAAGGTGCGAGTGGGACCTGCCCTGAATGCCGACAGGGCTGGCAGGGTACAGGGGGGTGACCTTGTCTCCCCTCAGCACTGTCACGAAAGAGGCTTGCTGTGGCCTCGCTCTACCGAGCCCCTTGCCTGCAGGATCTGAGACCCCCGGCTGGCCAGGGGAAGCCGTCCTCCTGGGGCTGCAGCAAGAGCTGTGGGTAGTGAGGGTCCCCCCCACTCCCCCGTGCTGCCCACGGCCCGGGACTGCACTCGTGCAATCAATAGCCCTGGCTGCATCGGCAGCCGCTGCCCTGCTCTGCAATTCCCTTTCATCCCCCGCTCCCCAGCAGCTCCTGGGGAGGGACCTGGGGGTGGGTGGGAGGCTGCCAGCCTGGCCCCTCACCCCGAGGGGCTGGGGGGCACCTCTCTCCCCGCAGGGACGGGGGCCTCTTTCCCCTGGGAGTGCCCTGCCCTGCTGGTGCCCAGTCCGTGCCCCACAGCCCCTGGCCCCACCCTGCCCCATCCTCCTGCACAAGCCTGGCCTGGGGACCCACAGCCTCAGTAATGCAGGGAGCTGGTGTCAGCGCCTCCTTCCCCAGGACATGCCCATGCCCACTGTTTCCCACTGCATCCCCTCCCCACTGCCTGCCTGTCCCTGTCACTTCCCTGTCCCTACTGCATCTCTGTCTCCATCAATCCCCTATCACAGCCCCGTTCCCATTGCATCCCTGTCTCCACTGCACCCCCTCACCGCTAGCAGGGGATCATGGAAGGGGGGGTGAATGGGAAACTGAGGCAGAGGGTGGAGGACTGCAGTGGCTCACGAAGCACTGCTGGGGGGAACCAGCCATCCTGGCTCTCAGCCCTAGCAGAGATGGAAAGGCAGTGCAGAGCTGAGAAACTTCCAGAAATCTTTCCTGGGCTCGTGGGGGCTTGGGCAGTGCGTATGTGTGTTCCTCCGTGGGCTGCAGTCTCTGCACTGCTCCCTGTCCCCTCTCCGTGGGTGCAGGCAGGTTTTGGGGGCTCCCCTTCCAGCTGCGGGGTTACCGGTGCCCCTCTCGTGGTGAGGGAGGCCCACTGCCTCCCCACGGTGGGACGCAGGGGACTCCTGAGCTGATGAATATGTACAAGTGGGATTAATGATGGAGCGCAGCTGGGGTGGTCTCACTGGGGCCACCGTCCTGTGTCCCTCCCCAAAACACTGCTCTCCTGGCCGGAGGGGGGGTGCTGAGGGGCTGCCCTTCTCCCCCTCCGCCATTTATCTCTCCATCTCGCCATCCTGCTGCGCTCGCTCCCTTTCTCTGGATGTTGAAGGCACCCGGCTTTGAAGCTGCGTTGAAATATAGATAAGGGCGAAGGCAGCAGCCGCGCTCAAAGAGAGATTGGTGAGGGAGCCAGGGGGCGGCCAGGCCGGAGCGGGGGGCTGCGGGGATGCTCAGCTGCAGCTTCGCACTGCACAGCCCCCTGTCCCCCCCCCTCCCTGGGCTGGGCTGACACCCCACGAATCCTCCCCTGCCCACAGACCCGGGGCCAGGCAGCCCTGCCTGGACCAGCCAGTTCCCGGGGCAAGATGGGGCAGAATGGCCAGTGCCGGCAGCAGCCGCCCGGGCTGCCTCCTCCGCCGGTGCGGCACGGGTGAGAGCGAGCACATGCCAGAGCAGATTTACAGGCTCAGCCCGGCACAGGCAGCATTAGGGGGATAAGGCAATAGATCCTGGAGACAGCAGTGCGCAGCCTGGCCAGAGACTCCAGCTCAGCAGCTGGAGAGGATCGGGGTAAGTGCGGGGGCCCGTGGCTGGGGCAGCCCCCCCCGGTGCTGCCCCATCCCTGGTGGGTGCCCCAGCAGAGACTGATCCCCGCACACGGACCCGTCTGGCCGTGGAGGAGGGGGCTGGGCGGGCTCAGCCCTCTCTGATGGGGGGGACATGGGAAAAGCGCACTGCGCTCCGAGGGGAAAACAGCGTCGAGCCATTCTGACAGTGCTGCAGGGTGGCTGGTGCCAGGATGAGACCCCAGCAATGACAGGCAGGAGCCATCCCCAGCACCTCCTGCCCTCCCTCCAGCCCCACTGGCTCAGCCTCAGCGCTGAGGCATGCCTGTTTCCTATGGGGGCACGCCTCCCCTGCTCCCCCCAGGCCCTTCCAGCTGGTGCCTCTGCTTACCGCCCTCGTTCCCCGCTCCCCTCCTCCCCGCGTCCCCCTCGGGAAACAGGTCGTCCAGAGCAAAACTGCCAGAGCAGCCCAAGCACCTGCCAGCTCGCGGGCGACAGTGATTGACGAGGCTGGGGCTGACGGAGCAGCATCCCGCACGCCGGGAGCAGCTGGCAGGGCAGGCAGGGGCACGCCGGGCACCGGGGTGCGGAGCCAGGAGCAGCCAGGCTGAGGGATGGGGAAGCAGGGGGGCAGGCAGGCTCGGGCAAGGGAGGGACATGGGACACGTCAGAGATGGGGTCCCAGGGCTGAAGAGGTGCCAGCTGGCTCTGCTCACCGCGGCTGAGCCGTGCGATGTCGGTCCCGGCAGCCGGACGGGCAGAGCGATGGCTGTGGGGAACCTGAGGAAGGGGACACTGTGGTCCCGTCCCAGCTGGTGCCTGGGGGGAGGCGGGTCCCAGCCCCCTCGGTGTGCGGAGTCCCTTTCTCGACTGGTGTGGCTGGGAGCTGCCATGTGACACCCCAGCGCTGGCTGCATCTCCAGAGGGCCCTGGTGTGCCGGTGCCCACGAGCGCCTCGCAGCTCGCCCAGGTTGGAGAGACCAGGCAGGTGGTCTCCATTGCAATTCCCTGCCTCGATTTACCCCACCAGGAGAGCAGCTGCCTCTCCCCACCCTGTGAGAGTCCCTGCCAAGGGCTCCTGACTCTGTGTTGGCCAAGGGGGTGTCCCCGTGCCGGTGCAGGGACCTTGCAGCTGTCTGGCGTTTTCGTCCCCGCCGCTGCCCATCTTTTCTGCTTTTGCTGCAAATTGCCTCCCTTGTCAGAATGCAGTAAGTGACCCCAGCAACCCACACTCCCGGCAGAGCAAGGGGTCCCCGCTCATTCCTTGTGTGCCCCCCCCCTCACACAATGCACCCCACTTTTCAGCTGTGTCCGCCTGGTGCAATTATCCTGGAGGGCGGAGCAGCTGCCATGCAGCCTGGCGGGGGTCTCTGTAATTTCAGCTGCAAGATCAGAGGCGCTGGGTAATGCAATTAGGCTTCCCTGGCAGGCGGCGCAGGACTCTGATGCCTCCCCCTCTCTGTACACGCTGCTGCCCCCGACCCCCCCTGCATTTTAATAGGTCTCTGCTGTGGTGGGGCAGGCAGTCATGGATTGTCCAGCATCCTCCTTCTTCCCGTCATAGGGACATGGGTGATGCTGGAGAAGCAGCCCTGGCTCCTGGGGTGTTTGGGACAGGCCTGTGCGGGGCCGAGCAGGGGTTGGGGGTGGCACAGGCAGGGTGCAGGCACGCTTGGCTCTGGGCACAGCTGGGGGGCATGGTGGACGGGGGGGCATAGTGCTGAAGGGGCGCATGGTGCCGGAGGGGTGCATGGGCACAGAAGGGATGCAGGGATGCAGGAGGGGTACACAGACACAAAAGGGTGCATGGGGACAGGCAGGAGGATGCATGAGGGGCAGTAGGCAGGAGGATGAGCAAGGGGATGGCAGGCAAGCTCGTGCAGTCTCTGCCCTCTTTCCCCCCAGACGGTGTGTGCTGGGGGCCACATTGCCAAGACCCTCGGGTACCTGGAGCTGGGCACCTCTGGCCTCCTCAAGGATGTCCCCTATGGCACCCTGAAGCCCCCGGTGCTCGACCCAAGACGGCTGATTCCAGCCGAGCCCCCCCGGGGCGCGGGGACACCCTCGGGCACCGTGCGGAGCCCCTGGGACTGGCAGAAGAACCAGACGGCCGGGGAGCTGCTGAGCCCCCGTGCCCGGCGCAAGCCTGCACTCAAGTCTGGCCGCACCAAGAAGATCTTCGGCTGGGGTGACTTCTACTTCAACATCAAGACACTGAAGTTCAGCCTGCTGGTGACGGGGAAGATCGTCGACCACATCAACGGGACCTTCAGTGTCTACTTCCGCCACAACTCCTCCAGCCTGGGCAACGTCTCGGTCAGCATCGTGCCCCCCTCCAAGGCGGTGGGCTTTGAGGTGCTGGTGCCGGCCCCCCCGCCGCTCCTCCGCCCGCCCCCCCAGCAGAGCACCCTGCCCGAAGGGCGCCCAGCCAAGGCCCTCAACTGCCATGTGGAGTACGAGAAGACCAACCGGGCACGGAAGAACAAGCCCTGCCTTTACGACCCCTCCAAGGTGTGCTTCACCGAGCACACGCAGAGCCACGCCGCCTGGCTCTGCGCCAAGCCCTTCAAGGTCATCTGCATCTTCATCTCCTTCCTCAGCATCGACTACAAGCTGGTCCAGAAGGTCTGCCCCGACTACAACTTCCAGCATGACAACCCCTACTTTGGCTGATGGCCACGGGAAGGGGCGGCGGGCACCGGAGCTGAAGGCAGATCGTCACCCCCCCGTCACCCCCGCACCTCCCTGGGCCGCGGGAGTGGGGCCAGGGACGGCCTGCCCAGGGCACGGCCGGCACAGGGGGCCCAGCCCCACCGGCCACCGCATGGCTGCGCTCCCACCCCGGCTGAGCGGGGGTGTAGGCGCGGAGCCTGGTCCCCCACCCCACGCCGGGGGCTGGGCTGGGGTCCCCGGGAGCGTGTGGGTGAGTCGGGGGGTACAGCCCCACGCGATGGCATCAGCTGGGCATGTGTCACCTCCAGGGCGGGCATGGGCACGGTTGTAGCAGTGGGGCTTGCTGCATGCCAGTGGGTCACGATGCTTGGGAGAGCTCAGGCTTTGTCCCGTGCGCTGGGGGGGGCTTTTGTCTTTCTGCAGCCGTGGGAAATGTGCACGTGTGCGCACGCGGACACGTGTGTGCATGCCAGTCTGTGCGTGTGCGAGGGCACCTGTCCAGGTATTTTGGAGCCCCCCCCCCCCCTTGGCCCCTCCCAGGCTGCGGCAGCGTTGGGGCACCAAAGCAAGCCCCTGGTGCCCCATGGAGCCCCCTGCCTCCCCGCCGGGGAGGACCCTGCCCGGATTCCCGCCCCTCACCCAGATCCGCACCCCCCGCCACCATGCCGTGAAGAAGTGCCACGCCAGGGGCAGGGACCTGGGGGGCCCTGTCCCCGAGCCCGCAGGACCCTTGCCGGGGGCTTCCGTCTCCCTGGCTCTGGGCAGGGGCTTCTTCATATTTTTTTAAGAAAATTAAAATGGAAAAAAAGTGGAAAATAAAGAAAAACATTGGAAAAAAACCCGGAAAAGCGGTGGAGCGTGCTGATCCCCTACCCCCACGGCAGAGCCCACCATCCGCCCGCGGCCCCCGGGAGGGAGGGAGGGGCGGGGAGCAAGGGGGGGGGCAGGGGTGGGGGTGCGCGGGGCAGGGTCGGGGTGCCCCGGCTGGGGGCGGGAGGGGGGAACGTGCGGAGCGGGACCTCCAGCTTCCCGTCGGGCCCCGCGGTGCCGGCAGCCCCTTGGCCCCGCCCCGCCCCGGCAGCGCTCGCGCGGCGTCGGCGGGACCGGGGCGGGGCGGGGCCGGGCAAGGACCGGGGCCGGGACCCGCCTGCAGCGCGGATCGCGATGTGGCCGCTCCGCCTGGGCAGGGTGAGTCTCGGCGCTGGGAAGGGGGGTCCCGGCGCCCGGGAGTCCCGGCGCCCGGGGGGTGCCGGTGCCCGGGGGGTGCCGGTGCCCGGGGAGTGCCGGTGCCCGCAGGGGGCCCCGGTACCTGGGGGGGGTGTCCCGGTACCCGCGGGGCGTCCTGGTGCCCGCAGGGGGCCCGGTGCTCGCAGGGTGTCCCGGTCCCTGGGGTGTTCCGTGCTCGCAGGGAGTGCCGGTGCCCGGGGGGCTCCGGGTACCCTCGGGGGGGCCCGGTGCCCGGGGGGTCGCTCCCTGCGTACCCGTTTCTCCCGGCCGCCCACCCGCCCCAGCGCCCCTTCTCAGCCGAGGGGCGCAGCTCCTGCCCGGCGGGTTTCGGGGCAGCGGCGCCCGGTCCTGGCCCCCCCGCCCCGGCTGGGCACCGGCACCCCCGGCCCGGCCCTCGCCCCCGCGGACTTTGCATCCGTCCCAAAGTCCCCGGGCCGGGCCGGGCCGGGGCAGCCACCGCCGCCGGCCTTGGCCCCTGCCCGGGGACTGCTGCCCCGCGGGTGATGCAATGGGGCGGCGGCGGTTACATCACCCGGGACCGGGCACCGGCACTGGGCACCGCCGGCAGGGCGAAGAGGGCGGGCACAGTTCCCCTTCCGTGCCCCCAGGCTGAGGGGAGCAGTAGGGGCCCCCGCGTTGTGCACGGTCCCCCCGCAGCACCCCCCCAGTGCAGCACCGTACACAACGGGGGGGGGAGCCCACGGGGCAGCTGAGGGCCCGGCCGTGCTGCCCGAGCGTGCACACGCGTGTGCAGCTCTGCTGCCCACGTGCTCTGCACCCGCGGTGGGTTTGGCTGCCATTCCTGTTGCTTCGGCACCGGCTCTCAGTGGAGGCGAGATGCTCCTGCCCCAGCCATGGGCCTGGGAGACCTCGTGGGGAGTCCCCAGTGTGCCTCGTGGGGACCTTGGGGGTCCTCACGTGCCCACCCGGGGGGGGTGGCACCGGTGGCTGGAGGCAGAACAGTGGGGTCTTGCTCCTGGTGCTGTCACCTGCTGTTCTAGGGGCGCTTCGGGGGTAAGGGGCCTGGCACCTGCCTGTGCGGGGTCGCAGCCTGTCTGCCCCACCTCTCCTGTGTAGGCCCTGCAGCGATGTGGTGGCCAGGTGGCCACTGGCAGCCAGCGGGCGCAGTACGGCACTGCTGCGGCAGCTGCCACCGGGCACGTGCCCGGCTGGACGGGGCAGGAGAGTCTGGCTGAGAGCGATCCCGAGATGTGGACCCTGGTGCAGAAGGAGAAGGATCGGCAGTGCCGGGGGCTGGAGCTCATCGCCTCTGAGGTGGGGTACGGGGTGCTTGGGGCAGGGGGTGGTGATGGTCCTGGGGGACCCCTGCTCAGGTGGGAGCTCTGCTGCCCTGTCTCTGACCCCCCTTTTACCTCAGAATTTCTGCAGCCGGGCAGCACTGGAAGCCCTGGGCTCCTGCCTCAACAACAAGTACTCGGAGGGGTACCCCGGCAAGAGGTAAAGAGGGGGAGCAGGTTCTGGGGGGCGGGAGGGCACCAGTAGCATCAAGGGTCTTCCCGCAGCTGGTACTTGGCTGCAGGAAAGTTTAAGGGGAGCCCTGGGGCAGGAGTGTGTGCTTCTGAGGGGAGGCTCTCCTCTCCACTGAGGTCTCCTGTGGGGCAGGGTGGGATGCTGTGGGGCTGGCGTGGGGAAGGCCCCCCGTAACCACCTCCCTTCTACTCCAAGGTACTATGGGGGAGCTGAGGTGGTGGACCAGATCGAGCTGCTGTGCGAGCAGCGGGCTCTGGAGGCGTTCGACCTGGATCCTGCCCGCTGGGGTGTCAATGTTCAGCCCTACTCAGGGTCTCCAGCCAACTTCGCAGCCTACACAGCCCTGCTGCAGCCCCACGACCGCCTGATGGGGCTGGACCTGCCCGATGGGGGCCAGTACGTAGCAGGGTGGGGCAGCCTGGAGCCTGCTGCCTCCTGGGGGGCCCCGCCTGATCCTGTGCCTCTGCCTTTCCCTGCAGCCTCACACATGGGTACATGTCGGACATCAAGAGAATCTCAGCAACATCCATCTTCTTCGAGTCAATGCCCTACAAACTTGACGTGAGCTGAGGGCAGCAGGTTCCTGGGGGAAGGGGGGATCTGCTGGCCGAGCTGTTGATCCCAGCAGTGCCCCTGCAGTGCCCGAGCTGCTCTGCCGTCCCCTGCCCTACCCTCCTCATGTCCTAGCCGCATCCTGGTGCCGTGGGGTGCTTGGGAGCTGCCTGTGGTTCAGCCAAACGTGCTGTGCTCAGAGCTGGGGGCAGGGAGGTGCGTGTGCCTTGGCAAGCTGTCTGTCCATCCCTTGCAGCCAGCCACAGGGCTGATTGACTACGACCAGCTGGAGGTGACGGCGCGGCTCTTCCGTCCTCGTCTCATCATCGCCGGCACCAGCGCATACGCCCGCCTCATTGACTACGCTCGCATGAAGAAGGTATGGGGCTCCTGTCCCAGGTGACAGGAGCTCTCGCACCTGCGGTGGCTCAAGGGCAGTTGCACCCCACTTGTGGCCGCGGGGACAGGGACAGCCTGTGACTCCCCGCGTCCCCAGGTGTGCGAGGAGGTGAAGGCATACCTGCTGGCAGACATGGCGCACATCAGCGGGCTGGTGGCAGCCAAGGCCATCCCTTCACCCTTCGAGCACGCAGACCTGGTCACCAGCACCACGCACAAGACCCTGCGCGGCGCCAGGTGAGGCTGCCTCCGGCCGCCCCCTCCCCGGGGAGGATGCCTGCCCTTGGCAGGGGAGCACGAAATAGAGGTTGTGTTTTGTGCTCTGGCTGGGGCTTGACCCACAGGAAGGTGGTAGTGGTGTCAGCACTGCCCCATGGCACAGGGGGGTCAAGCCCCTGCGATGGAGCGACAGCAGGCAGGTGGGAGGAGCAGTGCCCGCTCTCTGTCACCATCAGGTCAGGACTGATCTTCTACCGCAAGGGCGTGCGCTCAGTGGATAAGAAGACGGGGAAGGAGATGTTTTATGACCTGGAGGACAGGATCAACTTTGCTGTCTTCCCCTCCCTGCAAGGGGGGCCCCACAACCATGCCATCGCTGCTGTGGCCGTGGCCCTCAAACAGGTCTGTGCCAGGGCGGTGGGCTTGGGGCTGAGGGCGACCCAGGCCCCACACTGACGTGCTCTCCCCCCCGCCAGGCCAGCTCGCCAGCTTTCCGCCAGTACTGTCAGCAGGTGCTGAAGAACGCCAAAGCCATGGCGCAGGCCCTGCTCCAGCACGGGTACACCCTGGTGTCAGGTAATGCCTCCTTCCCCGTGCTTTTGGGGACAAGGCTGCGGTAGGTTGCAAGTGGCACCGCTTGGTCTCGGTGCCGCTAGGCAGCAGTGGGGAGCGTGGGCGGGTTGGGGGGCAGAGGAGGGGGTGCAAGGCAGAACAGGGCTTGGGAGGCAGCATGGGGGCAGTGCTGCAGAGCAGGGAAAGGGCTGGGATTTGGCAGCGAGGAGAGGGGGTGGCTGAGGGTGCTTGGGGCTGGCTGTCACTCCTCACCCCTTTCCCCTGCTCCCCAGGTGGCACCGACAACCACCTGGTGCTGGTGGACCTGCGACCCAAGGGCATCGATGGCGCACGGGCTGAGCGGGTGCTGGAGCTCGTCTCCATCACTGCCAACAAGAACACGTGCCCAGGGGACAAGAGCGCGCTCACGCCAGGAGGGCTGCGCCTGGGTGAGGGACAGGCCCTGCCTGGGGGGGGTCTTCTGCTTCCATGTAGCCCCTTCCCTGGAGGGGGGACCCCAGGCTTTCACCCCAGGGCATCCCCCCTCTGTTTCATCCCTCTCTGAGGACTCCCCATGGGAATCTGGAGCCCGTTTCTCAGAGAGGGGCACGGGACCCAATGGGGACCGGGACTTGGGGAGCCCCTTGGTGGGATTGCCTTCTGCGGATGGTGCCCCTGAGCAGCTCCCGGCCCTGATGGGCTCCGTCCCCCAGGTGCCCCCGCACTGACCTCCCGCCACTTCCGTGAGGAGGATTTCCAGAAAGTTGTAGCTTTCATCGATGAGGGCATTGCGCTGGCCCTGGACGTCAAGAGCAAAACCAGTGAGTGAGCAGGGGCCCCTGCCTCCCCCCTTCCTGGGTGTCAGTTGGTACCTCTTCATTTGGGGTACAGGGACTGCACCCCGAGCTGGTGCCAGCCTCCCCCCTTGCCTGGGCAGGGAAGGGACGGCTGTAATTAATGTCCCCCCTCTGCCCCCAGGCAAACTCCAAGAGTTCAAGACCTTCTTGCTGCAGGATGCGGAGACGCAGCGTCGCTTGGATGACCTGCGCCAGCGCGTGGAGACCTTTGCTCGTGCCTTCCCCATGCCTGGCTTCAGTGACCGCTGAGCAGGGGCTCTCGCCCCTCCTGCCGGGCCGGGACTACCTGGGGCAAGGGGAGGCTTAAAACCACCCTCTGCATTCCCTGCTCCCCTCCGTCCCCCACCAGCACCTTTGGGATCAGGCGCTCCCTCCCTGGGGTGTGGAGTGGCCCACCCCCACCCTGCTCTCAGTCTTAGGATACAGGGACACCCCCCCCCCCCCCCCCTCCCGCCCCAGACCCTGATGGGGGGAGGGACCAGTCCTTGCTCCAGCCTTATCCCCTCTGTCCAAGAAAGCCTTGCACTTTTCTATGGGGCGGGGGGGAGGGGGTTGCTAATAAAGCGGGGGCAGAGCCTGCCTACACGGATGTGTGTGGGTGCTGAGCTGGGGAGGGAGAGGTCGGTGACAAGGCATTGTGGGGGACAGTGTCCCCGGGGCCCCTCAGCATGGTGCCAGGGTGCTGTGGGTGGATGTAGGGCCCAGACCCTGGGTCCCACACCCTGGGTCCCACTGTGCTTCAGTGTCCCCACCCCTTCTCCTCCACCCTCGTGCTTCACCAGTGGGCTCCGAGGATGGGGGGGTTACACTGAGCGCCGGAGTGAGATGGGTACAGTTGGGGGTGGTGGCCCAGGCTGCCCTCCCTGCTGCTGCGGGTTGCAGAGCTGCCAGCGAGACCCCTTGGCCCCCTTGCTCCCTGCGGCAGTGCCTGGCTGGAGGTAGCCCAGCCCCTGGCAGGCCAGGCAGCTGCCTGCTCCCCGGCACGTCCCGCTCTCCTGGGCCATCTCTTCTGTATTTACTGGCCATGAGTTCCCACACACAGCCTTAGCCAAACTAAACAGCACCAGGCAGGGCTCCTTTGCCTCTGGCAAAGGCCAGGCCCCTGCCCTATGGCATGTAGCCACGTGTGCAGGACAGGCACATGCATCTGCATGTGTGTGTGTGACCCCCCTCCACCCCACGCAGCTCTCTTCCTCTCCGGAGGGGCTGATTTGAGACCAGGGTGGTCCCTGGGCAGCCCCCAGGGCCCTGGAGCGTGGGAGAGCAGAAACGCGGCACCCAGGGGCCGTGAACCACAGCTTCCAGTGGGATGCGAGCCTCCACCCCTGCCTTTACAGCAGGGTGTTGAACGTCTCATGTTTATGGGCCTGGGAAACAGTATACATAATCCATTTTGCTGTGTGTTCTTCCCCCCCCCATTAATTTATTACTGTCCTATGAGTTTAATGCAGGCAAGACGTGATGGCGAGCAGCGTGCCAGGCAGGGTGGGTGGGCACAGGGGCACTGGCGACAGCGGTCACATCGCTCCCACAGTGATGTAGTTTATTGCGGGGGGTGCAGCCCCATGGTTTGGGGGTGCTGAGGAAGCAGTCAGGCCTGCGTGTGTGGTGACCTGTCACGGAGCCATGGGAGAGGCAAGAGCCGGGAGGGCTGGTGGGGGCCGTGGCGGTGCTGCCAGGGAGTGGGTGTGCTGTCCCCTGCTCCAGTGTGGCAGTGCATCCCCAGGGCAGCTCAGAAGCTGGGACGGTCCTTCTTGAGGCTCTTGTAGTCAGTGGAAACTGCCAGAAACTGGAGAAGGGAGGGATGTGAGAGGGGGTCGTGTCCCCTGTGGCCGTCGCTGCAGCCTGGCCTTGGCTGCGGAGTGGGGGGACAGCGCTCCCCTCCCCAAATCTGACCACAAGGATCTGGAGGGCTCATGCACCTCTGCCCCAGGGCTGATGCCCCCTCTTCCCCTTCCCCGAGGAAAATGCGATGTCTTGCCCTAACAGTGGCCATTCCCCCACCCCGGAGTGCCAGGCCCCCAGTTCACCCAGTGCTCACTTTATACTGGTCCGTAGGGCTCAGCTTATTCCAGGGTTCAGGATTATTTTTTCGATCCCAGCTGCAAGGGGTGATGGGGCCATCAGCACCTGTAAGGAGGGTGGGGGAGACAGACCCCCCCCAATCCCACAGCCCCCCCCCCCCATTTTACCCCCAGCCCCATCTCTCTGCAGAAATAATCCCAGACGCCATCGTAACCACACTCCCCAGTTCTGCTGTGGTTGGCAGGTCGGGGGGCTCTGACTAGGTCCCTCCAGCCCCCTGGGGTGAGGAGCTGGGGTGGGGGCCGGGGGGGCTCCCTGCAGGGCTGCTCCCAGAGCACCCCTGCCCAGGCTTGTGCCACAGCCATGGACTGACTCACCCAAATCGCAGCCTGGCTGCCGCCCCGGCGCAGGGCTGGCCCGCAAGCTGCTGCACTGGCTGTACGTGCAGGGGTGCACGTCCACCTGCCCCCCCCCCCGCTCCCGCAGCCAGCACCTCTGCAGGCACTGCCCTGCTGCACCCCTGCCTGGGGGGAGCCTGCCTTCTGGCCTTGGCTGCTCTGCCCCCCCTCCACTTTCCCAAAAGCCTCCTCACCCTGGCATGAGCCCCCAGCCTTCACTCCCTGTTTGGTGGGGGGCAAGCGGGGAAGCTGCTGCCTGCCCTGTTGTGCATGCCTGCCAGGAGCAAGCAGGGACACAGCAGCTGCGTGCAGCACTCGTGAGTGTGCAAGGCTTGTGAGTGTGCAAGCCAACTGCACGGGGTGGCCGGTGTTGGTCAGATGAAGCCTTCCCAAAGAGGACACGTCCCATCCTGTCCCAGGAGGGGTTGTAGAAGGCCAGAGAAGCCGTGGGATGGGTCCCTGGAGAGAGCAGCTCATATCTCCCCCTCTCCCGTCCCCCTGCAATCCGCTGGTGTTGGCCAAGAGCAGAATTTTCCATCTGGGAAGATGTGCGCACGTGTGTGTGTGCATGCATATTGGGAGATGGAGTGCGGGGCTGTGCTGCAAATGCAGACCCCTGGAGCTGTTTAATAGCATTAATGTGCTGTGGGGGTGCTGCTGTTGTTTTATCCCCCCACACACACACATCCCGCACATCCCTGCGCTTCCACCATCAAAGACAAGGTGCCTGGATCTGCTAATTGCTGAGCTAAGTACCCTGGGCAGCTGGCATCAAATTAAATCAATGAGCATTTTACTGGGAGCAAACAAATATTAGATAGGCATTAGACAGTGTGGGGCTGCAGGGACCATGGGCCACTGAGCTACAAGGGGGAAAAAAAAAAACCAACCAGCCTCATGTGCCACAGCATGCCTGTCTGTCCTGTGCCAATCCATCCACCCTCTATTCCTCATCAATCCATCCTCACACCTTGTCTCCCTCTCCCTTCTCTCCCTCTCCATTCATCCTTGCACACTGTTTTTATGTCTGTCCGTCCCTCCCTCTCTCTCCCCATTCCTTCTCCAACCATCCATCCCACCGATTTCCCATTCCTCTCTCAATCCATCCCTCCCCACACTGTCTTTCCTCCTCTCCATCAGTCACATACTGCTTTTATCTGCCTCGTCATCCACCCATCCATCCCGCTCCCTCTAATGTCCCTGTAACCTCTCTGCGTCTCTCTCCTGCCCGCCCCCCGTGTCACAGCAGCTGGTGCAGTGCCCAGAGCAGCAGGCTGAAGGGGCCCATGACCCCCCCCAAGCAAGGAGAGGGCAGATGGTTGCTCCGGCTTCCCTCACCCCCTCCAGGCACCTCTGCACCCGTGTTTGGCTATCCCCCCCGCCGCACGCCGCTCACCATGAAGGTGTCAGAGTGCATCCAGGCAACCCTGTGCAACCCAGCGCCCGCCCGCCACGCCCGGGCATCAGCCCCCTCAGCTCCAGGGGCGCAGGGTGAGTGCCCAAGGGATGCCCAGGGGCATCCCAACCCGTACCTGACGTCCGGGCTGTACAAGGCCAGCCTCAGCAAGTACAGGACAGCACTGCCCAGGCCAACACTGATGAAGCCAATGAGGGGAATGAGCTGGAGAGAGAGAAAAAAATGAAAAATACCCCAATAAAATGAATATTTATCAGGCCGACTGGAGAGTGAAAGGGAGAGCTGACACACTGGGAGATTTACAGGGGAAATATGGCAGAGCAATCCTGTAGCTGGGCTGCGGTACACAGTGTAGCTGTCAGCTTGAGTGACTGAATTAAAAGAGGGAGAGAAAAATCGGCTCATGTTGGAGAGGAATTGGATTTGGAATGAGAAATCACTTCCCCTCCGCCTGCTGCTGCCCGGCGCCGGCGCTGGCTGGCGCGGCTGCGGGTGAGGGCCCAGGGGCCCCGTTCCCGGCGTGCATGGTGCCCCCGGCCAGGGGCTGAGCCTTGGCTAACGATTCCTCCCCAAGAGACTTTGTCCCTGCCCAGCGCAGGGCTGCAGCCTGGGCAGGGTTTGGCCCCAAGCCACATTGCCCCCCTTGAGCAGGCTCTCCGTCCCCCTGCAGCTGCCCCCCCCGGGCCCTGCACCCCTTCTGCACCATCTCCCGCACCATCACGAGATGAGGAGGGTTCAGTTTATCTTCCCCGGCACCTACAGCAGGGACAGACTGGCACGTGCTGGGGCCAGGTGTCACACCAGTGGCCGAGCAGCTGGGTCCAGAGCAGGTCTCGGGGATGCGGTGACAGTGCAGCGTGGGGGGCACTCAGCAACCCCCCGGGAGCTGCCCCGGCCCTGCAGCGGGCGGCATCCCTGCGAGCAGGAGGTCCCTTCACCCCCCCCACCCCCCCCACCCCCCCCCCCGTGCAGACAGGGGCTTTCATCACTCCTTTGCAGGGTGACCAGCTCCATCTTCTTGCCTCCACTCCCCCTCTGCTTGCGCTGCCAATCCCTCAGTGCCCGGGGGGACGCGGCCTCAATTGGAGCCGAGGCAAGGCTGCTTTGACCTCCCCCAAATTGCCATGGTCCCCACGCCAGGGAAGACGGTCTGAGCGTAATGAACCTCCCGCCAACCCATGCCCCTGGGAAGGCAAACATGGCCAGTGCCTCACAGTGCCCATTAGTGCGGAGAGGGGAGCGGGGGCCAGCGCCACCGCGAGAGCCATGCGTGCCGTGCAGTTCTCATTGCCAGCACCTGAGCACCTGGGTTATATTTGCAGTTCTGCTTGGCAGCTTGAGCTCTTAGCAAGTGTCTCTGAACCCCCACCTGCCCACCCACAGCACAGTGACTCAGTTTCCCCACTTGGGTGAGACCGGGGGGGGATGACTCTAAAACA
Organism: Mycteria americana; assembly: GCF_035582795.1. NCBI lineage: Eukaryota > Metazoa > Chordata > Aves > Ciconiiformes > Ciconiidae > Mycteria > Mycteria americana. Next base: position 2,795,400 of record NC_134390.1, read on the forward strand.
TGAAGACAAGGGGCTGTCCAAACCCCTCTGTTCTCTGCCAAGCACCTCAATGACCTGCACGGGGAGGGGGTCTTTTGGTGAAGACACCCGGGCAGTCAGATGTGTCCCACTCCCCAAGCGCTCCCTGCCCAGCCTTCGGTCCCTAGCTGGATGCCCTCATCCTCTCCCAGTGCCCCCAGCAAGGCCCAGCTCTGGCTTGGCAGTGCCCATACCCAAGCCAAGCAGCGCTCCGCGCTTGCACCAGCTGATCGAGTGCCTGGCAGATGCCAGCACCAATTCGGGAGGTTAGAGGCATCAGCAGATAATGATCTTTTGCGCCGTGTGCGGCTGGGTGCCAAGAGAATCTGGCAGTAGCCGCTACCCAACCGCGCCGGCTAATCAAGACGAACTCCACAGCGCCGGGAATTGCGGTGTCTGTTGGAGGAGATTCGGGGCGATGGGTTCGTCTCACCATCTGCTGCTGACACCTTCTGGGTAATTAATGCCTGGGAAGAATTAAGGGTAGGGGGAGCTGGGGGAACTGCTAATGTAGCAGGCGAGGGGCTCCGGAGCTGTAGGCGCAGGCAGTGGGGCCTGATCCCCCCCAAGACACGCACAAAAATAAACAAGACGTATTGAGAGCTTGACCTTAAGCGTACGGAGAGTTAAAATGCTGCTTGTGTGCGTGCAGCGTTTGCCCTTTAACCGCAATTGTGGGGACCTGTTGGGAGCGAGGCAGGAGCCACCCTGCTCCCCGGGACCCCATCTCTGCCAGCAGCAGAGCCGAGCCCCTGGACAGGCACCGCCACAGGCCGGCTGCAGCCCCTGCCACCACCCAGCAATTCCAAATGACCCGGCAGCGAGCCAGCACCAGCTCTGCCGGAGTGGGGATCTGGCCCCTGTAACCGCTCCGGCTACAAAAATAGCAGGAAGGAGAAAACAAACGCGTGAAGGTGCTGGGTGAGGCGGTGGCCCCCGTGCCTGGACAGGGTGGGATGGGCGCCTCATGCCAGGGTACAGATGAGCATCCCCTCCTGCGGCAGGACCATGCGTTGAGGTGAGTGGACGGTGGGATGCAGTGTCGGGCTCTGCCCAGTGCCAGAAAGGCACTCGCTGAGCCATGCAGTCCCCGGACCGCCATGCCGGGCATGTTCTTGTCCTGCCAAAGCTCTTGCGCTTCACCACCGCCGTGCTCCACTGGCACGGCTGGGACATTAATCGCTGCCAGGCAGGTGGGCAGCTGGGTGTGCTGTGGTGGCAGAGTCTATTGCCAGGTGAAAGTGCTGATTTACCTGCCCAGCACGAGCTGCAGCTGATCACATGTAATGGATGACATGTCAAAAATTGCCCCAGCAACCTCTGCCAGCAATAATCCTGCTTAATGGCACTGGGCACATGCCAGGCACTTCGCGTACAGGCACGCAGGACCAGTGCGCCCTTTACATGTACCGTTTGGAGGCCTCTCTGTGTCCCCCAAGTCACACACAGTCCTCTGGCAGCTGGGGAAACTGTGGCAGGCATGAACAGAAAAGCCCCAAATCCCCCTGTTGTGCACACAGAAACACGCAGCAGTGCCACAAAGATAGCACAGGAGCCCTGGCCCGTGCTGTCCATCCGTCTGCTCTCACTGAGGGCAGGAAAAGCACCCAGGCATCCTGGCTGCCCATGCCCTCGGTGCCGGCAGTGCGCAGGCACCCACCTTTCCCTGGAAGAGCCCAGCCCTAGGGTGCCTCCTGCTCCAGCCCTGGACTCCCCTGCCCTGCCTGAGCCTGCTGGCAAGCCAGGCGTCTGGATGCTTAGCCGTGGCTCATCATCCTTTCCAGCCTGGCTGCTCTACCCTCACCAAACCCAACTGCCAACAGCTTACGTGACTTTCAGCCCGGCGCTTGCATCTCGTTAACCCTCCCCAGGCCACCAGCCCCTGCCAGGTCCCCAGGGAGGGCACTGGGCAGTGGAGACTGGCGAGGTGGGGGGCTGGGGACCCTCTGACAAGGGCCAGGTCCTTGCTGCTGGAGGGGATCCAGCCCAGCAGCAAAAGAGGCCTGTCCTGGCAGGGCGGGGACACTCGCCCAGCTGCTGCTGTCTTGGAGGGTCTATAGCTTATGAGGGTTTAAGCATCTTTGTACACAAAACCCTCAGCTTGAAATTTTGACAGCAGGGGACAGGGAAGATCTGAGCTGAAAGGGTGAGAGTTGGCACTTCAAACCTGGGGCTGTCGGGGTGAGTGGGGAGGGGGCTTGATTTCCACTCCCACCCTCCCCAAAGATGCCCCCAGCGCAAGGTGTAGCAGGGGGGACGACACGGATCAGCACCCTTCACCCAAGCAGCTGCCAGCAGGCGTACCCGTCAGGGTAAGTAAGCTTGCGTGTGTCTAAGAGTTGACGTGCCTGAAGCCCAGCGCAGCTCAGCAGAGGAGCCCCGGCCCCTTGGCAGCGCTGGACAGAGGGAGTGGGTCAGGCAGCGCTGGGTGGTCTCACCTCCCCTCAGTAAAGGAGGGCTGGGGACTGCTGGGACTGCCCAGCTTACCTGGAGGGTGCTGCGGGAGCCAGGAGGACAGTGTGAAGGGGAAGGTGACAAGCAGGGACAGCCTGGGAAGGCACAGGGAGGGCAGAGGAGCTGGATCGGGCGGCTGAGAAGGGGTTTGGGGAGTGGGAGGAAGAGGGGGCTGGCAAAGGGTGCAAAAGGCAGAGGAGGGCAGAAGGAACGAGTGGGTGGGAAGGAGGGAGAAGGGTGCGGGGAAGCACAGGGTCCCCAAGGCACGTGGTGAGAGAAGGGCAAGGACGAGTCTGGAGGGACGGGGGCTGCGGAGGGGTCCCTGGGAGGAGGAGAGGGGCAGAGGATGCAGAGGGATGGGGAAGAACAGGGGGTCCTTGGAGGGAGAGGGTGGGGTGACTCACTCCGGGGTGCCGCTTGACATGCCGGAAGAACATGCCTCTGAGGAGGGGACCCTTCATGGCGAGGGTGTGGGGAAGGTCCAGCTGTGATGGCAGGTTCCCGAGTGCCGAGTGCCGTCCGAGGATGGAGGGTGGGCAGGAGACGCGAGGGAGGCGTCTGCGGCAGGGCTGGGAGGGACGGGGCGGGATGGGATGGGGATCCCTGCCCAGGCACACTGCAATCTGGAAGGGGAGAGGGAGGCTGAGGATCATGTCCTGAGTCCTGGCTACGCTCTGCCCCTTCCAGCCTCTCCGGTAATGAGCCCCGATGACTGGGTTAATGACGAGCTTTGGGTTTGGACGCCTGAGGTCCCCCCATGCTGCTGCACCCCAGACCACATTCATGCCTCAGTTTCCCTCTCTGTACAAGAGACAGCCCCTTCCCTCCACATGCAAATCCTTCACAGGTTGCTCCGCACCTTCCTGCCAAGGCGAATGATGAGTCGTGTGATTTGTTATGACAACTTTGCCGATGTTTGCTGCCTCCCCTCTGCGCCCCCCTCCACCCTCCCGTTTATGATAAATGACATAACACCCAATTTACATTTAGCAATGCAAATCTCCCTGGCAGTAACAGATGCTGCTGTGCATATGGAAACCAGCTATTTGTATCCACTGGCTCTTAACAAAAGACTGGGGAGATGGACGGAGTGGGCAGCCAAAAGTAGCAGGCTGGAACTGAGCAAGGGCTGGGCCCCCTGACCCTTATCGGGGGGGGGGGACACACACGACACGACACTGGTCACGCTCTGGCAGTGGCATGAGCCAGTGCCACCCCTATCTGGGGGGCAGCTGGGGGCAGAGCATGGCAAGGTGGCGTACGATGGTGGCAGTATCATACACCTAATGGGCACAGGCAAGTCCCTGTCGCACGCCCCTTCCACTGAGGGCTTGTGGCCAAAAGCCAGTGCCCCCCTGTAGACCAATCTTTGCTCATGCAGACGCATACATGCATGCACACATGCATGCACAAGCAGGCAACATAACATGCTGATGTGGTGGCAGGCACTTGCACATGAACACCACTACACATAATGTGCATGCATGCACACGCACAAGAGCTCTGGCAATTCTTTTTACTGCTGACTTGTAAGCCCCCCACTTTGAAGTTTTGGCTTGGAGCACCCCAGGGAGCCTCCGCTCTCCCACACATGCCCAGAGCCCTGCTGCTGCCTCCCCAGCCCGACAGTCCAGCCTCCCTCCCCACCTCAGCACCGCACAGCCCCATCGGTGCCACTCCATCCTAACCTCATTTCTTTCAGCAAAGTATAAAAGGACAAAGGGGAGAAACTTCTCTGGAGTGTGTGGAAATAAATAAACAAGGCCTGAATTGCAGCCAGTAGTGCCGTGTTGAGGCCTTTGTTGATATAATTAGAGTTTTCAAATGGGATTGATTAAGTGCCACTCCCCAAGACAGAGTGCATCCTGCCCTCAGCACAGGCACGTGCGTGTCCTTTGCTGCGTTCCTCTGCCAACGGCTGCTGCGGCACAGGGACAGTATGGGGAGGGGGGGTGTGTGTAAGGTCACAGCAGAGGTGTGTGGGAGTGGTTCACGGGGTATGTGCATATGCACATGTGTGTAAGTGGTGGGACTCATGCGCAGTGCCATAACCCCTTTGGACCACAGCACCAAAGCACTGAGCAGGGATCCTAAGAGGGTGTCTGGCAGCATTAGGAGCACAGGATATCTGGGAGATCCCTGTCCCATCACAGCCAGGTCTGCTTTGGAGCAACTTGTATCTCTGCACCCCGGCCCAAGGCAAGCTCCTAACTCCCTGCAGAAAAGCCCAGGACTTCTAGAGATGGCAGCGGGATTCCCTGCCCACAAAGCCCAGCTGCCTCCATGCTCATTAATGACTGTAATTAAGAGACAGTTTAATTCTGTGCCGTGCTTCCCTCTTCCGTGGTGATTACAGTGTGTGCCCTGCTGCTCAGGAGCCCTCCTGGGTAGGCTGCCTGCAGCCCCACGGGAGCGGCCGTCACGACAGGCTCAGCCCTGCAGTGCACTGGGGAGGGCTCCGGCGTGTTCTTCTCCCCGGTCCCGTCCCCCTGAGGGAGACACAATAAATACCAGCAAATAGACACTGCCGGAGCTTCTTCTCTTTCATGGCTGTCCCTGCCTGGCACCATGCAGACCTGATGGGTCAGCGCTTTTGGGGAAGAACAAGACAGCCCACAAATACTTCCTAGAAAGAAAAGAATTACAGCAGCTGACCTCAGGAAGCATGCACGCACATGGACACACACCTGCAAATGCAGAGCTACACGTATGTACACATCTAGGCAGCTCTGCACTCATACACACATGTGTGCACAGAGACACAGCCCTGCCTGAACAGCTACACATACATGTGCGTGGACACCTGTGCACACAGATGCACACACGTGCACACGTCCCAACAGGTGTGCATGAACATATACATTCCTTTATAAGCAGACATACGCTTGCACACATGTGCGCACACAAGCATGCATGGCGAGGTGCATGCTCACACACGTGCCAGTGCAGTCCCTGGCCCCATACAAGGGCTATGGGGAGCTGCCCCTGCAGGGTGGGGAGCTGAAAAGACAAATGGGGTGGGGGGGCTGGAGAGAGCCGCTGGGCCTTGGTGTCTCCACTCGCAGCTGCTGTGGCGGGTTATTTTACAACCACTCCAAAAATATTATTCAAGATGAAGGAGAATCACGGCTGCTGCGAGCAAGCGCAGGGCCGTCGCGGGGAATTTATCATTCTGAATTGGGTGCCCCCCCCCCCCGCAACGCTGCGGTGATGAAGTGCTTCATTAATGGGAGATGCTGCGGCTTGGGGCTGAACGTGCCTGCACCTGAGCATGCCGTTTCCTCTGGCTCCCAGCCTTAGCACTCAGCCCTCCTGTCCCCATGCAGCCTCCCCAGCCACCCAAACAGCCTCCCATCTCCACAGAACACCCCCCCCCCCATTGCATAGGCCACTGCCCCACAGTTCACAACCTCCCCACAGCCTCCCTGGCCACACAGCTGGCACCCATTGCTTGCACCCCCCGACCAGCCCTGGGAGAAACAGCCCCAAACCCTCCCCTGATGGTGACACAGAGTCATCCCTCGCTGCTAACGGGGACCTTTCCCTCGTTAAGACTCTGCTCATACTGAAGCTGTAAATCTCACTGGCTTTTGGCGGGGCGCAATGGAAACCATCATAAAAAATTCATACCAACTAAAGCAAACAAACAATAAACAAACAGCCAATAATTAAATGGTGAATTAACGGGATATATTTCATAGCCCCACAGAGCCATGCTACGGGACGAGCCCCAGCATGGGGAGAAGGGGCTGGATCCTGGGGGGACCTGGCTCCTCCCGGGGAGAGAAGGGCATTCCTGGCCCTGCCGGGCTGCTGCCCAGGACCCCTCGCCTGGGCCCAAGCACAGCCACACTGGGGGGCACGAGTGGCCCTGCAGGGGCTAGTGAGACTGGGCAGCACTAGCAGCTCCATGAAGGGCATCACGTGGCAGCACTATTGTGACACATCGTGATGACTTGCACAGCCAGATAATGGTGGAGCAACCACAGCCTTCCTCCCCACCAGACTGCTATGTGCATGCAGGGCTGGGATTGTCCCACATCCCCTCACTTTGAGGTAGCGTATGATGTCATGCCCACCCCATGATGTCACTGATCTCTATGACATCACAGTCCCCTCCTTGCTCCTGCCCTGGCTGTAATGTGCCTCTGAGCATGCCTGCCTACCAGCACCCAGGAGCTGGCCCTGGTACCACCCATCATGCAGCATGGGCACACATCATTTGTAACTGGCACCTTCATGTAAAGGGCTATTATCATCCTAATCCCCCCCATTAATCGCGGGGCGCTGTGTGATGAGCACCAGGAGAGCCTGTCTCTGACCCACAACTGCTGCAGGATGCAGGGGTGACACCAGCCTAATACCTTGTGACTCTGACCCCCCCCCCCCCGGTAATGCTGCAAAAGGTGGACGAGATGACACCCTTCCTTGTCCCCTCCTCAGGGAGCCAGCACCCCAGTGCAAGGAAGGAGCTGCTCTCCCTTGGCCTTTCCTGGTTCCAGAGCCGCCAGTGCAAGCAGCGTGCTGGGTCCTGGGAAAGGAGGGATGTCCCCCACCACAGCCCCACGACCGCAGAGGGCAGGGGCTGCAGGACAGGAGCCCTGGCTGGGGGTTTTGGGGAGGCGGGGGGGGGGGGGGGAGGTCAGCTCTTCCACGGCTGCTGTCGCACCAGGAGGCGTTTCCTGGAACCGACCCTGCAATTAACCACCGACTTGGCCCCATCCCGCAATATTGATTTTTTTTTCCATAATTCTCTGAAGAAAAGCCCAAGCCCGGAGCTGCGATTTCCAAAGCCTGTTTTATAAATAACTGGGGTCACCAGCTGCCAATTGCTGTAATACTGCCTTGATACAATTTAATAAACATAATAGCCTCTTCCTTCATTGTGACAAAGATTCTGGTGGGGACAGAGCTGCGCCGAGCAGAGGAACACACGGCTGAGACACACGCGCACATACGGCTGAGACATGCATGCACATGGCAGACATGCATGCACACGGAAGAGAGACAAGGATGCACATGGCTGAGACATGCATGCACATCTGCTACACATGTGCACATGGCTGAGACATGCATGCACACAGCTGAGACATGCACACACATCTGAGACGTGTGCACGTCTGAGATGCACACACAGCTGAGACATACAAGCACATGGCTGAGACATGCATGCACATCTGATACACATGTGCACATGGCTGAGGCACACGTGCACACAGCTGACACACGCGTGCACACGGCTGAGACGTGTGCACGGGGCAAGGTGGGAACACGTCCCTGCGGGGATACGCTGCCTGGCCGCAGCCACGGGGCCGCCACCGACAGAACACGCGCCGTCCCCGCGCGCGAAGGTGTGTGCTCGTGGACGGGCATCCCCCACGCCAGGCACGCGTGTGTACGCGCGCGCACGTGCCCGCGGGGCCGCCGTCCTGTGCGGGGCCGCCCCGGGGCCTCCGGGAGGGCTGTGGCTCCCTCTCGTGGCCGCGGCGCGAGTCGGGCCGGCGGGAACTGGGGACCGGGACCGGGACCGGGCTGTCCCCGCTGCTGGTGCCGGCCCCGGCAACTGCCGTGTGCCGCGGAAGAGCCCGGCGGCGCGGGCGCCAGCAGCGCTGGTTCGCGGGCGGAGGGACAGCCCGTGGCTCCCGCCATGCCCCCTGCCTGCTGCCGCCGCTGCCACCCACCGTGCGGGGCCCTGGGAGACGGCCGCGGCACATGGACCCTCCTGCAGACACAGCCCTCAAGGGACCGCCCGCAGAGCCGCTGTGGTCCCACTCAGCAAGGTCCAGGGAGCCAGTCCAATACCAGGGCCAAGGACCCCAGCCTCCCAGGGCAGCACTGGAGAGCCTGGGTGCCCTGCCAGAGCCCCGTAGCTCCAGACATGGAGTGGGGGCTTCTGGGCTTGGGGAGCACCCTCTGCACCACAAGCAGGTCCAGGTCCTGTCTCCCACATCCTGGGGGCCCGTGCCGAGCGCCCAGCAGCTGTCCCCTCTCCAGCTCCCCATCTCCCACCCCCAGACCTGCTGACTGATGCCAGAGACTCCAAAATCAATTCCCATCCCCGCCAGGACACAGCGAGAAGGCGACAAATCACGGCTGCTGCTCCGCAGCCCCAGCGCCTCATTTTTCTTGCTGAACTCCATAATAAGAAATCAATGGCAGACACTGCACTCCTGATGCATCTCCCCTGGGACAGGTGGCAGCAGGTCCTCACAACCCCCCCCCCCCCCAAACTCTCAGGTCCCCTCGCCAGGCCCCAGCTCTGGTGGGGCCCACAGTGCAGGGCAGCTCCCTCCTCACTTGCAGACCCTGCCCCTTCCCTGGCTCCCCAAAGGCTCCCCACTGCCCAGCTGCCAGGTACGCTCAGCCCCACGGCGTTGATTCCCACCCACGGCGCAGAACCCTGAGTGCCCTGGCCAGCAATCCACCCCGTCCTGTTGCAGCCTCCAAGGTGACTGTGAGGACTGGGGAGCCCAAACGGGTCCCCACAGTGTCGGGGGGAGGGGCAAACCCAGCCTGGAGTGGAGTGTAACAGGAAGGCACCCGGCAGGCTCTTTGCCCAGGCCTGCAGCACCAAAAGGATAGGGCGAGCGGGTGGGAAGGACCCAGGCGTCCTGCGGGCACACATTTGGGGGGGCACGGAGCTGCTGTCACGCGGCAGCTCCAGCAGCTGCAGAAGGGCCTGGGCTGGGGAGAGCCGCTCCAATTAGCTGTAATCGCGCTTCCCCGCGGTGCCTGACACCGAAAAACCTACATAATTACCAGCAGCGACAGGGAAGGCAGGACCAGGCGCTCGTGCTTAATTGAGTGTTTACAGCCCGGGGGGATGGGGTGGGGTGGCAATAACAGCTCTACAGGAAAGCACACATGCACACCACCCCCCCCACCCCCCCCACCCCACCCCCCCGCCACAGAAGACACGGGGGGTAGGAGGGAGAGTACAGCCCCATCCCTTTGTGGCAGGGTTTGCTCTGTCCTCGCACCCCTCCCCAGGGCGTCCCCGTCCCTGTCCCCAGATAGACAGGACAGGTAGCCCCTGCCACCACCACCACCAGCAGCCCTCGAGCTCGTAGTTGACTTGCAAATGCAGCCGCAGGAGCTGGAGGTCTTGCTCCTGTCAGCCAGGCTGAAATCCCCGGGGCCAGCTGCAGGGCGTCACCACATCCAGACGTGCCCCAGAGGCGGGGATGGGGCATGGGGACACCTGCCCAAGGTCCAGGTCCTCCTGCCGGGGGGGGAAGACACGATCCCAGAGGGATGGCCAGGTTTTGGGGCTGGAAGGGTCACACCAAGGAAGGGTGACCTGTGAAGAAGTGACAGGCACCACACCCCATCCTGCAGCTGACACCAACCTGCCCACACTGTGCCACCAGCCCTGGCAGACAAAGCTCCTACCCAGCTGTTTTCTCCTTGTTAATTTTTCATGAGCGTGATGATAATTCTGCTCACCGCGTTGCCACGGACCCCATAACAATGAGCCATGGTGCTACCCCCGGGCCAGGCAGCACCGGCATCGGGAGACAGCCGGGGCCAGAGGTCTCCAAAGGGGGCACAGCCAGGGCTCTCCCCGCTGCACCCGTTCCCTGGTGGGCCCCTGCCTCCAGAATGAGAATGTGCTCCTGTGTTGGCGTGCACGGGGGCCCCACACACAGGGTATGCACGCGGGCACACACATGCTGACACGCATGGGAGGATGCACAGGAATAAGCACACACAGAGACATACGTGGAAATACAGGCACAGCGATATGTGCATGGAGGCGCGCACCTAGAAGTGCACGTGTGTGCATGACACACCTCCCCCCCCCCCCCCCCAACCTGCCGGCCTGGAGGCCTTGCACTCTGGAGGAGCCAGAGCTGACGTCTTCCCTGCCCTTCGCTCTCTTCCTACCATGTCCAGAAACAACCTGTGGGATGGGGCAACTGGGTCAGAAAAGTGCTGTTTTCCATATCCCGCAACTAGGGACACCTGGGAGGTGGGGTGGGGGGAGTGGGGTGCACCGACGTCCCCCTGCCACCCAGTAAAGGCACTTGGGCAGAATCCAGGTATCGGAACCCCGTCCCAGCAGACAGTGCCCGGCAGCCCTGTGGCTGTATGGCACTCGCACGCCACAGCGCACTGGCAGGCGGTGCTCAGCAAGGGACCCCAAAGTAGGGCTTGGGAGGGAGAGGAGGGGGGCAGACAGCTTTCTGCCATACCAAGTCCTGCCCACCCGGATGTCTGCCACTTTCTGATGTGCCCAACCAGAATCACTAATTCCAATAAACCCAGGCTAGATTAATTTTCATTTCCCCATGCAAATCAGTGCTAATTAGGATGGATTTAGTTCACATCACCGGGGCTGTGGGGACAGACACTGCACACGGTCGGCACTCCCCAGCCAGGCTTTGGGGTGTTTCATCCTCAGTTAATGATTGGGAAGGGCGGACCCCACAGTCTGGAGGTCAGGAGCCAGGGTGGGGGCAGCAGGTAAGCAGGGATTGCTCCAAAATGCCTCCTCCCTCTGACCATGCTCAGCCCCAGCACAGGATCCCTGTGCTGGCCAGCATCCCCCCCCCCGCCCCCTCACCAGGACATCCCCCACGCTGGAGCCAAATCTGCCCCTTCCAGGTGTCCCCTGCAAGAGCCGATCGCTGCCCCCGATTAATGCCCATGGGGGGCCACAGAGGTAATGAGCAAAGCTGATGGGGCAAACACGGGTGCCAGGGAGAAGAGGGGGGGATCTCGCCACCCAAGGACTTGGGCCCGTCAGGGGCTGGGGCTGGAGCGAGGAGCCGCTGGTTTGCACGGCAGCGACAGGCGGTGGCAGGGGGTCCCTGGGGGCCCCTCTTCACTAGCAGCCCTTTAAATGCAGATGGAGGTCTGGTCTGGAGCCTGGGCTGCCTTGCACTGGGGAGCAGGTGATGGTCCCAGCACTGGCCCGGCTGGGAGAGGCCGGCAGCACCCAGCAGGATGCAACCGTCCCCGGATGCCTGGGGTCTGCCCTGCTCTGCAGTGGGGCAGGTGACAGCACAGACCCCCAGCTCTTTCAGACTCTGCCTGTGCCTCCTCCCTTGCCAAATATTTAACTAATTAACGCTGCCCGCAGGCTCCTGTTTACGCAGCTTGTTGTTTAGCCAAGAAGGACTCCTGGCTGCCTCAGAGCAAAGATGGTGCAAACTGCAAACAGGACCCTCAGGCACAAAGCTGAACCCCCTAGAAGGGCTGGGGCACCTGGGCTGTACCCGTTGCTGCCTGCCATACACGGCTGAACCCCCGCCCAGCACTCCACAGCCCACAGGTGAGACCAGCCCTGTCCCACCGAGCACCATGCAGCCCCCAGGCCCTGGGGCACATGCATGCTGCCTTGCCCCTGGGAGAGGCTCCCCGCCCCCAGCCTCTGTGGGTGGGACAGACACCAGCACCATCCCCTGTGCCATGCACCCATGCTCTGGCTGCAGCCCCCTTTTGCCCCTGGCTCTGCTGCCCCCTGAAATCTGGCTTTCCTGGTGCCTCTTGCTCCCACCTCACAGCCCAAGGGCCCCAAACTCCTCTGCACCCCCAAGCATCCCTGAGCAACACTATCTTCCTCTGCAGCACCAGAGAGGCTGGGGCAGCCTGGAGCAGGGGCAGCAGGGGGGCACTGTCCAGCTGCACCCCACACCCTCATCTTTATGCCCTTAGCTGAGTGAGTGGGGTGTTCACAGCACTGGGAGGTCAGGGGCCCCTGTGGCGATCCCTGGGTGGGGGAAGGCAATGCAAACGGCCCTGGTGCCATCCCCTGTCTCCAAGGGGTGCAGCCTGAATGGGGGGACAGCCCCAGAGACAGGACGCTGGTACCATCGGCTCTCACTCAGCGGGCATGGGTGCCAGAGCAAGAGCTTGCACTCCCAGCCCCCCCAGCTGTGCTTAGGGGCAGAGAGATGCTGGGGGCTGTGGAAGGCACCGTGCTGTGCCATGCTGTGGGGGACCATGTAGCACAGCTCGGGGTCTAGGCAGGCTGTGAGGCCAGAGACAGTGTGACAAACAGCCAGAGGCACTGCCTGCCTCCTGCCCTCATTAAATCCCCCCTAATGAGCTCAGCACTGAGCCCTGGGGCCCAGCTGGACTCAGAGCTGGTCATTACTGCTGACAAGGACCTGTCAAAGTGGGAGATGTGGTGTGTGTCCCTCCCCCATGCACAGCACAGCCAGCAGGGGCACACTGGGGGGGGGGCGGGCAGGCACCACAGACCTGGGGACACCTACCCCCCAAACCTTGCCAGCTCCCCTTGGGCCCTTCCCCCTCCAAGCCAAGCGGGAAGATAAGTGTGACCCCCCCCCCCAGGTGCCGGTGCAGGATGGGCCCCCTCTCATTGCCCATACTGTTGCTTGGGAATGGGGTGAGACTCATGATGTAGGCAACTGTGTGGGGACCCTGGGGCTCCCCTTGCAGCACCGCTGGGGCCAAAGGGAGACTGGGGAAGGAAGAAAGAGGCACAAGGAGAGAGTGCAGGCAGCCCCAAAGAGAGAGGCATTGGGCCAGGTGGGAGACAGCAATGGCACAGTGCTGATCGAGGGTGGAAGGGAGCTCTGGACAGGAGGGCAGGGCTGTGGGACAGGACTGCTGCCAAGCCCTGGATTTCCCCCTCCAAGCTCCTCTCTCAGGACCCGCCTGGAGTGGGAAAGATGGAAGAGGATGACGAGCACAGCCCCCCTGCCGCTCGAATCCCCAAGCAGAGCTGCTCCTTCCCGGGAGCACCCTGGCACAGATAAGGAGCCCCCAATGATCCCCAGGGCACGTTTAATCTGGGACAGGACAGTTATTGGATAAATACCATGAATATGTAAATTGCATTTATGCTGATTTATGGCTGGGGGGGCAGGTGGGGAGGGGAAATGGTTTAGTTTAGTTTAATGCATTTATTTCCGTGCCTGAAGATGGAGAACAATCTCTGAGCGCTGCATCTGGCAAGCCAGAAGAGATGATTCAGGCAGAGCCACGCAGATGGGAGCACCCTGGAGCCAGGCTGGACGTGAGGGGCCTCATCTGTGGGGACAAGAGGTGGCCAGGCTATGGGGTGCAGCACCTCGACACCTCCACCTCCCACCGCACTCCCTGGGGCTCACTGTCCTTGTGTGCACCCCAGAAGGGGTGCACAGGAGACAGGTGCCCCCATCCCTTCCATACCAGTGCTGCTCCCCTGGGATGATGTATGGATCCGGCACAAGACCAGTGGTATTTAAATTACTTTCTGGGCCTTGCAAAGACTCCTGACCTTTTACGAGATGCAGAGAGAAATTGAGGTGATTAATCTGGCAGGTCAGGGTGGCTCCTCCACTCTGACATTCCATATGTGTTACATGGGTTGGGGTGGGTGGCAGACCCCTTCATATAAACCAGCTGCAGAGGATTTAGCAGTGAGATGCTGAGCATCCCCATGCTGGCAGAGTCACAGCCCCTCACAACCAGGCTGGGGGCACCAGGAACAGGAAATACATGAGCAAGACCAAACCCTCAACTTCTGCTCAGCAGCCATACACCTGGTGGGCGTGCACCCCAGTGCCTCTGGAGCATGTGTTGCCCTGAGCACACGCACCCGTGCCCACACCAGGAGAGTGTGCAGCAAGTGGCCCTCGTGGCTGGACAGAAGCAGACACGGCCACCCAGCACCACCCATCCTCCCCACGCAGGAAGACTGTGGCACTCCCAAGCCATTGCCCATCAGGTGCAAATGACTCTCCCCACCTCTGCTTGCCCCTCGCATCTCACCTGCCATAGAGCTGCACCCGCCGCGGGGAAGGAGGAGGGCAGCAGGGGACTGGGCTGTACCCAGCCGGAGAGACACTGCAAGGAGCACCTGGGCAGCCGGGATGCACATGGTGGAGCTGGGAAGGGGGAAGGGATTCACCTCTTAATTTCCTATTAACTGCTGATCAATCCAATTAGATCCTGCATGTAATGAAGGCCATCTGCTTGGTAGGGCTGGGCCCCAGCACTCCATCCCCATCCCAAAGCATGTGCTATCCTGTGCAGCTGCTGAAGTCCATGAGCACTGGCAGGGAAGGGGTCTGGGGATGGGAGGCTGATGAAAGGGGTTTTACCCAATTTTCCAGATGACTCTAATGAAGTTGTTCTCTTCAGCTGTTAAATTAGCTGGAACCCTCCCCCCTTCCCTGGGTGCTTCCCCCCCTTCCCCTCCCTACTTCTCAGATGCAGCAAATCAGCTTCCAGCCCTCCCCCCCCCCCCCCCCGCCCGCCCGCAGAGCTCTGCAAATAAATAAATAGATGGTCCCAGTAAAATTAACCATATGAGGAGCTGCAAATGAGGTGGAAAATTTTAATGGTTCGGCATTTAAAAGCTGTCTGACAGGAGACAAGGACGTGAGCGATCAGGAAGGAAACAGTCCTGGGAGCTGTGTATTGCCCCCCCTGCCCCCACCCCCCAATTTCTGTTATTCTCTGCTGCCCTACAGCAGCAGATCTCCCAGCCGGTGCTTGAGATGCTGGGACAGGGAGACGATCCCCAATGTGGAGATCAGGCATCTGCACCCCTGCCCCCATGTCCCCCAGCCAGCACCAGACTGCAGCAGCCTCTGGGACACCTCTAGGGCCAGGAGACACCGCACCCCCCGGCCCTTCGTGGTGCCAGCGGGACCTGGCAGAGGTTGACCTGGGCTAAGCCAGGTGGGTCAGGACTAGCAGGTGACTGGGGCCGAGGGCCATAAACTCCCTAACTGGCTGGCAGCAAGCCCCTGGGGGAAGGGATCCAGGGACGAGTGGTGCCCCCTTCCCTGCTCCACCACCAGGAGCTGCTCCTGCTCCGGGGCACCAGCAGCCCCGGCACAGCCCACTTGGCCAAAGAAGGTGGGAGCCAGAGCCCCTCTAACGCCGCGGGGGAAGCAGAGCCATCTCTCTGCCCCCACCCCGGCGTCGCTCCCGCCACCCCATCACTCCAGCGGAGATGCGGCCCCGTCAGCGCAGCCCCTGCGTGGACCCCTCGATGCATTTCTATCTCCTGATGATTCTGCAGGCAGCGGCGGCGGGGAGGGAGGGGGCAGCGCGGCCGGGACCGGGGGGCCGCGCGGCTGGGGAAGCACGGCAGCCCCTCCCCACGCCCCTGCCGGGGGTCTCCCTGGGGCAGCCCTGCTGGCGGGGCGCTGTGGCCCGGGGCAGGGCTGCGGGACCGGCGTGCTCCCCCCGCCCCGGGAGGGGCCGGCAGCACCTGGACGCCCTCCTGGGGGGCTGGGCTGGGGAGGGGGACCTGCTCTGCCCTTGAGTTCCCCCGGGCCCTCCCCAGCTCGTCAGCGAGGGCCCGGACATGAATGTTCATAGCAGTGGCGGCGGGTGACAAGGACAGGGCTCGCGCCGCCTGCGCGGCCCCGGCTGGCGGTGGGGGACAGGCAGCGACCCCCGGCCCCGGCCCGTCGCGCACCGTCGCACGGGAAGCGGGGGGGGGAGCACCCGCAAAAGCAACGGGGGTGGCGGGAGCCGCGGGGGGGGGCCTCCCCCCGGCACGGGGTGGGAGCTGCCCCAGGGGCTCGCGGGGGGGCGTCGGCGGGCGCTGTCCCGCGAGCCGTCCGCGAGGGGGCGCCGCGGCTTCCCCCGCCCCGCCGGGTCATTTGCATATCTTTGCATACGGCGAGGCCGCACGGCGCGTCAGCAGCGCCCCCGCCCGGCCTGCGGCGGGGCCCGAGGGGCCGGGGCAGCCGCCCGAGCGCACCGAGACCGGTGCCCAGAGCCCCGCGGCGCGGCCGGCCCCGCCGAAGGCTGCGGCCGCCCGGCGGGACCCGCGCCGGCGCGTTCCACGGCGATCGCGACCTCGCTGCGGCAGACGCCGTTACTGGGTGGCCGGGCCGGGCCGCCCCGTCCCACGGCTGCCCGTCACCATGGCGACGGGCGGCGCGCGGTACCGGCCCCCGTCGCCGTGGTTACCGCCCTGCCCACCCCCGCGGCCCCGTTTCCGGCCCGTCGCCGTGGTTACCGCCGGCGTCACGGCTCCGGGACGTCACGGGCGGCGCGCGCAGCCGCCTCCGCCGGGCCGCCCTCGCCCCCTCCGCTCCGGCCCCGGCCCGAGCACCCCGCCGCGGCAGCGGGATCGGCGAGGGGCCCGCCCCGGGGCGGGCGCTCCCCGGCCGCGCCGCCCGCCCGGGCACCTGTTCCTGGCTCGGCGCTCGCCCCCTGCGTTCCAAGGACTCGTCCTGTCCCTGGGCCCCGTCACCTGTCGCCCGCGACCCCTATTCGGGCCCCGCCGGGCCCAGCGCCAGCGCTCGGCACCGCGGGGCGGCCCGCGCTGAGGGCGGGGCGGCCCCGGCCCCCCAGGGGATGCGGGCCGGGAGAACGGGGTGTGTGTGTGTGTCTCCTGCCCCCTTCCCCTCATGCCGCCCGTGCCCGGCTGAGACCCGGTCGGCTCCGTGCATGTATGGCTGCTCGGAACAGCCTTCGGCTGTGGGGGCCCCACGCGGGGTCCCGGGTGCCGTGGTGGGGTGGGGGAGGGTGGGTTGTACATGCACACGTGTGCACATCCACGTGGGCAAGGCACAGGCGTGTGCTGCACCGGGTGTCACACGAAGCAGGAAAGCACCGGCGCAGCCTCCTGGCCTGGTCCGCAGCTGGGGCCACTGGCAGCCCCCCCCGACCGCCCCCCAGGAAATCCAAACCAGGGAGAGCTCAGGGTCGGGGAGCAGACGTGTATTGCCAAAACACAGGATGACACAGCTCAGAGCAGCGGGACAGGGCCGCACTGACAGCCCCGAGGCACCCAGCACCCACCACCTCAGGCAGTGGGGGGTGGGTGGCCTCCAAAGTGAGTCTGGGGGCACCCCCCCTCCTTGCACCCACTGTCTCTGAAGGCACCAAAAACCCCATGGGGGAAACAGCCCAAGAGGCACCTCCCACACCCCAGCCTGCTCCAGTCCTGGCGGCGATGGTCCCCACTGGAGACCCCATTGCTGCAGGCATCAGGGATGGGGGTGCCTGCCATCCTCATCCCCATCCCTGCCCAGCTCTGGCAGCTCCCTGCAGCCAGGGTCCATCTGTCCCCCTGGCTGGGGGCCCTGGGACGCTGCCCTGCTCAGATCTCCTGGAGGAAGTCCACGGGGAAGAGCCCCACTTTGCGGCCAGTGTAGACTTTCACGTAGCCATTCACCTCCTCACCCTTCTGCACCACGATCTGGGGGCGAGAGGAGTGCAGGTGAGACTGCCAGGGCCCCGCAGAGCAGCGGGAAGGAGGCAACCCCCAGGCAGGGGGCGGGGGCTGGGCAGAGCAGGTCTCGTCCAAGGGTCTGGGGGAGGTGGGCAGTGTGGGGACAGTAATGCAGGTCAGGGCAGGTGGGGTACAGCAGGGTGCCAGGGCAGCCATGATGGGTGGGGGCCTGGGGGGAGGCTGGCCAGAGATGCAGGTGGGGACTGGAGGACCATGGGCTGTGACCATGTGGTCCCGTCTCACCTGATCCTTCTTAAGCGTGATCTGCCCGATCTCCCGGTTGCCCACGAAGGAGCGCGTCACCTTGTGCACCCGCTCGCCTGCCCGCACCCGGATGATGAAGTTAGGAGGGAAGTAGCCAATTTTTTCACCGATCTTCCCCTGAAAGAAGTCAGTGGATGGGCGCGAGGTGGAGGTTGGAGCCAATCTGTATGATCCCCAGATCCCCCCATGACAAGCAGCCTGCAGGTTGTGGGTTGGCATGAGGACACAGCAGATTTAGGGGGCTGTGTCCCCATTAGAGTGCAATTTGCATTCCCAGCTGACCCTGCTGACCCTGCAATTTGCTCTCCCTTTGCTTTAAGCTCTGCATCTTTCCCCTCTATGCTTGTAGGGCACCAGCCTTACCCGCCACCACTCCTCATTGGAGTCATCGACCACCGTGATCTTCTCCCCTGGCCTGCGAAGGGAAGGAAGGGGTCAGTGTTGAGAGGGGGCAGGGACCCCCCGCCATGGGAGACCCTGAGGTTGGCAAGGAAAATTGCCCTTCCTACAGCACCAGCTCCTAGAGCCTGGTGTCAGGGGAGGTCAAGGAATGCACACAGCCTGCAGGCTCAGGGACAGACAGGTCCTGTACGTGAACAGCTCAGCCTCAAGTGTGGGGTGCAAGAAATCAGTGGAACCACATCAAGACAAACACCAGAAGCCCTGGAAATGAGGCTTGTGCCCAAAGCCTGGGAGCTAGGAGAGCTGGCTCAGCGAGAGCCAGGGCTCCCGCTCGATGTGTTGGGGCAGGCAGAAAAGCCACAAAACCCCAACCACAGCCAGCATGGCTCTAATTTCTGCCCTCATTCATTCATTCATTCATTCACAGACCCTTCCTGGCCGCGAGAGCCTCATTGTTGAGGTGAAGAATTCTCCCCCTCCCCACTGGACACCCCACATCCTTCCCCTCATCACCCCTGTGCCCGCTACATGGCTGGGAACTTACGGGAAATCCAGGTCATCTTTCTCCAGGGCTTTGAAGCGATAAAGTGCCACAAAATAGTGAGACTGCAGATAGCCACCACGAATCCCTGGCTGTGGCTTCTTGTTCTAGGGGTGGAGGAAAGAGGGGTTCAGGGCCCCAGAGAGGCTGAGGACAGTCCCAGGGAGCCCAGCAGGGAGATCCCTGAAGCCTCTGCCCACGCTGCTCCAAGGCCAGGGGCCTTTGGGGCGTAGGGTGAGGATGATGGCTACCTTGTCATCTGTTGGGCTCTTCTCGGTCTTCTTGTCCCCTTCAGAGGTGGCTGGAAATGGGAGGAGGGAGGTTACATCTCTCCTGGTACTGCCCCCCCGTCCCGGGACCAGCCTCCGCCAAGGATCTCCTGTGCTCAGGTCAATGATGGGAAGCAGAGAGAACCCCAGGGTGGAGACCTGAACTGAAGACCCCCTTTCTGCAGGGCAAAACCCACCCTGGTGGGCCCCCCAAGTACAGTCTCCCCATCAGGTCCCTCCCTGCCCCATGCTTGTGGCCGGAGCTCAGTGCCCTGCCCTCCCCCTCCCCCCCCCAGTTCCTTGGCCCCTGCACGCAGCCAGCCCTGCCGTGGTTGCAGCACTCACCGCCCTCGGTTTTGCCCACTGCTGGCTTTGCGGCCTCTGGTTCCTCATCCATCATAGCAGCCAAAGGCTGCAAGGCAGAGAGCTGTCAGGGGGTGCAGAGCGGGCAGGGAGGTGGGGGTGGCAAGGGGGTGCAGGCTGTGGTGCCAGGACCCTTGGGCATTTGGAGTGACAGGCCAACATTGCACTCACGTTTTTCTTGTCATCCTGCCCTTTCTTGCGCTCCTTGTTGGCCATAATGACGCCCGTCCGCAGGGTCTCGAACACGGGGTCGCTCCTGTTGGCTGCCGCTGGGGCACAGGGATGGTGAGAGGGGTTCAGCTACAGGACGTGAGGAGATGGGGCACCTCGGCGTGGGGACAGTACTTACAGAGCAGCTCCTTGACGCAGGCGTATTGCTGGTCACTGTAGAGGGGTGAGCTGTACGCCCGGCGAAACCCTGGGGGCTGGAAGGCAAGAGGAGGTCAGAGCATCAACCACCACCCAGACCCGTGGGCCCTCCTGTGAGAACCGAGGGGGGAACGGGTGGATGCTGGGGACCCGAGGATGACCACCCAGCAGGGGTGGGTCCCCCCCTCAGAGCCAGGAAGAGAGGTGTGTAATGGCACCTGCGTCATGCCCACAGGGACCGAGCCGGCCGCTCCCTGCCGCGGTGCTTTGGTCTTCCCTGTGAGGAGGTGCCCCAAGCTTGGGGCCAGTGGGAACACTCACGATTTTGCCGAAGCAGCGCTGCATCTCCACATAGGACTGGCAGTGGTGGTGGATGTTGGTTTTGCAGTTCTTGCACCTCAGGCCAAATTTGTTGTTGACTGGCGGGGGGGGGGGGGGGGGTGCGGAGGGGTGGAAAGGAGAGGCAATGTGACACTGCAGCTGTGGGGACGGCTGGGCTGGAGCCCTCGCCAGCCTTGGCCCCCAGCCCTCGCCCTGACCATGGCCCCCAGCCCCAGCACCCTCAGGACTCACGGACAATCATGCGGGCACAAACATCACAGAACTTGGGCTTTTTGAAGTAATGATCTTTGAACTTGTGGGGTTTGTCATTGACAAGTTTCTGGGGCTCGGGAGGGGGCTCAGGCTCCTCCTCCTCTTCCTCCTCTTCCTCCTCCTCATAGATGTAGTAGATGGGTCCCCCTGAGGGGCTGACCAGCTCCCCATTGGGCTGTGGCTCTGGCGCTGTCTCCTCCTTGGGCTTTCGCTGGAAAAGTTGCTTCAGCTTCTGTAGCTGCTGGGGCAGGAGAGGATGCATTGCACGCAGCAGGCGTGTGGGGTGAGGCAGGCAGGCAGGCAGAGAAGCCGGTGCCTGGCTCCCCGCCCCTTTGCTCTGACCTAGAGACTCCTTCTTCCCCAAGTGGGAGGAGACCGAAGGCATCCTGGGGCAGAAATGCTGTGAGGATGGGAACCCTTCTCCCAGCCCCGTGAGGTCCCCACAAAAGGAGAAACTGACTCCTGAGCACCGTATGGATGTGGGCACCCTGAGGAAAAGCCAAGCTGGGAAATGGCCACCCAGTGCCCTCCTGGATCAGCATCCCACCAGGCATCCCTGGCCCCACAAAGACTCCTGGGGCTGAGGCAGAGACAATGCTAGAAAAGTGGCTTCCCCCACCCACCCAAGCTGCCCTGTGGGCACCCACTTACCCGGCTCTTGGGTTTCCCACCTGAAGCAGGTGAAGCTGGTGGCTCTGGCACTTCCTTCTCTGTCATGCTATGAGGGGAAAAGAAAGACATCACGTTGGCTGGGGCTGTTCCAACTGCAGCTGCCCAGTGGGGGCAGGAACAGCCAGACCTTGCTGGATGGGAAGCATCTTCCAAACCAGTGCCTCCCTCTGCCCCAGCACTACCACCTCCTGCTACCCCGCCTGTAGCTCCTGCCCCAGCAAGGGCCAGTTCTGCTGCGGATGAGTCCCGGGGCCCTGGGGTACCCACTGGGCCCTGCTGCCAGGCTGGAGAACGGCAGGCTCCCAGCCCAGTGTGCCCAGCACTGCTGCTTGCTTGGTGGACATGGTGCCAAGTGCTGCAAGCCAGACGCTGGGCTACCTGCACGTGTCCATCTCTGTCTAGACATCTCCATCTCATGATTAAACTGCAAATGGTGCCACTCCTGGCCCCCTAGGACAAACATGCTTATGACGCTGTCTGGCATCACCGCACAGCCCTGCTTTCTTCTCCAGAGAAACCCTGTGCTACCATGGTGGCAGGATCTGCTCCTGCATCCCCCAAAATCAAGCCTGATTCCACCTTTGACTGTCAACCATCCCCACAGTCCTTCTACCCAGACATCACTATTTTTGGTGATACCTAACATGACCCCCCCCCGTGCCCTGTGGAAACCAACCAGGATGACCATCAGGGAAACAGTGATGGGGGCTGGTGAGCCCTGGGGCAAGGGGTGCTGCAGAAGCAAAGAGCCCTTGAGTCTTGCAGCAACGTGGGTGGAGCAGGGGCCCACGGGGGTCAGTGGCCACAGTAAGGGGGAGCCGCGCATGGAAACACACTTACGCTGTGTTTGGAGCTCTCGTCCTGCGATGAAAAACCCCGCAAAGGGTGGCCGATGTTGGGGCCCCGTTGGCTGCGGAGCCCCCAGCCCTCCGTGCTGGGTGCGCAGCGAGGGGGGGCAGCTGCCCCAGTCCCGTGGAGCGCGGGAGTGACAGGCCAGAGGGGAACCGACAGCTGAGCGCTGGCGGAGGCTGACGCCGAGAAATTGGAGCCCATGCATGAGCCAGGAGGGGAGCAGGGTGGAGAGGAGCCACTAGCTATTTGCGTTAGTGGGTTGCTGGGCGTGCCAGAGGCCCACCCACCCCCTGGTATGGGGCAGCAGCAGAGCCAGGGGACACCAAGTGCTCCAGCCTTGATGTCTCGTTTGCTCTCGCATTTGAGGCCCCTGCAGCTGGGAGGGGAAAAGGAGAGTGGCAGCAGTAGGGTCTCTCCTGGGGCAGCTCTCATGGCTGCCCCATACCCTCTGGCAGCAAATCCCGCTGGTCTGCTCTCCACTGAGACAGAGAGCTGCCACGGAGGAGAGAGCTGGGGTCCCCATTGCTATCATGCTGCCCTGCAGTGGGTGCCAGGTGCCTGGAGCTGGACAGGCACCCCAGCGCCAGAGTCCCTGGACCTACGTCCCTGCCAGGCTGTGGGGCAGGAGTTCGCACCAACGAGCCCACCCCTTCCAGGCAGCTCTTACCTCTCCACTTGCACCTGCTCTTGAAGGTAGCATCCAGATGCTGCAAGAGGCTCCAGCTGTTGTGTGCAATGCCATGGTGAGGGTGGTGCAGGCCCAATTCCTGTACCCACAGGGCAGGAGGACACAGTGATACCTGCACCTATCAGCTCGAGGGCTGCTCCCCTGTAATCAGGAGGAATATGTTGCTTCCTGGCAGGTATACAGCTGGGGACACCCCACGCCACCATTCTTGCCATTGCACAGCTGCATGGGGCCAACAGCTGGGAAAAGAGGCTATGAATATCTGACGGGGGGCACGAGCCCCAGGTCAAAGTGCTCAGCGCTCCTCTCCCAGTCTCAGCTCCCAGCCTTGGCAAGCCATGAGCTCGCAGCCCTTGTACATGCCAAGCATGGGGGAAGGACCTGGGCAGGAACACATCCTCCTGTGAGTGCCCCTTCTGCTCCCTGGCTGCCATCTCACCCTGAAGATGCAGCACAGACAGCCCCTTGCACTAGTACTGGCAGAGAATGGGAAAGCAGCATTGAAGTGATGGACAAGTTTTCTTTTTATATTTAAAAACAACCCCCCAAATAAAATAAAACCAAAAATACCCCCCAAATAATAATCAGATTAAATAAAATGTGCAGTGAACATACCAATCAACACCTGTATGTGCGGTTCAATACAGTGCTTAACAAAACAATATACACAGGGTAAGGTGGGTGGGCACGGGCATCACTCCAAAAATAATAATAATAATTAAAAAAAATCAATTTCTTGTCTCTTAATTATGTCCATATAAATATATCCAGGAAGGAGGGTGAGAGGAAGGGAGGGCAGAAAGGAAAAGAGAAGGCAGAGGGAAGTGCCCGCAGTCCAGTGTACTCTGTGCCCATGCGTGAGCCCTACTGTGAGCTTGCACGCTCCAGCACCCGCAAGTCGTAGTTCTTTTTGGCCACACGCAGCTTGAAGCGGCTGAGGGAGTTGTTGAGGCGGAGGGAGGCATTCTGGGCAGCCAGCGGGCTGGGGAACACGGCCACGATGGTGTATAAGGCAGCAAGGTCACCGTGTCTGCCGTTCTCTGGAGTCCCATTGTTGTCCCCGCCGCCCCCATCTCCACGGCGCCCCTGAGTCTCTTTGAGCCACTGGATTTTGGCACCAGCCATGGCGAGCTGGGTGAAGAGCTTGTCAGCCTCTGTCCGTGTGATGCCCTCGGGCAGGTCTGTCACCTCCAGCACTCGGCCCAGCACTGCAGTGGAAAGACAGTACGTGTTAGCGGCAGCAGATTCTTGGGTGGCAACAGCACGGTGAGAGCTGATGCGT
Organism: Mycteria americana; assembly: GCF_035582795.1. Lineage (NCBI taxonomy): Eukaryota > Metazoa > Chordata > Aves > Ciconiiformes > Ciconiidae > Mycteria > Mycteria americana. The sequence continues at coordinate 2,819,328 of NC_134390.1, forward strand.
GCGCCCCTCACCCGCTCTGGGGTCGGAGCAGTCACCTCTACTTCGCCCATGAAAGCAGCGCTTTGCTAAGCTGCCCCCACATTAGGAAGGTATTTTTTTAAGCCAGTCACTTCTTCCCCCTCAAGCTGCCCCTACCATGCCCCATCCTGGTCCCCACATGGCCTGCTTCAGGAAGAGACTGGTATTTCCCATTTGCCCAGGGCTCCAGCAACACCAAGTCCTCCTTGCTTCCTTTGGCTGGGCTTGGCTTTTCAGTTAGGGCTTTCCCAGGTGCTCTGCCCCATCTTCCTATGCTGATCCTTGGGTACCAGGATTGGGAGCTAATCCAGCTCTCCTGCCCTCTGTCCCTGGAAGGGAGAAAGACAGGCTGCACCCCCAGAGGATGTCGACATGTGTGGATCCTGATTGTGACACTGCCCTGTGTGCTTCACCCACCGTGAGGATCCCCTTGTGTGCCCAAGCCAGTGTCATGCCAACCTCTTTGCCTCTGCTCTGTGGTACCCAAACACTTCTGCTGCTTCCTGGCTCCAGCCCTGCCTTTTGGGCTTAGCGGAGGGCTGGCTGAACGGATTCTTTGCTAATATTAACGTGGCATGTAATGAACATGCCAGCCGCAGGGAGGGGGGCAGCTCTCCAGCAAGCAGCTCTTAAAGGGCCCCCTGCAACCTGCTGCTGTTGTTGGTGACATGGAGGTGACATGGGGGACAAGTCTGAAGCCTCCAGAGAGCCAGTGAAGACTGCCTCCCTTCCAGGCTGTCTGGCTCATGCCCAACTAGCAAGTCTTGTATTGCTGTGGGGAGAAGCCAGACATGTGCCTCTCCTTCCCTCCCTGATGACCAAGTGGAGACCCCCACCAGGGTGAGGAACAGGGCGTCCCTTCCCTTTTGGAGAGAAATGATCCACTGGGCATTTCAGCCCTCACAGCCACCCCTGGAAGATCCCAAAGCCCTTTACAAAGATGAGGGCTCTGCAGCTCCCAGCCCCACTAGGAAATGGACGCATGAGAGGGAAGGGTCACTTGGGAAGGCAATGGTGGGAACAAGATCTCAGGGGTCTGGACACTCACTTTCTGCTGACAAAGAGGAATAAAATCCCAGGAGTTCTGCCAGCTCCACCCACTCCATCATTTCAACCCTCACAGAGGCAGGAATAGGGTCCAGGTGTCCTGGTGCTCATCACTGACTCTCCAACAATTTCTCCCCACTCTTCCTCAAAAGCTTTGCTCAGTGCAGGCAGCGTTTACTGGGCTCCTGAGCAACCCCTGTCCTCCCACCTCCCAACGGGCACAGCTGACTGGGACTGGCTCTGCTTACCCCCCCAAGCCAGGCCTCATAGGGGCTGTGGGGGGTGCGTGTTTGTGTGCGTGGGGGAGGTGGCGGCAGGCAGGAACTCCTCTCCACAACCACCCCCAGCAATGGGTTCTGTGGGATGCTGGTGTGGGCAGAGGTGGCATCTGGAGTCTCTGCCAATGCCAACTACGCCCATGCAGTGGGGACTAATCAGAGGGCAAAGGGGGAACTGCTTGAGGAAGGTCACTTGCCTACATCACTTGTCCCAAGGTCAGTGGATGCTGACTTGAGGGCCTGTCTCTTGCTCCGGTTTCCATGTTTCATTCCAGTCTGCCCCTTAAAGAATAAAAATGGTAGCGTGTCACCTTGAGGAGACACTGTGGCCTCACAGTGCCCACAGAGCATCCTGGGAGGAGGGGGGGAAGACCAAACTTGACTAGGCCATGGCTGTGAAGGGGAATGAAGACACCTGGATGAATCTCGCACGCCCTGGCACCTTTGAGGTAGCAACGGGCTTGAGTAAGTTAGATGAGATCAAGGCACAGCCATGGTTCCAGGACACTCAAAGGACTTGGGGCCGACACTGCTTCTGGGCAAAGCTGGGAGCAGGATGAAATTTTAGCCCAGTGCCAGGCTCCAGGGAAATCCATTTACAATGGCAGCTCTGCTGGATGGATGGCAAGAGCGTGGGGTAGGCAGCCTGCTGCCTAATCAAGGGGTATCCAAGCACAGGGCAAGGTGTGAGACTCGCTTCTTAACTACTCCTGGGCCCTGCCCAGAGAGGGGTTGTCTGGGGGAAGGGGAGCGGGGAGCTCTTGCTCTGCTCCCAGGACAGTGAAAGGGTGGGTAGGTGGGGGGTTGGCCCCAGTTTTACCTGGTGTGCATTGTAGTTGGGCTGGTTGTGGAGCAGTGGTGGGGGACAGATGGACAGATTATACTGCAGCGGCTGGCCCAGCAGTGAGTAGCGCCCATCACCTGCAAAAAGGAAGCAAATGTTTGTAGGGGTCTGAAGAAATCACAGGAAAGACCCAGCCCTGTGCTGGCCCCAGTCCTTCCCCTTACCTTGTGCCGGGCCCATGGGCCGGGGGAACTGCGTGAGGACAGGGAGGGGGCTCAGCCCCGTGCAGACACTGTTGAGGTTGGTGACAGGAGACGGCGTCGGGGATTGGGTGGGGGACGTGATGGGGCTGTTCAGCTGGGTGCTGGCCTGGGGAAGGGAGAGCGTTAGACAGCCCCAATGCTTGTGACCAGTCCCACACCTGTCTCACCACCATGGGACGAGCCCACCCCCATCTCCCAGCCCATCCAGACAGCATGGACGCTGGGGTCCTCTCTCTCCCGCCAGGCTGCTCCCAAAAGATGAGCTGCCTTCTTCCCAGTCCTCTCAATACCTGAGCACTGGTGTCTGGGTTGTACAGGTCTCCTGGCTTCTGCCCCCGCTGGTCCAGGCTGTAGTACTTACAGTGGCTCCACTGCACCACAGGGGGATTCTGGGGGGCCTGGGGGCCATTGGGTACATTCAGCTGCATCACAACCACGCCAGGGCCTGACGGAGACACCCCTGGGGAGAGATGACAGCAGCAGTATTGCCCAGGCTCTGCGCGCTGCTGCTGCTGCTTGCTGTGGGACAAGAGGCAGCCTGCCTGTCTGTGCAACTTTGCACTCTTCCCTACAACACCCCCTCCGTACTCTCTCCTCTGCCACTCCTGCCTGCCCAGGTAGGCTGAAAAAAGGCCCCGCCAAGACCTGGTCGGGATCCCTCTCTGATATCACAGCTTACATCAGAGACTGAGGATTTTTAATCCAGGAGAAATGCGAGCAGAGGGGACAAGCTGAAGGCAACTCGGGTGACCTCTCTCAGCATCACAGCAAAACTTCAGGCAAAGGATCTAATCACAGAGCCGGGTGCAGAGCTCGAGTATCCCGGTTCCAGCTCTGGCACCAATTCACCAGGCCCCAGCTCACTTTACTGCAGCTGGGACAGGATGCAGGAATCCTGATGCTCCTCTCATCCACAGTGCTCCCTGGTCCCACGAGCTGCCCTGGTGACACTAAGCCGCGTTGCCAGCAGAGGGAGTCCGTAGCCCACGGCAGCTCCCGCTAACCCGCGCCTACCCGGCCTGCCCACCACGGCACGGAGATGCCTGGCACAGGCCAGCATCAGCCTGGAGCAAAGTTGCTGTGCCACGTACTGATAATTCCCAGCGGGCCGTGGGACGGGTAAGACTAAGGAAACCCACTGCACAGATGCTGCCAGACTTGGCTGTGAATTGACAGCTCTGTTCACTGCAGCCCCTACAAAACCTGATCCAATCTGTGCAGAATCAGTGCCAACCCTGACCGGTGGCCCCTCTTACCTGAATACTGCTGCTGCATCTGTGGTGGGCTGCAGGGTGATGGGGACTGTGGCATCTGATACTGTTCAGAGCCAGGTGGCTGAAGGAACCCCACCGAAGGGCTGTGAAGCAGAGAGTGCTCTGGTGAGGTGCTGGGGATGGGGAGAAACAGCCTGCCCATCTGTGCAGGCAAACCACCAGCTCCCTCAGGACTTCAGATGGGTGGAAACACAGCTGCCTCTGGAGGAGCACAGGAAGCACCGCATGCTGCAGGACAGCTGTGTCCAGAAAGCGCCGACTATGGGAGCTAGGATTGGGCAAGCTCAAGAGGTGACCAGCATCTACAATGCCCAGCCACCCCTCTAGCTTCAGGAGTAGGATGCGATGCCCTTTCAGTAGGGCAGCAGGACCCCTTTCTCCCCAAGGCAGGCCAGAGATACAGCAGCTTTACCTGGTGCCATTCTGCTGGGCAGTTGGGATGACGCTATAGTAGATGGGTACCCCTCCAGCCTGAAGCCCCCCCTGAACAGACTGGCTGGCTGGTACAAGCACTGGCTGCTGGAAGGGCTGCTGGACCACGCTCTGGGACTCATTGGCCACGGGAACCTGTGCAGGGAGGAAAGAAGCAGCCCTGTGGAATGACAGGTAACATAGAGCAGGAGCAGGGAGAGCTGGCCCCAAAGAGACACCAGTGAGGTCCGTACAAGGTAGCAGAGATGCCAGATGATTGTCCACTGCAGCCCAGAGCAATCTTGCCCAGGCATGGGCAGCCCCTCCCAGCTCTTCTGCAAACACAATGGCGAAGGGACCAGCCACTCTCAGTCCCCCTTCTCAAGACATGTCCCACACCGATTCAAACGTGGACATGCCCTCCCCAAGCTGGCAAGTATGCACTACCTTCTCAAGGTGAGTAAGTCTCCACCTCCAGCTCCATCACTCAGGCACAGGAACAGGGCACTTCCTGCAAGGCCTGCACAGCTGAGGTCCCCTCCCCAGCAGCCCCTCATTGGAGAGCAACTGATGCCTACCTGGTACGAAGGCAGTGGAGTGTACTGGACCATCAGGCCTTGCATCTGGCTCCCCATACCACTCCTCTGGCTACTGAGAAGGCCAGGGGGCTGCGCCTGCTGCACTCCCATCATACTCTGCATCTGGCCCCCCATGCTGTTCCTCTGGCTGTTGAGAAGCCCAGGGGGCTGTGTCTGCTGCATTCCCATTACGCCTTGGTATGTTTGCTGCTGGTTGGACATCATTGGCTGTAAACCTGTCAGAACAGGGTTTAAATGGAGCAGCTTCCCAGCTGGCCACAGGAGACAGCCCGAGACTTGGCACACGAGGGCTCAAATCCTGCTTTGCCCCCATCTCTTGCTAAAGGGTGGGAAAAGGGCTTCCCTTATGGCAGATGTAAAAAGACCTGAAGGAAGCTCCTGGCTTTAAATCCACCTTGCGGCACCTCAGTGCACGCTACATGCTGAGAGGAAGGGAAAAGTCTAAAACAGCCTTTGCAGCCAGGCCAAGTTTCAACTTTCCTTTGCACAGTCAAGAGGCACTCTATAGTCAGCAAGTCCAGCAAAGAGTGGGAGACAGGGAAGCGCAACCTCGCCCCAGACAGTGCATGGGAGATCCTTAAGAGCCAACAGGAGTGCCAGGAAAAGGAAACATGCCCCCTCCCCTCTTCTACGCCCCCTTACCAGGCTGCTGGGACTGCTGGGGGAGCTGCTGAGTGCGCTGGGAGCTGTAGGCCACTGGGTGACTGAGAGATCGGTATTGCTGGCTGGAGTTCGGGTACTGCCCAGGAGGGTAGTAAGAAACCTGAATCTATCAGAATCCAGAAAACATGGTGATGAGAATACAAGAGGGAGTGGGACCAAGAAAGCTGGTCCCCCAGGACCAGTTTTCTCTCTCACCTGGCCTGGCTTCTGCCGAAGGAAACCAACCAGGGCTTTGGCTCTGGCCAGATGATAGCTCCTCAGGGAACCGCAGCCCCTTCCCGCTCCTCCCAGCCTCCACATCCAAGCCTTTCCCAGCACAGTAGTGCAAGAGCACAGTAGGCACAATTGTCATCACAGCTCAGGGGAACAATCCTAGAGGTCATAATGCCCTGTAGGACCCCAAAGAGAGCTTAGAGGTGTCAGCCCTGAATCTGGTCACTGTCCCTCCCCCAACACTATGAGCCAGGAATGGCCAGAAGGATCCCCAGATAAGTGCCTTGTGAGCTCAGAGGGACAAGGGGGCAGAGATCATCCTGTGCCTAGCAAGGGTGTGTGCTGACCCAGAGCTTGGACCCCTGTGTATTGATCCATCACAAATGAGCAGCAGAAAAAGAGGGGACCCACTCTCAAGGAACTGTTCTCTGGACTGCTCCCCAGCAGCCCCTTGCCTGATAGCTTTGGGCCAAGGTGCACATCCCCTCCAGGCTTGCACATGTCCTTACTTGCTGGGGAGGCTGAATGTAGCCCTGGGGCTGCAGCACCTGCTGTGTGGGGGCTGTGTGCCCTGAGGCAGAGTAGTTGGAGGTGGGAATGGGCTGCCCAGGGGTTGCCATGATGAATCCTGTCTGCTGAGGATGCTGGGAGATGAGGGATGACTGGAACATAGCTGAGGAAGGATCCGGTGCTTCGGTAGAGCCCTGTCGGCTGAGGCTGATCTGCCCAAATGGGTTGCTGAGTTCGTCGGCCTGCATTGGGGATAAGTGGGAAGGATGGAGAAGGACAGCATGTAGGACAACAGCATGTAGGACATAGCTCTGCTGAGTAGATTGCAGACCCCTTCTCCCTACTCTGTGTGGAGGAGCTCACCCGAAAAATGTCCCCAGAAACAAGCCACAGATCAAGAGCATTCTGCAGGACAGGGGGTAGGGGCATGTGAACTGCTGGGGAGGCCCAAATGCTCAGTGGACACTGGTGACATGCGGGGCCCCACACAGGCAGGGGTGGCCCCAGCCCAGAAGCCATGTCCCATGGGGCGCGCCGTTCCCAAAAGACCCGGAGGAGACAACACAGGGGCTGACTGAGAACACAGGGCAGCCATGGCCCCTGGACTCCAGTGCTGGGCACAGGCGTCACTTCCTGGTTGAGCTCTGGGGTTGGCACTTGCTCTTCCCCAGGCTCTTTCCAAGGTCAGCCACTCCAGCAGTGCCCAGCCCTGGTGGGTCCCACAGCCTCAGGCATGCCACTGCCTTGACCCCGCTGCAGCGCAGAGCCTCCATGAATCCCAAACCCACTGGGTGCAGTGTCCTCAACATACCTGATTAACAAAAGCTCATACAACACAAACACAGCACGTGAGTACAACAGAGACAGTGCAGAAGAGGAAATGGGGTTTATACCAAGTTGTACTGCTGGGGTGGAGAGACTGGCAAGAGGACTTGGGGGCAGGAGCTTGGAGAATACTGAACAGGCTGCAGCGCTGGGACCGGCTAAGACCAGCAGAGAAGGGAGTGGAGGAGAGAGATTTGGGTGGGAAAGGGGGAGGGGGCAGGGGAAGGAAGGATAGGAGGAAGGAGAGAAAGAAGGAACAACAAGGTTAGTCAACTGAGCCAATTGCAAACACACAGAGGAGGGCATTGCAGAGGGTTGGAAAGCACGGAGACCAGAATGGGGGAGCATTCCTCTCTCTGTGAAGACACAGCCTGGCCGGTTGCTTTGTGGAAGCTGATAAGGCTGACCATGTCCGCAAAGCAGCTCTTGCCTGGCATGAACAGTGACACAAGTTCACAAAGGCCAGCTATGGCCAACAGCAGCAGGAGAGCCACTTCCCCCCAGCACAAACTTTCTGTCTCTCCCACTCCACTGCCCACTTGTGTGTGGCATTGACTCCCAGCTCTCTCTGCAGTGCTTCTTGGCCTTTCCTGCTGGTAATGTCTTTTCTTCGCTCTTGCCTTCTGTGGGGGCCCCTCTCACTTTGTCACTGGGAGGACCTGCTGATGCCTGTTTATGACAACACCCAACTCAAGCACCACATACTGTGCTTTGGGCACCGAACCTGTGATGGTCAGCACTGGATTGGTTTTTTTGATCACTTGATCACTTTGACCTTTGGTGAAACAGAAGGTGCACACACATGGGGGACAGTACATTTTCAGACCTTTCACCAACAGTCAAACACATGAAAAAAGTTTTTCCAGGACCTAAACCATTAGAACAGCCAGACAGTAAGAAGATACAAAATAGAATCCCAGCAAGACACAGTGGTCCTGCACAAGCTCCAGAAGCCTGCTGTGTGTTCAAACCTCCCACCCAGGGCACTGTGCTCTGTCCCATGACATGCTACAGCTCCAAAGAGACACTCCTGCTAGCCTTAGTGCTGGACCCTGGCTACCTCAGGGAGACATCTAATCTGTAGAACTGAGATGCTTCCCTTGAGTCTCAGTATCCTCTGCAAACAGATCCACAACCCTGGAGCCAGTCCAGGCCCCAAAAACTACAAGCTCCCCCCATCCTCATACAGATGGCAACAGACAGCAAGGAGCTGTTCACGTTATCTGCAGTAAAAGCTGTTCGAGGAGGCTTGTTTCGTCCTCCCATCCCAGCCCACTGAAAACACTTAGAATCATAGAACAGCCCAGGTTGGAAGGGACCTCGGAAGATCATCTGGTCCAACCTTTCATGGGAAAGGGAGCCTAGATAAGATTATCTAGCACCTTCCCCGTCCAGTCGCATCTTGAAAACCTCCAGTGTAACTTGCAGTTCTTTGCTGTAGGAGACATCATAAGTATGAGACGATGCACCAGAAAGGATCCCTATAAAACTCATAGGCAGGCTGAGGTCCAGCACTGACATGCTGCTCTGAATAGGGCAGGATGGGAAGGTACTGAGGATACTTCCCACACACACCGCACAGCTCTGCACCCACTGAACACGAGGCAGCTTTGCCCTCTGAACGTGCCCACCAGGGCTGGCTCCCACCCCTTCCCCAGTCCTGCAGTGATACAGGGGCAGCTCTTGTGCTGTGCTTTTTTACAGCCTCAGGAGCAGAACAAAGTATGTAGGAATGACAGCCACGAGTGCTTTCCAGAGGGCTCCATCCTCAGAAGTAGCCCTGCAGGCTGTGGAACATCACTCGGGTTTAACTTGGGGAGGGTCTGGAGAATATACCCAGGCACAGTTCCAGGTCTGCCTCTCCCCAGGACATCAGGTGACCAGCCATGGGATTTCAGCACTGGGGAGCTCAAACCCAACCACTATTTGTGACAGTCCCTCACCAGGAGGACAACTGGCTCCAGAACATAACCCTGCCACTCAGCAAAGGGCTACAGGTCCCTTGCCAGGAGGGCCGCTGGCCTGAGCAGATACAGAAGAAGCTGGCAAGTCGAGGTGTCGCACAGCATCATATTCAGGCACAGCAAGGCCCCCAAACTTCTCCTGCTCTCTGCCAATAACAGGCAGCAGGTGTGAGGACACCCAAAATCCACTGGGCAAGTGCTGAGTCCAGAGCACCCTGGGTGTACACTGGCTCTGCTTCTACCTCCCATCTGTGTGCCCAAGGAGCTTACTGAGCCCTGGATACTGTGCAGCAACTCACCTGGGATATCATGTGGTTACTCATGGCTGGCTGCTGCTGGGCTGCAGGTGGAAGTCCTTGGGGCTGCGGTGGTGGCTGTTGGGGTGGCTGCGGTTGAGGCTGCTGGGCTGTGCAGGGTAGGAGGCCGCGGCTGGGCTGTGAAGAAGGGGATTGGCTGCATGCTTCAGGGGCACCTAGTACCAAACCTTGAACAGAGAAAGGCATGGCAGGGTTGGTACCTGGGAGAGAAAATCTTCAGTTCATTGATGAGGGAGGGCAGGGGGTAGATCCTGTCACTACCTCCTGTACTGCAGCCAGATTGCGTTCTCTGCTGTCCACATGGGAGCTTCCACGGGGGACAGAGTGAGCAGGCTGCAGGCTAAGTCACTAGTTTGCCTCTGCTTCACGGCAAACCAAGGCGTTGACACCCTCAGGACTCCAAGTGATTGTACCTCTCTCCTCTCCATGTCCATGTACACACACTGGCCCTCCACAGCTGGTCACAGCACCTTCTTCTCCCCCTGACCCGTGCATGCCCTGCCCCACACAGGGAAGAGCAGGATGCAATTCTTGTTCCAGACTACGGCCACGAGTTGTACAGCTGTTATTCCCAAGAGTGTGTTCTCTTCCCCGATCCCAACCTAGCACCCTCACTCCAAGTGAACAGCCTACACAGCGGTGCCCACCCACAGCTCTCAGGTAGTTGCTGTTTGTGTAAACCTTCAACACTACTCAGAACTGCAGGAAATTAAAAGGCCAAGGCCAGGCTCATATGATGAATCTAGCTGGCCTCTACCCACAGAACAGTGCATGCTTGGTGCAGGTGCTGGCAGGACCGGCACAGGGTAGTAAAAACACAGCTGTGTTGCAACTGATTCTTCGGAGGGATGTGCCCTCTCTCTCGTCTGGAAAGCACCAGGCACAAGTCAGGGCCTTCTATAAATGCCATGGGCCTTCTGCTGGGAAGAGGAATCTGGCTGTTAACAGCAGCACCTGCCTGGTGGAGAGGTCTCCACCCCAGCATGAGGCAGAGATTACCAAAGGAGGGAGCTGCTGGATACACTCATGTCAGCTCAGTACCATAAACCAGTCTGTGGAAAGAAGGTGGAGAGCTGTTCCCAGTCACAGCTCAGTTCAGCAGCTAGGCACGGCCCCAGCTTGGACACTAATATGTTGTCATGATCTGTTCGAGTGCTTGACCAGAACAGAGAGGGGAGAGAGGGAATCCTATTTTATGGCCACATAGTCCCAGCACATGCACATCTTTTCAGTAAAAGGCTAGGGGGTGGCAGGCTGAAAGCAATTCCTTCCTATGGTAGAAAAAATTGTTAGGAAGGAGTGCGATACATGCTGCAGGGCACTCAGCTGGGAATTGCTCTCCTCAGTATTTCAGTCTTACTTCCAGAAATAAAAGGGCTGTGAAACTATTGCTTGATGCCCAGTAGCTGCTATTTAACTAATTCTGCCTCTGATCTACTGCATTTCAACAGCTAATCTTCAGGCATTCTGCTAAGGAGGTCTGTATCATCAGCCACATGGTGCAAAGAAGGAAATATCTTGCTGACAGTTGCCCAGAGGCTGAATGCTGGGATGGGAAAACAGCCACAGAGTCTTAAGCACTTCCTCCCCCACAGAATAAACATGAGAATATGCAAGGTGGTGGGTTCTTCCCCCCCCCCCCCCCCCCCCCCGGCAACAAGTGAAAATTCCTTTGCTTCCCCTCCCCCCGACATTTCTAATCGCTCGCCATTATATATAAGGCCTGGAGAGCAATTGGCTTCTGTTCCCAGGGGAGACCTGGAGGAAAAATACAGAAAGAGCAAAAAAGCAGATCCTCTCTTGCTCTGCTTTGCACATGGCTAGGACAGATCTTCAAATAACCGCTCCCATCAGTTGATGAATCAGTCCCGGAGGTGGCTGCAATAATCAGAGTGCAGCCCTGAGCACAAGGGGAACAAGGTCCCAAGAGATGATGTAGGCACCTTCAAACTGCAAGATGAATGTGTGGTTTTCAAAGCCAGCCTGGGTGCTAGAACAGCAGCCTGGCTGCCTTTTAGATCCATCCCTTTTATTTGAAAGGATTCTTGTGGAGCAGTCTAATCCCCCACAAGCACCAGTCTGCCTCCCCTCCCCAGGAAAATGACAGCTCTCAAGCATTTTGGGACCTGCTGCCTACCAGTGAGAACGGAGGAAGCTAGACAGTGAGACAACACTGGATTTTGCTCATTGATACTGCACAGCAGTTGTAACCAGCTACCATATGGCTCCTCAGTTATCACCGGACCATTAAAACGAGAGCTGTGCTGTGCTGCCTGTGCTGTCTCTTCCACAAATGCCTTTCCCAAGCAGTCAGTTGAAAATAAAGGACTCTGCTCCCCACTGATAGAAGGGCTGGTGCCCTGCCAAGTGCAGTGCACATCCTCTCAGGAAGCTGCTGTCAGTAACAGATTACCAGTGATGCCCCACAATAACATTCTCTGTGCATGGGCTACCCTTTGTGTTGCCTAGATGGAAAAGGAAGAACTGATGTGAAGCAGGCAAAGAGACTTGTGATCCTAATTCCCTTTGGTGCTCCTGAAACCTTGAGCTGTATTCAACAGCTCTTGAAGAGCTGCAGGCCCAGCTCCCTGCTGTTATGTTTGCTCTCAGGAGTATAGTGAATCATTCTGAGAGAACATCGTAGGCAGATACCAATTAACGCAGTCTTTGTCTGATGAGATAGACTGTGTGTCTGATGAGATAGACTAATTGGTGACACCCTTCCCTGGACCTCCTTTGTTGGAAAGCAAGGAAAACTGCCAGATGGTTCACCCTGACTAAGTCTCCTTAGGGCTGTGAGGGATTCTGAGGAGCAGAAAGGAACGGCAACATAACTTGCAGCACAGCAGGGGAGAGAGAACAACAGAAAATTGGTAGCTTGAGTTCTAGGGTATGGGACTAAACAACGTCCTTTGTCTTAGATAACTCTGCTAAAGGCAAGGAAGATCTGATGGTGAGTATTGAAAAAGCAGATGATGAACCAACAAGCATATCCCTGCCCAGGTACTGAACACATTCAGATGATGCTAGCCATGTCCCATTTCAGCCAGAGTCCCTGACCAGAGCGTCATGAGCCCCAGTCCCCCAGCCCGAAGACTATGTCTGCTAGGGGTCCTTTGGCAGAAGGTGAGCAGGGGAAACAGTACAGTACCTGCCCGGGATGTTCTGCTGGCAGTGCTGCCTTTGCTAGTCCCGATGCTGTCCCCCCGTGTCAGGATGGAGATGCCACTGAAGCTGCTGGCTTTGGTAACAGGTGGTCGCAGGTTGCGGATGGAGCCATCTGAGTCTGTGCTGCTCCACGGCCGAGGGTCCAGCGACTTTATTTCACTCTCTGTGCTGCTCTGGCGGCTGCCTGAGGCCCGGTTCAAACTGTCCCGGTTGCCCCTGCAGAGACCGGAGGAGTTAGACCGTACCTCCAGTGGAAAGGGGCAGCAGCAGGACCACCTGCAGGTGCTGCATCAGTACTGCCACACCGGGGCGGTGAGCCCCTCCAGCAGCTAGCTCTGTGACACAGCATGTTGGCACTTTGTATAGGGATCTGACAGCAAACAAACACCCTGGGTCACAGCTTTCTTGGGCATGCACTGTGAAGACTCAGACACTGCTGATCTTCCTTGGCGTGTGTTGAGAGCTGGCTCCTGGCCCTTTTCCCTAGCCAGATGCCAGCCTGGAAGAGATGCCAGCAGGGTCAGAGCATGATCCCTTGCTAAAGCCCTCCTTGTCTCAGAACAGGGAGCTTTTAACAGAGGCCTTGAGACAAGGCTGATCGAGATCTCGTGAGACCACTTTCCACACCAGCCCTGGTAAGGCTTTCTGCCCAGCTGGAACAGCTACATGCTGGGATATTGCTACCCTCAGAGCTGTGCTCCCACTGATCACCCTCCCTTAGCCCCAGGCCAGGTCTGGCCACAGCAGGACTTTATGGAGTATCAACAAAACATCCCAAGCAGTGAGCCTGGTTTATCAGCCCAGCTAAGGAGCATAAGCACAGTAATGGGTTCCTGGGCCTTCACTGGGAACAATTGGTGAGGAAGGCAACACTGGAAGAGATGCTCATATAACACTGCAGGCTGAGCCTGGCAGCAGCTCCACGCAGTTGTGGAAGGGAAAAGATAGGTGTGGAAGGAACTTCTGAGGTGATGTCCTGGGCTGCTGGGAGCATGAGAGAGCCAAAGAAAATAAGTCTCTTGGAAAACCAGTACAATGGTTATATCCCTAAAGAGGTGAAGGAACTGGACTATGCAGCCTCAAACTCCAAATTACAGTTGATGTGACAAGCATCATTGTCAAGCTCTTGGACTCTCTCCAACCTAAACTCTGAAGGCTGCTCCTGGGGATGTTCAGAGAGGTGGGGGCAGTGTTTGTGTGTGCTGGGAAGGGGCATGTCATGGCCTCTGTTGTGGCTCAGCTGCAAAGCTCTGGTTCCCTGAGAACCCAGACCCCTCTCAAGCTGATTACCTCTAACCCTGCAGCATAACAGTTCTGCTTTTTCTACAAATGCTCTCCAAACTCCAGGCACACTCTCTGAGTGCACTGCCCTAGCAGCTTCAGCCATGCCTTTCTCTCCATTAGCCTTACTACAGCCTGTTTCCAAGTGTGTCCATCAGCAGAGAGCTCTCTGCAATCAGATCTGTGCTTCAGCAGCATTAATGAAGAACTTCCAAGCAAGTGAAACAGAGAGCTGTATTGCTCTGAATGCCAGGCTTTGAGGGTGCTAAGTCTCTGGAATTCACAGAGACATCATCTCCAGCACTACCACTGAGGGAACCCCAATCTCCTCAAGAGCTTGTCTCTCTCTGGCCAAAACTCAAAATGGTCCCGAGGCCCACATATCCTCCCTCTCCCCACTATGGGAACCAAAAAAACAAAGCCAGCAGGTTAACTAAGCTCTTTAGGGACTGGGCACAACAGTCAGAAAAGCTCCTAGTGCAGCCCTGGCTGCAGCTCAGCTCCTAAAGCTGCAATCACATCAGCAATGGTTTTTTTGCCACTTGCTAGGTGAGTTTTACTACAGCCCCACCGCTGATCTGAAAACTATACCCCCTGACTTGAACACCACTGCCATAGGCAGACTCCAGGACACGGTCCCTGTAACTGTGCTGAGGACACCTGATTTTCCACAACAGCGTCCCTCCAAGGACAGCCTGAGCCATGTGATGGACTGAGGAGAGGGCCAAAGCTGTTCCTACACTTGCTTAGATCGTCCTGTCCTGTTCATACACAGAGATGCTTCATCTCTAGAGCTTCGGCTATTAAACGAGAGGACAACAGGCATGAGGGTCTCTCCATTTTCATCCTGTTCTCTATCCTCATACCTTCAGCAGCCTCCTGCAGCAGGGGTCTGTGCAAGGTGATTCGTCAGGCTAACTCCATCCTTCCGGCCCTTTCATCCACAGGAAAACTACTTAATAAGAAAATGCTGCTCGAACATGTTCCCAGTGCCCTCTGCAGCATACTCTGGTTGAAATGGAAGCCTGAGACACTTCATTGCCACCATTAAGTAATCCAGCCTTTATAATCAGGGATTAGAGACAACCCCACCTTATCTGGATGCTGATCCTGTCACTGTAAGGGCAGGGGCTTTCCTATCCTTTTGGGAAACAAGAGGTGGAATGGTTTGAAAACTGCTGGAATCCTCTGGCTTCTCTATTCCTCCCTGCCATCCCCACCTTCCACCCCTCCATTTTAACTGATGAATCAGCAAAAAAGGACTCGGAAATTGATGTTGCAAAAAATACAACTTCAATAACTTCACAAGCAGCCATGCATGGGGCAAACTTACTCAGCAGGACAATGTACAAAAGTCACACAGAGATACCTAAAAATCTGCCTCCGTTTGTGAGAACTAGAAGAAAAGCCTTCTTTGGAGATTCTGTCGGTTAACATCAGAAAAAAGCATCATTATAGAGTCATGCAGTCCTCTGTAGAGAAAGCCAGAGATACAAATAGTGTCTGCTAAACAGTACTAACCTGCTGTCAGTGAGATATCCATTCTGGCCAGTCTGGAAGCAGGGAAAAGACATGGAGATGGGAAGAAATGAAAAGGGAGACTTAGTAACTTTGAAAGCAACAAACTCAGGCAATTTCAAAGCAAAGAGGAGCAAAGCACTAACAGTATGGGACTCAGACGCAGTTTGTGTTGTGCACCAGTTACATGGTCGCTCAGGAGTCTTGCTGAGCCTTCTGCACACCAGTCCCATTTGGCTCTCCATCCAGGCCCATTAGGAACTTCTCCTGATACCTGCAACCCTCAGATCTCTCAAGAGTTTGCAAATCTGAGTCCTCAACTCCCTACTTCATTGCTCTAAGGCAGCTTTGATGGTAGCTTTGTCAATGGAACAATCAAGGCCAGACATACAAGGGTCCTTATTTGCTAAATGCAGGCACAATTATCAGAGCCATGAAAAACAGGCAGAGGGCTCAAAGCTAGCCCAGCCCACCCTGCGATAGTAACCCCTGCCTCTGGAAGTCAGATGCAAAGCACTGGCTCAGCCCATGAACACAGAGCAAGGGTAAGTACATGCCCACTCAGTGTTGTGCTAACATGGGACAGCACCTGGTCTATTCCAGGACTATTGGCAGAGCCGCTTACTAACGTGACTGGATGGCTTTGGGCCTGGGTATGTAAGACAAGTCCACGATCACGACTGGCTGGAGAGTCATTAGCTGAAGCCTGGCGACTTGACTAGGGACCGAGCACAGCGGCTGCCTTAACATCCTCCTTGGGCAGGCACATGGCAATTCCCATTAGGACAAATGAAAGGCGTCGTCCCCAAGACACTCAAAAGCAGCAGGCAAGGAGCTGGACTTTGAACATGATCCATGGCAGATGGGCACTTGGAATCGTCCCCGATTCCATCATTTGCCACTTGGCACAGCAGGGAGAGCTGCCTCCAGCTGGCAGACAGGACTCAACATAGCAGAGCACAGCAGCCTCTCTGAGCCAGACGTGAGCAAGGAACACAGCTCCGGCTCAGACGAGTTCCACGTAGGGAGCAGAGAACTCAAAGAAGCAATAACCAAGCTGGACAGTCCGTAAGAAAGACAATAAATGTACTGCCCAGATTAATCCTGTAAAGGTACAGAGCCCTGCCTGATACTCCAAGGACAGCACTTCTTGGTCAGGAGGTTGAAGCTGCAGCACTGGAGAGAAGCTGGGGGAGACAGCTGCTGCTCCTTTCAGGTTCATCAATTGATTTGCAAGTCATCCCAGAAATGCCACTGTATAAGCTTATAAACTTGCTGGGCAGCAAGGAGCAAAACTGCCTCCTCTGTCAGTCCCCACACATCTATTGCCCTCTTAAACATGCAATTTAGGGAAGGAGCAGACTGGGGAGTGGAGGCGTGGCTCCTCTATCTCAATGTCTTAGACATCTTTGTTCGGAGCTGGAATTCAATGGTAGATACCAAGAACACTGGGAAATTTGTAGAAAAGGCAATGACGAGATCTGACCTCTTAGTATATGCAAGGACACCTTCTGCCACAAAGTTCCAGGAGGGTACCTGGCAAGTGAGCCATCCAAGCTTACCTCTCGTGCAAATATCCGCTCCCTGACCCGCTGATACTCTTCCTCTCGCTCTTCTATAGATTTGCTCCTTCTCCCATCCTGCAAGGGGAGTCTGATCTGAAGGGACAAACACATCTCAGCGGGTCAGCAGTTGCCAATGGGAGCAGGGGGCGCAGTCAGCTGCTGATATTTTTATGTAGCAGTGTAAGTGGATGTGGATTACGGAGTGTGTGCATGATGCCTGGATGCAATGACACAGCCTCTGCCTTTGAACCTACCTTCTGGACACCTATGTCTAGGGATGAACATCCTGGAGGTCTTAGTGCACTCCACCTCCTGGATCAAGCACAACCACTCTGCCTGAACTCTGCCTGATTCGGAAAGGACAGATCAGGAATATCACCATGTGCTTCTGAAAGACAGTCTGTTCCCAGGGGTCAAAAGCTAAAGGCCACTCTTTGGAACATATGCCAACACAGCAAACTCCTGCTCAGTCTTGGATTCTGTGCTTTGTGGGTAGCTGCATCACCTGCAGAGTGCCACCATGGGGAAACCAGAAACTGCTACTGATTGCAACGACCAGCTCCCCATCCTGATGACTTAAGTTCAGAAACATGACCCAAAGCAAGGGATAGTGGTATGCTGGGGCGATGTAAAGATGGGAGCTACAAGAGCAAAGAGCACGAGATCCCTGGTGAAGAGGTCTCCTGTCTCTTGCCCCATTTTTGACGTTCAAGATTCTGTCTGACACAGGCTGGGAAAACAGCCACAGATGAACAAGCTAGCTCTGTGTTACGGGTGTGGTGCCACCTGTGACAGCCCGAAGGCAGCCAGAGATTCAGGAGGGTTTTTTAGTTCCGATGACTGGCAATGCTGCTGAGCTCAAACTGTTTCATTTTGCTGACGGTTTCCTTCCAGCAGCACTGCGAGGTCCTGATGACTTCACAGCTTGACTCGCTGCAAGCCCCAGGGAGGGGTGGGAGAGATCCTTGGCAAAACTCAGCTCTGGGGCATTTCCAAGCAAACCTTAGCAAAAAACTTCACCTTAAAGCCTGGCCCAGCCACCAGTCAATATTCAGGGTACAGAAAAGTACCCCCCATAGAACCCACACAAATTCTTCATGCGTTTCCACAGTATTTTGTAAAGTTTTCATGATATATCTAGATGCTGCTGCTTGGGTGAAGTGGAAGCTTCTATTTAAGAAGGTTACTGCAGGAAACCCAAGAAAATTTAGAGTTGTTCTCCTCTTAGAAAAGTCGCATTTGACTTTCACAAAGTATGCAGATACCCCATTGCCACCCCTTACCTGATTATCATCTCGGTCCATGCTGGTATCATCTCGTTTTAGGATAAACCTCTGCGGGAACTCTGCATTCTTCTCATCTTTGATGTGCTCAGAGAACCTCTGCTCAGGGCTGCAGGAAGAACCAGTCCTTGTTAGAAGGGCAAAAATGGGCATAGAACTGTCTTCACAAAACCACTGCTTTGCAGGGAGTGAGGGGGTGTGCAAAGATGTTAGTTGTGTTAAATCTCTTCTCTGTCTGATGGGAACAAGAGCTCCTGCCCCTTCTCTGAGAACTAAAGAGAGCTAGGAAGGGCTTCCAAATACATACACTTAGGACTGGAAGTGAAGGATTCTCCTCTTCTAGAGAGGGGACCTGCCCTTCTTATGGAGGCAAAAAAACGTGGTTTGGAATCCATCCTGGTCTGGACCATGCGAGGGCTCTGTGTCTGGGGGTCATGTAGCACCATGCAGGGAAGGGAAGGGGATGCCAGCCCAGTTGTTCTCCCTCCCTCCCGCTTACATTCGTGTGTTACTGGTCTTGTTGATAATGACCGCCTTCCCGGTTTGGTCAACATTATGGTCCATGCCGAAGTAGGCAGCTACCCGGTGCAGCAGCATCCTATGGTATGAGGTCATCTGAGGGAACTTCTTAAACTGATTGCTGAGAAGAGGGGAGAAAGCATTAGACTTTAGAAGGCCTTGAAAGAGACAATTATAATCTGACACGGAAAGAGAGATCAAGGCCAGAGATGCCTTAACCAGATCCCAGATCAGGCCATGCCACCTATTCCAAGCAGTTAGTCATGACTCCAGTGCTGCTTCTTACACTGAGCATGAGCATGGGCTTACACTGCTTTGCCAGACAGAGCTGGGCTGATTCAAGGGCTCAAGTTGAATAGGCCTTTCCTGAAATAAGATCAGCTTGTGCAGAAACGCACGTTTGTTTCTAAGCAGGAACAGGAGCCAGAATTAGTTCTTATACTGTGACTTCTCTGATCCCATTAGATAAAGAAGTTTGCAAGCTCTGCTGCATACACCTATTCTATCTCACATTCCGGGATGTGAATCCTGCCCCTGGTTTCTCCATCCCCAATTTACGCTAGGAAGAGAAGCACAATGGCACTAATCTCCTTCACAGTGGATATGGCGTTAAAGCAATTGATATCCAATCAATATGATACTCAGAAACCTTGTGTATGGACAAAAGGAGGAGGAGGATGTACAAAAGAACAGGCCTCCTAACCAGTGTGTCCAAAAGACGCTCCCTTCTCCCCTGGGTGCCCAAGCTTCTAAACTGTAAGTTACAAACCTCTTTTGCTTGACACAAACTTGATGATCACTTACTTGTTATCACTAATAAATTCCAGAATCTCCTGTTCTAACTTTAGTAGCATCATTCTATCCCTGTCAAGAAAAGAACAAGGAAAAGGCCACCTTCAGAGATAGTGAAACACAGCTTTCTCTGCTTGGTACCCCCCCTCCCTGCAACACAGAAAAGTCCCAAGTACCTGAAGCAAGCAACACTATTAACCAGGCTTCACACATCCTCCACAGGAATGAACTAAAAAACTCCACATTTTTTCACATGTAGTAAATAAATTGCCAGATTTTTTTTCAGTTTAAAGTTGTTGTCTTGCTAACAGTGCTTGGCTTTTGGTAATATTGAATCTCTGCTCTGCTGGAATTTCCACTGGTAGAGACTCCAGCTTTGCTATTCCTATGCCAGCATTTGGCTTGATTACATTTATTACTGACACAGCAGCAGTTCTTTTAGAGGTTGGTATTTGACAATCATTTATAGAAAGGGTTTTAAAGCAATCAAGATTCCTTCCTGCTTGCATTCAAACAAATTATTTTTCCCCTTCTCTCTCTCTCCGTAATACACAATTACATGTTTTGACTGACTGCAGTATATAAAATTACAGTTGTGCTTTTTGTTTCTACACTGCCCCAGCTCTAGTAATGCTCTCCGAATTCCAAAAAGTAAAACACACTTTCAGGTACTTTCTGTAGTTGCTGTAGTCCCCCCTCCTCCCAAGATACATTAATACATACATAGATACACACACATGCACACAAACACCACGGGTTTAAGAGTCAATCAAAGAACCATTGGTCGCCAGGTACTCCTTCCCTTCACTCCATCAGCAAGTTGTTCTACTGACTAGGGACCTACCGTGGGTTTTTTTTCAGTGTATTTACTAAAAATTCATGCAAATCTATTCCAGTGGAGTCCGTATATTCCTGGCTGGAATCTGAAACAACAGCAGCAGCAGAACAAATTAACAAAACACTGCAACAGAATAGACTGAAGGGAAGAGGTGTGTGTCTCACTACATGCATGAAGATGATGTCCCCACATTGCTGCCAGAGGAAATTCAGCCTCATTCTCAGCACCGACTATTCATGACAGGAAGAGAGGAAGAAAAGCCCACCTTTTTACAGAACTGCACAGGTTGGGACCCATATCACCTGGGCTCAACTCCAGTTTCTAGCACAGGCTCTGAATGCAACCTCTAGGTCAAGTTTCTCAATCTGTAAGATAGGGACTGTATACCCTTTCCCCTGTGGGCAGCAGGAGGATCAGTACACTATGTACAAGGCACTATGAGCACAAGGCCCCATTAGGAGGATGCCAGATCAGTTCATGGAAGGAAACCTTGTCCCTAAAACCAAACACTCAGAGCATACTCAGGGTATTCCATGCTGTTACAGGAGGCCCCTGCAAGTGTAGTATACCATATTTTTGTCCAAGCAACTTCTGCACCTTTGATCCCGCAAGCTATTTAACTGGAAAGTCCCACTGGCCCCATTCTTCGCCTCTCCCCACACCCTTTTTAATTTAAAAGTAATCGCAGAAAAAACAGTAAGTGAAACTGAATCTGCACCAGGGTAGAGTTGCTGTCTGTACAAGGATTTCAGGTGCAATTTGCTCACCAGATTGAACGTGTTCATCTTTTAGCCATTTCTATGCCCCAAAATCATACACGCAGGATCATACAGCAAAAACTTAGCTCACTTCCTTGCAACCTCACATCTTGCCACCTGTGGCAGGTTTTATAAAATCAAATCTAAACTGAAAGCAAAAGTCTATGCAGTGGGTCTTCTTGGGTTTGCATCTGCACATTTAAAAAGACACCAGGTCGCTACACACTATGCAGGAAGCCTGCAAATCTGTTGGGGCACATGCCAATCTAGAGAAACCCTCCCCCTCCCTGCCCATGCTTTGCTCCAGAAAGGATGTTATAAAAATAATACATTCCTGTACAGTCATCAGCAGACATAACCGCTCTGCTTCCAACAACTGTACCACTGGCCAGCAGAATCCTCAAAGTGGGTAAGACAGGACCTGCCCTGTTCAAATGAGCACCTGACCTCGAGACAGCATTTTTCTTGGTGCCTTTTCTTTATTCTTGTCTTTTTCTTCTTTCTCAGCCCCATCTTTCGTGGATTTTTCCTCTTCCTTGTCAGAGGGGCAGCTAACGTGCAACTGAATGATGTCCTAGAACAAAACAAACCAGGCTGGTCTGAGTCACTTGGACACTCCCTGGAATCACTGCCATGGCTGGAGATGTTGGCACCTGAGAAAGGCATCACGGAAAGGCAGGGGATTCAGGTCGCAGATCTGAGACATTTCATAAGAGGCCCCGTTCTGAGAGCAGACAAAGCAGTCTCTCTCCCCACCCTCTTCCCAACAAGAAGCCTTCGGCAGGCTCTGAGGGGACTCTCAACAGCATTTGTCACTGTTGTAAACCTGCCTTGCCTGGATCACCCACAGAATCTAAGTCACATGCTTCCCTGTTTGAAGCTGATAAAATGCTATTACATTCTGGACTCAGGAGTGCCTAAGGTGAGGTAGGTCCTGCACCATTTCAGTAAGACTCTACCGTCAACCTGGAAAGAGAAAGGGCATGAGGAGAAAACTGAATACACAGCAAAAAGCATATGTTGTGTGATGTGGTGTGGTCCCTGTGCCACATGGGGCTTTCTGAAGTTTCTTTTCACCTCCTCTCTTGAGTTGCAACTGCCCAGCATGGCCTGAGGATTCACTCTGCCCCATGGGAAGAAACATTAAACACCAGTAGGATTGTCAAAGGCAATGTCAGATGATGCACTGCTCAAATTCAAGTTAAAACTGACTATAAAACCACTACTCTTTGTGCCAACTGATCTTTCCCCCTCCTGCCTTTATGCTATGGTGGTTCCGTGGCACCACGATGTATGCTTGCGGTTGCTTTAAAAGTCCTCCTAGTGACCCTACAGTTTTAAGTGAAACCCAAACAAAAGACAGGAAAGCAGCCTCTGGAGCTGGGAGCCTCAACATAAGGAAGGCTTAGAGGCCAAGTAACCCATTCACCACAAGGGTGAGGTAGCCCGGGCAGCGCTCAGCCCTGGCACAGGCCAGGTTTGTCCTTGTCAAGGGAACGTAGCGTAGAGGTCTCTGATCTAGCACCACAGACCTAAGCTGGTGACTCTGCACGGTGCGATACTACGTCAGCTCAACGAAGACAAGCTGTAGCTAGCCACAACCTGATGTGCAGTGAGCCAGCTCAGATCTCCACACACGGCACCATCCTGTGCTTCTAAAGCTTGTGTGGGCAGAGAAAGCTCAACCTATCTGCTCTTGCTGGAGCAGAGAGGCTCTCGGCGCCTCCCTGACTGCTGCCCACCTTCAAGCTTCAGCTTCTCTGTCACTGCCCACAGTGACCACAGATGGGGATCATCTCTGCAGAGCACTGCATATCACTTCTCTGTGAGCTGGCTGCTTTCAGTCACCGCAGCCTGAGCTGCAAGGAAAGGGCTTGCACAAAAACTTCCTTCCCATGGCCAAAACCCCAGGCGCTTTGTGAAAGCAAAGTGTCATTGCATTTTCGGGGGCATAAGGCTGCACAACCTGAGTAGTTGTGGGTGCCCAGTGAGTTGATGCAGAAGATTCCTCGTAAGAGAAGGGTTGTGACTGCACACATACAAGCAGTGCTCACAGGCGTGACCGCTTCCTTCAAAAGCAGCCTCTTCTGGGAAATTCTTGGCTCGCAGAGGCACAAGCCCAGGACAAGACATCACTTCTAGCAAGACGTGGATTTTTGGGGCTTCCACACTCCACAGCTTCTCTCATTCTAGGCCTACCTGGGACTCCAACAGCCCATCTACAAAGGGGCTAGACGATTCTTCACATACAGCCAAACTCCTGACCAGTTTAAGCTTTGAATTAGACTGGAGAAGGAAAAGAAAGAGTATAATTAAGACACCTCAGCCAAAACACACACACTTAAGTTCATGCCGTTGCATTACCAAGCCACTCATGCAGTCATTGTTAATTAAACTGCTAAAAAGGACTACCAAACCAGCTTCTTGCAGCAAACAGGAATATACAAAGGCTTGGAGTCCTAGAGCAAATCAGTTATTTTCTTCCTTCAGTCTTTGATTAGGATTTGAACCAACCAAATTTTAGGTGAGGAAGTTCACTGCCTTAATTCATGCACTCTTTGACCTCTTCAGCCAGAGCAATTCCAGCCTCTCCCCTCCTCACCTGGCAAGAATTAAAACCATTAACAAAGGATATAGCTGAAACCAACTACTTTATTGGTTTTTAAGATGTGAAGATTGTTACTGTTCTTAATTAAAAGGCTGTCATTCCACTTACACCTCGCCTGTCTGACCTGATGACTTTGGTTATTTTGGGTAATGTAGTAGTGCTTAGAGAAAATGCTTAAAATAAAACCTGCACTTTCAGGACTCTTGGCAAGTTGACTCACTTGGATGACAAATAGGAAAAAATATATCATCCAGTCACATGAGATCCCAGGCAGGATCAACAATATGGAGAAAGGCCCGAGATGCACAGACACATCCTGCCCTAGGTATAGACAGGGCAGGAACTGGAATCACAGCCTGTTCAGGTACTGCACAGAGTCCTGGCTTTTGAGACCAAACAGAACCATTAGAATAGTTTTTCTGACACTCTGTAGGTCATAAGCAGCACATCTCTTTCATACATTACTTTCATCAAAAACAAACCAGGCAGAACCCCTGTTACAAATTTAACTGGTCTCCCCTCTCTCCCATGCCTCAGGGCAGAACCTGTCTTCATTTGGGTTTGAACTTTTGTGAAAGATAAAAGAAAAAAGGGGGAGGGGGGGGGGGCGGGGGGAGAGACCTTCACCCTCCCAATCACAATTTTAAAATCAAGCCCTGCGCAACCTAGTCAGGTGTCATAGCTGACCCTGTTTTGAGTAGGAGGCTGGAAATGAATCCTAGCTGGACCAGATGGACTCCTGAATTATGCTATGTTTCTATAACTGCAAAGCCTGGAAAATTCATGCCCACTTTTGATAACCTGCTTCAGTAGTTACTGTCAAATTTTGCAAAGAAAAACTGAGGTTAAGGCTAAGAAAGGTAAAAAAAATCCTCCCAAAACAACAAAAACCCATCATACAATGGCTGCATTTTTACCCTGAGATTTTGCCTACGAACAACATTCTACAACAGCGGTGTCCTGATGCTTATTACTAGCAAAAGTTTTGGATTCACTAACATGTATGCGCCATCATTATGGGAGCAAATGTGGTATTCCCTGAAGAAAAGGGGCCTTACATGAAACCAGATAGTTATACTTCAGTCTGTTTTTTAACTGGAGGGTGTAACAGGCCAGTGCACTGCCCTGCCCCTCCAGTGACACCTCTGAATTTAATTTCTGGCGTTTTGGGCTCTAGGGAGGGGAGAGGTGTGGCAGCTAATAGCAGCAAACACTTCGTTCATGGGTAAGTGTGTGTTAAAAAGGAGCACTCATGCTCCAGTGCATGGAAAGCTACTGTCCTGAACCATCATGCACTACATGTTGTTTCTGGAGACAGGAAAGACTTGAGAGTACCACCCTAAGGTTGGGATCATGACTCAGCTCAGAATGGCCACAAGAAGAACGGGACGTCAGAAGAGGTCATACCTTGGCTCTTTTTCTGGCATGTCCATGACTTGAAGTTCGCCTCTGTGGAGAAAAGAAAGAGAAGGCAAGAAGCTTAATCTGAATGTGTACGCTGTAAATGGTATTTGCTGTGCAAGGCAGAACAACACCGAGCATGTAAAATGACTCTGAAGAAAATCTCTACCTGACAGCAACGTAAGCATGTGCAAATAGGAAGACCTGGAGAGCTGACCTGTCAGGCCCCAGGTGGGCAAAAATTGCTTAAGAAACTTAATGTGCATTAGACCCAGTTCCTCTGTTTCTGACAGAAGCAGCACAACTGTGGGATCACAGGGCATACAGGTGGAGGTGCATGACACAGTTCTAAGTGGGAAAACTAGAAGTCTTCTACCATTCCTGGGACACAAAGGGGATTCTAACACAGTGGATCATGAGAGACACACACTGCTGCTCTGATTTAAGAAACACTGAGTCATCTGTTATCCCTACCTTCTAAGAAACCTTTCGCCATTCCACATTACAAAGTGACCAAAGTCAGGCTCTTTCTGAGCGACACCGGTGTCTGCCCATGCAGTGGTTGAACAAATCTGGTGCCAGCCACCAGCTTTAAATGCAGAAGCATTCAGCAGGTTGTTGAGAGCGGGCATTTCTTCAAGCTCAACACTAAGCCAAAAGCACGTGTGACAGGAGAGCAGAGCAGCAGGAAGGAGTCCCAGCACCCTCCAAATAATGCACAGATTTTTTTTCCTTGCTGAAATGAAATCCCAAAACATTCACTTCCTATTTGGGCATTTTTAACAGCAGCAAAGCAATGGCCAAGCACCATTCCTGAAACCAAGCTCTCCCTGGGATGCCTTCACATTAAGTCATTAACTGATCCTTAGGTCAAAGAAAGGAACAAGAGGGAGATAACAGCCATGGGACTAGAACCTGGGGATTGAGCACAAGTGCCCCCAGGAGCACACCAGTCTCCTTTTATCCCAGGCTCAAAGAATATTTAAATTATTCCACTCTGAGCAGAACAGATTCAGCTAAAGAGAAAGAGAGCAGCCTATGAACAACACAGCCTGTATGGTATGGTATCCTCTTGGGAGGTGGTAGCACAGGCTTAGGCCCCTTTCAGAAGGGACAGAGGGACAACTTGTGTTTGCCAAGTAGAAGGAGAGGGCCCAGCTCCGCAAGCTGGTGGAAGGGACTACCCACTTGTTTGCACTTACCTGAGATTCCTGGCGCATGCTGACCTCCTCCCCCCCATCCTTCTCCACCTCCTCCTTGCTTGGTGACCTGGATACATATTTGGCTCTGTTCACAGATTCCTCAACCACCTTTTTTTCAGACTCCTTCATTATTTCCAGAGACTCCTGTGTTGTGTTGCTGTTTGACATCTTCAGAGCCCTACAATGTAGCAATGGGCACCTGCCAGAAGAGGTGACAGAATGGGTAGAAGGGAGTCAGGGGGTGGAGGGGGTTTCTATCTGGAACACAAACTCTTGCACATATAGGTTGTAACTGCCGTGTAACTCGTCTTGTGTACAAAGATCCCAAACCAAGCACTCCAATGACAGCCCACCCACTCATCCCCTTGGATGCACCTGGCTCGAGGGGACCTTGCAGGAACTCTATGATTCTCACCAGGACTCTGGAGATGCTAGCAGGGCTGAACAAAGCCTCTGAGATATACAGAGGTCCCCAGTGCTGGCACTCTGCCCTCTAACTTCTTTGATGCAAGGGGAAGACTGAGGGTAGTCCTAATGCTAGCAAACATCCAGAGGCAGGGAATTCAGTAGGTGAAATAAACTCAAGCAATCAGAGGAGGTGTGCTCTGCCCCAGGACAAACAACAACAAAAAAATCTGCATTTTTCTCCCCAAATCCCATCCCAGTCCTTCTTGAAATTGGTCAAATCTTCAGTGAGAAAACAGCCTTGTACCCAAGACATTGCTCTGGTTCTTCCTGTGACATAAGGCAACCCCTGATATCTTCTCTTCAGCTGCCTATGGTTAGATACTTCAGGAAAAGCGGGAATCAAACAATAACAGTCAAATTACAGATTAAGATGAAAAAATAATGCTTCCTGACAAAGTTGTGTTTAATTGCTTCCTTTTGATTAGCAGGAACACAGGCAGCCCACAGAGCCCCTGAAACCACCTCTGAATTAGAGCGGAATCTAGACAGGGCAGCAACACGTGCCTCAGTCTGCTGACAGTCTTAAACAGGAGCAATGAACATGTCACATATCCATTCATCAAATTAAGCGTTAATTCCAAACTGATTGTCTAGAATTGAAACTTCAGCCCTCTCAGCTAACTCAAAGCAGGCCTCTTAGAGCTTGAGTGAGGGCTAAACAAGCTTACCTAGGACTGCAGAGGGATTCTGGTACTGAGAAACACGTTTGTAGAGACACTGCCTGCGCGGAACCCAACGTTCGTGCTGATGACAGATGAGGAAGCTGGATAAAGGCAGGACACAAGGCACGCCCATTGAGACAAATTTCCAAAAAGAAAAGGGGAAGCCTAAATTTGAGAGAGGCTCAAACAAAAGGCCTGGGCACTGGAAAACACATCTGATGTTTAACAACTTGTTTTATTAATTATTTTGGCAGAACATGGCTGACAAAGAGTCAGATCTCACACAGATTTATCGACTCTTGGCTCTGCATGGGAACTGCTAATATTCATCAACTAATTCAACCTCATTCCCCTTTAATTTGTGGGGCTGCTGAACATAAAACATATATTTGACTCTTTTTGCAGCTACTGGAATCAGTTCCAGTTCCAGATACAGAAAGTGAGAAAGCGCAATCAACTGCTTCTAGTTCACAGATTGTTACAGGGATTTGTAACAAACTTGTTAAGACATCCAGGGCAGATGTCCCGTTGTGAATGGAAAATGCTGTGTGTCACAGGCAAACCCCCACGGCAGGGCTGCAGCCAGAGAAACCACAGGACCATGCAGCGAGGTGTGCCTGGGAGATGCCAGCACTGCACTGGATCCAAGTGAGAGGATGGGACAGGATGCTTACTGACAAAAGGAGGAAGCTACGGTCACCTTAGCTTTCCTTCACACCTATCATTGCCTGTTCTAGACTTACGATGAGCTTTGCCCCAGCAATAAGACTCAGTGCTGTCAGTTCAGAGTCACAGATGGGAGAACCAGGAAAGGAAAAAGTTCCTTAACCCAAGGCCTTGATGAGTAAGCAGCACCTTGAGGTTGTGTGGGAAATACCCTCGTTGACCTCAGAAAATTCCCAGAAAAAGGGTGCAGGGAAAGCAAAAAAAGCTGGCATGGATGAAGCTGACAGGGCTGCACTGTCCGGTTTATGCACAGGAACCAGTATGTTTCAAGGCAGATACATGTATCCATAGGAGAGTGACTATGGATGCTATGGGTTGACATAGGCAAGCAGATACATCCCAACACTGTATGAAAACAAAGTCTTTCTCACTAGAGAGAACTGCTGGAAGATCCCAGCCACTGTTCACATGCATTCATTCAGGAGCAGGAAAGTTACAAGAAATCCGCTGTTAATTCCATAAGCAACTTCCTATGTAGCACACCTGAAAGTGTTAAGATGAGGACATGAGGGGCCAGAAGGCTCTCTTCTCACCTGAGGGCAATACCGAACAAATGGAACTGGGCAAGATTTCCCATACCCGCTGCAGTGCTGAGCCAGGCTCCTTCAGCCCAGCATCGTCACACTGTACCAAGCAGGCTGTCCCACAACCAAACTGGTGGCTCCTGGCAGAAAACAGCTGCCATCAATAGCTTGTTACAGAAAAGGAACCAGAGAGCAGTCTACTGTTGATGTTAGCCTTGCAAGTAGATTCTGCAAATACCTCTTCCTTCTGGCTGCTAACGACTTCCAAGCATGTATGTGGTCTCAAATGCCAGGTGGAGGAGAGGGCAAGAGCACCCCAATCTGCTATTCTGAATGCTCATCAGTGCAGATCCTTGCACTGCATGGATCACTTGCTGCTCCCTACCTCTTCCTGGCACAGTTCCACGGGACAGCGTACAGCACCACAGACTATCCCCTTGGCAGGTGTCTCCTGGAGCACCCCTGCAGGAACCAGCTTCCCTCGGGAATCACTGAGGCATCCATCCTCCAGCTGCAAGGGTCTGTTCTTCATCCCAGCAGGCTGGGTATCCAGCAGTTGCCAAGAGGAAACGCAACTGAGCTCCCAGGTTTATGGCAAGCATGCTGCATGGGGTGATGAGCCCCCATGGGAGGGAGTCGTGCTCTGCTGCGATGCCTCTGGCAGGAACTAGGTCAGAAAAGGAAAAGGGAACACTTGCTTGATTTGCACGCCAGCCTCCTTAGTGGGAGTCTGGATTATGCAGGGGGTGAAGCTGGTAAACTCTGCCTCCTCCCTCCCCAAAATGTTCCACGCTGTAGGAAACTGCTTCAGCCTTGTGTCCAGGCCAGGGGCCTGGCTTGTAAACAAGCCAGGAGGATCCGTAGCAGATTTGGGGAAGGGAGGCAGAAGGAGGCACCTGAACTGCATACACAACACTTATCTAAAGGGGGAATTTCTGCACTAAAATAAAGGAGCAGGTTTTGTATAGCTCATTCTCTTTGCAACAGCCACCCTATAACAAGTTTTTACTCCCAAGCCAAGCATGTCAGTCAAATTTGGGAAGGGTAATGGGATCTTTTCTCATCATACAGCATGTAACTTTGGCATCACAAAGGGAATGTCATCAGTTTTCCCTCTCTTCTTCCAGAAAAGATGACTCGGAGCCACTGAATTGACATCTGTAGGCTGCCCCCTCCTGCTAAAGCTTCTGTCCCTGACAGCAGTCCTCTGGGGTATTCCCTGCACATAAAATTCAAAGAAGATATGTGCACTGCTAGTGCTTCTCAATAGCAATGCTTTAGAGAGGAGGTTTCCTTTCTGTATGAATGAATCAGCCCTGCCCTCCCAGGGCAGACGTGGGATGCAGTGAGGGGGTGGCAGACATGATCTGCTGTGACAGACAGTGGCTTGCAGAGAAAGTGGAAGTTCAGAGGACTTGGTGGGGTGGGTGGGACTGAGCTGTGCCTTGCCAGGGAGATGAAAAGATTACATAGATGCAACATTAGGGAAGCCACAAAATCTGTGTCAGAAAAGAGAACAACAGAGCAACAGAAGGTGGGTGAGCAGCCATTAATTTTTTTGGTTTGGGCTGGCAAAGTAAACAGGCCAGTCAAGGCAGTGACAGTGTGAACACTTTGTGCATGCTGGCCAAGGGCCAGGTGAAGAGGTAGCCAGGACAGATTTACATCCTCCTATTCACCCCAAAGGGGAACATTGAATTCCACCTCTGCTGCCTTCTTGCCACATGCAGTTTGCAGCTGCCAAGCCATGACAATGCAGGCAGCAGCTGGTCCTGGTTAGGCAGGGAATAAAAGCAAGAAACTTCTGCATTTACAGTTAGGATGGATCCAGCAGCAAATCTGGGAAAGGCAGGAAGCCTACTGCTAAATACACTCTCTTCCTGGCCTTGTTTCTCCGAGTACAGGCATGCTCCTGTGAGCTAAATGAGGGTGCAAAGGAGACATATGGCTGCTTGGCTGTAGCTGCCTACGTGCACCCTCCTGTGTTGCAATAGGATAGAGGTATCTGAGGTAGCTCATCCCACCATGCAAGGAAGTTAAGCTACCTCTCAGTTTTCAGGGGGAAAGGAAACAAGTAAACAAGTGTGAGTGGGCTCCACTTTCTCAGTCCCTGTCCAAGCCATGACCACAGGAGCAAGTTTGCACACTTACAGCCTTCTTGACCAGGCTTCACAATTTGCTTCCAAGACAAGAATCTTGACTCACTTCCCCTCCATCTCCTCCCTTGCTTATTAACCAATTCTTTTCTTGCTTTCCGAGACTCACTCTAAAAGGCATTCAACAGGGCAGAGTAAAAATCATATCAGACTCAGCCCAGGTCATCAACATTAATGGAACAGAGATCTCACTACAGAGAAGGCTGCAGAGCCTTGCTGCCAAGAAGAAACCCTGACACAGCCATAACAGCAGCAGCTTTCTCCATCCTCAGGCTGGTTATAAAATATAAAGAAAGCATACTTAGAAACAAAACACATCCAATCACGTGCTAAGCAGAGCTAAAGTGCTCTGAGGGCTCAGAAATAAACATCCTGAGGCTGGTGATTCACTGGCAGGCAGGACCGTCCCCACCAGGTTGCTCCGATGGACAATCAAAGTCAATTCGGAGCGCTGGGAGGAGAACTGGGCGGGAAGAGCTGGCCCAGCCCAAGGGAGGTTTGCTGGTGCAACCGGTAATTAAAACCGCCAAACCACCTGTAAGAGGGAAGGGGGAAAGCAGTGGCCTTTTCCCAGCATCTGAGTGTTTCACTTCACCCCTCTGTGTAAAGGCTTCAGTATTGGCGTCATATATCACTAAGTAAGTACCTCCTGCAAGGTTAAACCATGATGCTCTCACGAACAATTTGCTCATTGGCTTCCAGGTCAACCAATCGGAATCGCAGCTCCATGGTAACAGGCCTTGTCACCAGGAGCAACCAGACAAGTTTGGGGGGTGATTTAGATTCCCCCCCCCTCGCTCCCCTTCCTGAGCACAGCGTCTGCTGTAGAAAAAGGTTTTCACAGGAAAAAGTGGAGGCGGTGAGGTGGAGAGGGTGCTGCAAATTCAAGGCATTAAAGCCTCCTCGGTTCTACTGACTAAGTCAGGCAGCGCAGTGCTCCCTCTCTGCGCCGAGGGATCTTCAGAGAGGCTTTTGTCTTCTCCTTTTCTGCCAGGACACAGCAGCTGGTAAAATTTTTTCTGTATTAAAGTACACCTACCAGATACAACAAGAAGCTGTAATGAAAGGCTTTGCTAGTAGGACCAACAAAGGCCAGGCAGCTCCTGAAACATCTCCCTCCTAGGCTCCATTTGGGCTCCCAGCCTGCTCTGCAAAATGTAAGCTGCCTGCACCAACACTGCTGACTGGGGCATCCCCAGCATCCCATAAAAAGTCTGCAGCCTCAGCTTGAAAACAAATAGGTAAAGAGCCTTTCAAGCACAGTCCCTTTCCCTCCTGTTGGAGAAAACAGCTCCCTATCAAAGGTAACAGCTCTAGCTAGAATGAGCACCTGGTTCAGTGCGAAAGCCCTGAAACCTTACTTGGGAACACTCATAAGCTGCAACTGTCTCAGCCAATGAAGCAACCTCTCCCAAATTCTCTCCATTGTTTTTTTTATTATCAGTTGAAGAGAGGGGTTTAATTCCTCACTACCATACAGTTCCTACAAAGCCTAAAAAAAAAAAAAAAAACCAACACAAAACAGGGGGCCAGATGTATTTGACTGCACAGTGCATAGTCTCCCAGTGCTTAGTCATTGCTTTAAATCTTAATCTCCACCCCCACATTACATCAAAGAGGTGAAATTATGATGCAGATGGAAGGGTTTGACTTCAGGTGGAAAGGGGGTAAATAACCTTATATGAACAAGACGACAGGAAATGCAGGTGAGATAGAAAGCCCTCTAAGTTAATTCTGCAGAATATCAGGAGGTCTCCAACGTGTCCATCCCAAATACTTCCAAGGACTGTAAGACAACACCAGTTAAGTTGCCTTCATCCACAGCTGAAGAAAGCCCCCATATCAAGCTCTACTTCACGTTTGCTCAGCAAATGGCTGCAGCAGCTTAAGGTGCTAATGGCTCTCCTGGCTGTTCACGTAACATCTGTGCTGTAAGGCAGGGCTGCTACAAGAGAATCCCTTCAGAAGGACCCATCTCTGCACCGCAGCAGAGCCACTGCCCGCTTGGTTTTGAGGGGCTTAAGCTCAGGGACTACCAGCCCTGTTCCACCGACAGTAAACCCTAGGAATAGGCCATGGTTTAGGACACATAGGAATAGTGTCTGCAGCAGCCTAGCTGTGGTGGCCATGGTTTGCCTCTGTGTCTCTGGCTGAATGTAGGAAATGGAGCCTGGAGAAGAGATGTAATCCTAGAGCTCTTCTTCATTTCAAATACCTTTAAAAAGGCTGTTCACTAGTACAGGTGCAGTCAGCCCTGTTAAATGGCACAATAGCCAGTAGGTGTGTTATGGGAAACATGTGAATTATCACCATGGCAGTAGTTCTCAGTTATGCGGTACATGCATGGATTTCATTATGTAGAACGTCTCAAACTACAAGATAATTTCAGGGGGGAAAAAAAATCAGTTATTTTGTTACCTCCTTCAATAAATGTAAGCACTAAAATCAGGATAGGTGTCAACTTGCTATTACTGTACTCCAAGAGTGTGACACAACTGGTGTCAGGACTGCCAAAATCATCATGTGATACACTGGAATCAAATGTGCCAGAACAATAAAGGTGCGTTGACACCTGAGGAAAAAGAGAGAATCAAAAAGATACAGCATGCTTCGCCCATGGGCTTTGAAAAGTCAAACTTTAATAGCCTGCCATTTCCACCTGGATGCCATTCAGGGTTTCTATCCAGAATGCTGCTGTCACAGTTGAGCCTGGCCCCTTGGAAGGCAGTAAGCAGGACACACGCTGTAGTACCAGGGTCTTTCCAGCACTGCCTCAGGAAGGACGCGTCAACGCTGAAGACTCATTGCCATTTGTCAAATGTGCATTCTCATGAGCAGGCTGCCTCCTCCCCAGGGCAGGTTCACTTCCCTCACCTTTGTGAACTACCTGCTCTATCTAGGGATCTTAGTTAAAAAAATAACAGGCAGCACCACAGTCCCTAGAGGCAGGCACGGAAGCAATAAGAATGCAGCAGGGTGTCCCTTGCCAAAGCCTTTGGGACCACATCACCCTGGGGATGGGTAAACATCTACATTACTGCAGTCTGAGAGCTGCTATTAAAACAAGACATCTTGCCTAGACACAATGGAGTAGTTTTCACTGAAAATGAGTATTTCAGCAGAAGATAAAACAAAAAGCACCACTTAAATGAAAACACATGAGGCAGCACAGCTGTTGTGAAGGGAGCACACAGCAGAGGTAACTGCCTGCCATGCAGACGAGCTCCAGGCAGGCAGAAGGTTCCACCACATGAGTTCCATTGCACCAAACACTCAGGAAAACACCACTTTAACTCAGGTCATGGCTGCTTTTCATTTTGTTATCAACACGAGAACAAGGCCCTCATACAGGATGGGAAGAACGACATCTGGGCCTAAGACAGAAACTGCACCAGATCTTGTAAGGTAAGCAACACAGTGCCCTGGGCAGCACATGGAAGGCAGAAGTCCTTTTAGGAGTGGAAGAGGTGTTTGTTCTTCCTTGCGAGGGAAGGAAACAGAAGATGCTGTTGAACCATGTCTAAAACATGAATGCGTCCAGCCACCTACCCAATGCCTCCACGTGCTCTGCAGGGGATTCTGCACTTTTTAATCTGGTGCCGGTTGCGGCGAGATCCAGCCTCTTGTGGAAGGAAAAGCTCACAGTAGAACCCTTTGCACTTGTCTCAGGATAGAAAAATTCAAAGCAGAATAATTAATTTCTTCCCCCCTCCAGATTCCAGATGTTCCCACTCAAGACAGGTCTTTGCTTCTTGCCCCAAAGGCCACACTGTTCTTTTTGTGCAACTTAAATTGCTAGCTTTCACGTCAGAGGTGGCTGAATTTCAGTAGCAAAGGAGATAACTTCCATTCATAACAGAGCCCTGATCCTTCAGAATGGGAGAAAGTATCAAACCAAGGAAGGATTCCCTACTGCAGTTAAGAGGGTACCCCAGCATGCCCTGCCACCCTCAGGTGTAATGCTTGGAAACATCCTTGCCACATGAACCAACATGGAGGGGAGAAATGACATGTCAATGAAGTAACACAGATTCTGTTCATTTGCCAGGAATACAAAGGTGGCAAAGTCCATGGCACCATCCAGTCAGCTGCCATCACCGAGTCAGCTGAGGGACTCAGGGGCTCACAACCAAAGGAATACAGCAAAATGACAAAGGAAGAGCGTGTCGGGTTTTTTCCCCATACATGCTGATTGCGTGTAGTAGCAGCAGGAAGAGTTGCCGTATGCCTGACAGGAAACTTCAATGTAGAGTTGACCGATGTGTTCAGAGAATCCAGCTTGACTGCCTGCATATTCAGGTCCTTTCTTTTTACTCCCAAAGCAGCCTATATGCTATGCAAGATAAGAGCTCCCATCTCATTTCTGCTGTGAAAAGTTGACGCCACAGAAAGAAGGCAAGCATTGGATTCAGGCATGCTGGAGATCTCCTGGGGAAGATAATTCACTTCAGCACCAAAGCCAGAGGCCGTAAAGATCCCCAGATCCCACTGGAAGCCTCCTCCCCACCCTGACTAGACTTACAGCTCGACTTTTGATACATGTTTCCTTTTTACAAGCATCAAGAGGAGAATGTGGGGTGTGGAGGGAGGTATCCCATGAAGATGCAAGTGAGCAACAATGGCAAATTGTTAGAAATCAGTTTAAAATAATGCATCCGTTATTGACTGTTATGGCACCATGCACTGGAATAGCTTTTACATTCAAGTGACCTGACAAGAAAAGAGGAATGGAGTTCCGTTTGCAGTGCCTGCTCACCATCGACAGTGGTGCCTCATCCATCTCACCACTGACACACCCTGACACCAGATCTTTGCAAGCCACTTTACTTGCATTTCAAGCCCTCTAGTGCCCTAGCTGGAAACACCAGACTCAATCAGCAACCCAGTACATTCTTTGCTGCTCTACAGCGCTTCTGGGTACAAAAATCTCTTCAGCACTTTGAACTGGATGGGTGAACTTTGCTTACATCTATTTTGCAGGCATGGAAAAGGAGATGCAGAGAATTCCTGCTACAGTTATTAGATGCCCACAGTTCTACATGCCTCCCAGAAGCTGACAGGTTGGACAGACAGGACCACACTGGAAGAAAGGAACCTATTGCACAAATGCCACAGGAAGGTTTGCAAAGAAAGAGCTCAAATGATACTGAAGAAAGTGGGTTTAAACAGTGTCAGGCTTAAAAGTTCTCTTAGCCTCAAGTTCACAGCAATAGCAGCCATCTTCAGTCCTTCTGCTCTCCCCTCTGTTAGTCTAAGGGGATATTATTTGTTTGACGTTAAAAACAAACAAACAAAACAAAGCAGTGTGATGCTGTTGTTCTCTTTTCCTTTTATTTTGGGAGCTGCAGTGAAGCCAAGTGACCCTCTCACCCCTCATTTACAATATCGGGGGGGGGGGGGGGGGGGGGGGAACGACGGGACGGGACACACACAACCCAAACAAACAGCCAATAGTTAAAAAGTGAAAGGATCACAGAAGCCATCAGTATAAACAGTTCTTGAGAAGGAAGGGCTTATGTTCGGTCCAAACATAGCACTGTAAATTTTTGTGGACAGTTCCTCTGAGGGTCCCTAGGCAGAACGGTGGGATAAAGAAAAGATAAATCCGAGATGAGAATCTCCCCATCAGAGAGTTCCCTTTCCATTTCACACTGGTTTTCCTTTCCCCATCACGAGCTATTCCTGTATTCATCCAGAGACCAGGGAACTGCTCCTGTGACGTCAAAGCAGTTTCCCAGCAACAATTAATGAGGGCTGTCCACCACAGGGGTTTCCTGAAAAGCTAGCAAGGAATTATCCACCTACTTTCTACGGTGTCAAGACGCAATAGGACAGCATTGAACAGGAACTCCTGTTAACCCTTCCATGGCTCAGAGGAAAACTCTGGCACATGTCCTAATTCTTTCAGAGAATCCCAAGCAGAATTCCTTCCACCTGAACCCATCCATAATGAAATACCAGATCAGGTAGGAGACACCTGCAGATACGGAGGTGGCAACCAGGCTCAGGAGAAATGCACGACATTAGATATAGCTCTTACCCCCTTGCTGGCACACTTCTCTTGTGCCATGCCTGCACCAGTCAGAAGCATAAGCACAAACATTAAAAAGCTGGCTGAGAGAGCAAGGTATTCCCCAGCCCAGCTTATCATTCCTGAGCCGACCTGGGCTGGCAAAGCAGATCCTCAAACTTTACTAATCAGATCTAGAGCATTCCAGCTCCCAGCAAACCTTCCTGGGAAGAAGGTAAAAAGTAGGGCTGCTATCTGTATCACCCTTTCTGTTTTCAAGGCTGATGCTTCTGCTTCTCACCATGCTGGCAGAGGATACTGAGCCACATGACACACTAAGTAGCCAAGGGGTACACAGCAAATACAAGACACTGTGGCTGTTTTCCAGGTGGGATCCAGAAATTTATTTGATCATTTTTGATCATTGAAGCGGGGGGGGGGGGGGGGGGGGCGGGAGTGGTGCGGGGGAAGTGATGATTAAAAGAAAAAAATCAACTTCATCTTTTGGCTGCCAGCTGCAAAAGTTGGACTTGACAGTGAAGGGGGAGAATGAAGAGTGGGTAAGGTATTCCCCTTCCCGCTTTCCCACAGCAAGATGAACTCAGCCTTCACCTGCTAAAGTGCTCACCATTCATTGCAGCAGCTGTTGCTGCTGTTTGCAGATCCTCTAGCCACAGGTGATGCTTCCAGTTTAAATAAGCATTTTAAAGACATGAAGGGAAAGGAAACAGGTCCAACGCACCTGAATGAAGATCCTGCAGTACAGTAACTGGCTAATACCTCAAGCCCAAGAAAACCAGCTCCTAGCACTAAATCTCAAATGAAAGGAGCATCATTTCCAGTATCTTTTTTTTTAGGCAAGACTGAATGATGAACATGCGTGAGAAGGAGGTAAAGGCAATCCAAACTCCTGATTCCACTAAAACCAAACCCAATTCAGTGATACATTTAAAATAATTTAAAAATGGGGTTAATATATATGTGAACACAGATATAGTCCTACAGAACACCAAATTGCATAAGCTAACCTGAAAATGTCATATGGCACATAGCCAATTAACTAGTCAACATTTCTCATCAACTAGCCAGCTTCAAACAAGTAAATCCTTTAAAAAGTATAACTCAGCAGAAGAGCAGGGAGTATTTTGTCTTTGCAAAATGAACAGAAACTACCTAGGAGCAAGCTGCATAAACACCAAGCTAAGACACAAGGAGAACCCATGAGACTGTCACGGGGAACTCCTTAATGACATGGAAGAGTACAGTGTGCTTATCGGGGATTCCCCTGTCTCCTGTAGGTGCATCCCCAGCGTCACAAAAAGAGGAAGGAGAAAGCTCATCTCACACTCTCAAATCTTGAATGGGATCACAGAGCCACACATTCATTTTAGTACAGCACCATTTTAAATTAACCCCATCAAGCAGCAGAAATCTTGTCTCTTACTTACCAGAGATGAATGATGTCAGGTCCCCATCCCTGAAACACTTGCATTTATACCTATACTGTATTTTGCATGGTGGGGGCACAGGGAGAGGAAAAGAAAAGTCTCTGGTCAATCTCTCTCAAGCCCAAAATAATTGAAGACTTACTCTAAAAATAAACTCACCGTGGTAGTTTTGCGCTCTCAGCAGGTCATCTGTTTCCTGATTTCAACGGAGACTTCATTGCCACAACCAGTTCAAGAGGAATTTTGCCAAGATAATATTGCTTCTTAGAAGCCCCCGCCAGCTCTCAACCCCAAATAAAACACTAGCGATCTTTGCTGCTGCTACAGCAAGCTAATTGCTCTGACAAGCAGCTCTGAAGCAAGCAGAGCCCAGCTGTTCAGAGGGATGTCATAGACAGCTCTGCCAATAGCCACATGCACACCCCCCTCCTGCTCTCATTCAAATACTTCAATGGAACTGCCTCCGCACAGCCCTGAGAAGGCTTTAAAGACACAGCATCCTTCCCGTACCAGGCACTGGAGCAACACAAATGTAAGTGCAGGAGCAAAGAAGAGATACCACAGTAAACATCAGCATCTTCCAGAAGAATTCAAGTGCATGGACTACACTTTGCAGAATGCCCTACATGTGCCAAGGTAGGTTACAGGCAGCCTTGCTTCACTCCTATCATTGTTGCCATAATGCTTCCAAGGGGTCAGTTTGTTAATGGTGTCATTTCGTTATTTTTTTCTTGCTCATTTATTAGTGATTAAATACTGACAGAGACAGGAAACAAGAAATGCAAATGGCCCTAGAGAGGTTTTAAACTGCTCACTTGCTTAAATTTTCCCCAGAAAGGGGTTTCCCATCCCTGACCTGGTGACTCTACAGGCACACAGGCTGCGATCAAGTCTCCTCTCCATATACTAAAGCTTAGTCTCACACGCACAAGGCAGCCTTGCTAAGCATCGTGCATAGGCAGACTTCGTGATGGATCACAAGCACACCCTGTCCCTCGTCAGGCTCAGAAGTTGCTCCTTGTTGGATTACAGAGATCTTCCAACTACTGCTCTAAACACTGGTCAACAGCAGGTAGGCGTCATTCTTCTTCTGCTGGGCAGGAGCCCATTCTAGGCAAGGTGCAGCCAGAGCTGAAGAGAGTGCACTCTTGTGGGGCCAGTGCTGACTTCAGGCACGATCAGCTCAGTCAGCAGCTGGTCTCGAGGAGGCTCCTTGCTCAGGCTGAGCTCTGACAGTGCTGGAGCTGGCAGCAGAGCAAGGGGCAGCAGGCTCACAGGGCAGCTGCCTAGAGACAAAAGCTTTGAAGAGAAAGGAGATGAAGATGAGAAGGCAGGATCAGCCTTGGGCTCAAGGAGATGGAGAGGCTGAAGTGAGACAGTTGCAAAAAGGTTGAGATGCACAGCTTTAACTGACAGCATCCATTGCAAATAGCATAGTGCTGTGCTGGTAAAGCCTCTTCAGGACTTGCCTTTACCACTTTTGCTAAGTTAATGCAGTTTCTTCTAAATGATCCCCTGCTACAGCCAAAGAAACAGTCCAATAAAGCTTTTAAAAAGCAAGGAAACAGCCAACAGAAACCGAATACGTTTCAGCTCCATGACAAACTGAGGTTCAAGTTTGTAAAGCAGCCCTGCTCTGCGAAGCACTTAAGTTTAAATGTATGTATGAGCTTCTGTCTTAACCTGCTTCAAAGCTTTCTGAATCAAGCCTGTCATGCCCATGCAGAAAGTGGGTGAATGTTCCCGGCCAGCTGTCCTCTCTTCCTGCTGAAACCGCTGTGATCTCAGCTGCAGTAAACAGCTCCTTGCTTCTGCCTGCAGCAATATTGACATTTGAAAAGGGGGTCCCATGGCTAGAGAACCAAAGAGAAAGGAATGACACAGAGGCAAGACAGACAGGAAGTAATAAGAAAAAGTCACTTGCAATTCTATACCAGTGTTTTCAAGTGGAGGGCCACAATTAATCGACCCCCACATTGGCTGAATGCAAAGGCTTCATGGATGTTATATGAGATTTCCCCATCAGAAGGTGCAAGGAAGGCAGATCCAAAGGATTCAAGTTCCTTTTATGCCTCCCATTTCTGGCCACTTCAAGTTCTTTCCTCCCAATTCTGCAAAGAACTTTTAAAATGAAGGTGCCTGTCCAAGGAAACTGAACGATGATCTCCCAAGCTCTTTGAGAAAGTCACCGCTGTCTGAGCAGTGCAAGCTTGTAGGATGAGGGCCTTCAGCTGAGCTCACGGGCTCTGCTATGATAGTTTCTCAGTCTGCTGCACAGCAAGCCCGGAGAGGTAGTAAGTGACTGCATTTGCAACAGCTCCATGGATTGCTCAGCAGGAAGTCAGTCTGGACATTGGTGTCCCCCTGGCAGAAAGCATGTGCTCAGAGTGACTCCCTGTGGCAGCTGAACCCAGCAAAGCTGCAAGATTCAGACAGAGATTAGGTTAACAACTCAGCATCAGGGTTCCCCCCCCCCCTTTTTAACTCATCTATTTTGGGTTGGTTTATTCCTGTCACCCAGGCAGGCCCCTAGAGTTTCAAACCTGGATTTCTGAGCCCTGAAGAAGCTCTGGCAGCTACTTTGCAAATGAAGAAGCAACAGAAAGGGACAGAGGAGTTCAGGTCCAGGAGCAGTGCTCCAGCATGCCTTGCCCAGGCCAAGGATCTTTGCTCCACACAGACAGAGCCTTAAAATCTCCACAAAACCTAGTGAAACTAACAGAGCTTTATTTTGCTGAGAAGCATCTGTGGTCTGCTGCATTTTGACTCAGGATCATTAAGGACAGTTGCTGGCACCCTCTACTCCAGAGCCCTGCAGCGGCAAGATCAGTACTATAAAAGGAGGGAACTTTGGATGCTGTTCTGCCCTTCTACTGGGTCTTCCTGTTTTCAAAGACGCCCAGCTGGCAGAGCATGTTAAGCAGGCAAGAACATACAATCAGCTTAGGACCCTCTGTTGAAACCCCACTGTCAGTTCTTAACATCGA
The DNA here is from genome assembly GCF_035582795.1 of Mycteria americana. Taxonomy (NCBI): domain Eukaryota; kingdom Metazoa; phylum Chordata; class Aves; order Ciconiiformes; family Ciconiidae; genus Mycteria; species Mycteria americana. The sequence continues at coordinate 2,860,408 of NC_134390.1, forward strand.
CATTAGAGCAGAAAGAAAAGAAGCTCCATAACCGGAGCCTGCAAACCTGATCTCTAGCACTTAGATGCCTGGCAGATGGCTCAGCAAGGACAGATTTCTGAGTGAGAAAGCCTTCCAGCCCTAGGACACAAGCACCTGCCCTAGACAGCACAGATGCAGCCTCCTGCAGGCTTGTCCAGCTCTTTCAAAAACCACTGCCCATTATCACTCTGAGTCAGTGGCATTTCATCTTCATGAAGCACATGTGTGTGAGAGGATTTCCTAAGCGGCATCTTTCTCCTTAGATGGGGAGACAGTAAATCCTGGGTGGGAGAAGGAGAAGGAAGAATGAGTCAGCCCCACCAGCAGCCTGGACAAAGCCCTACAGAGAGGGCTCCCGCTCTTCACACCTGAGAGCCATTTGCTGAGGTATTGCGTGCATGTGTGTGCGTGCACGCACACAATGAAACTAGGTCAGCGAAAGCAGGGCACAGAAAAGATGCAGCAGCTCTAGGTATTGTCTGTGCTCCCAGCTTGCAGGGAAGCTGCCTATGCCTAACATAGTAATATTGCAGAGCAAACAACGAAAAAAAAAAAAAAGCAACAAGACATGTTCCCTCCCTCCCTGGCAGACATGTATCAAATTAGTTTAGGCTCTAGTTTGCCCCGTCCAGCTTCTGTTGAGAGAAGACATGCCAATTGGGTATAAGACATGCCAGTGGGTATAACCCCATTAGAAGGGGTAAAAAAAGTCAAGACTTGTGACACCAAACTGGTGGGATGGCACTGGTGCAAACCCCCACCATCAGCCCAGGACTGGGCTCCCCCGTGTGACAGACATGTACCAGGCAGCCTGCATCACACACCTACGGTGGCTGGAAAGGGAGCAGAGCATTACCAATGGACTTAAATACATTCATTTACCCACCCAGACCAGAAAACTCCCTCTCCCCTTAGAAAAGGGGAAAAAACCCAAACGAAAGAGCCTGGGACTCGTTGCAGGCATGTCAAACACCAGCAATCTCACTTCTGCCAGGCTCAGCCACCACAGCTCCATGGGGATGAGAGAAAAAGCAATCCTCAAGCAGCTAGAGAACTGTATCATGGACTGCTCTTTGGGTTGGAACTAACCTTGTTCATTGCATCCAGCAGCAGGCTGTAAGCTATCATTAATTACTAAAGTGCATAGGTAGAAACACACTCTCCAGAGCGCATACACTTCCAAGGATATTATCAGCGTGCAGACTGCAGGAAAGATTTGGAGAGCTGGCTCCCTAATGTGACTCAACTTCAGGGTGCTGCCAGGTATACACCAAGCATCGGAGCTAAGGGATCAGCTTGGACAGGGAACACTCTTAGGCAGACACTGTAATAACCACCATACATGGCAAGTCAAAGATCTTTCACAAGTCCTCCAGGCCACAGGCTTGTTTTGTTTTGCAGGAGTGTGTATGCAGCAGAAAGACTTCTTTGTGTTTGGAGTCAGGAAGTGGGAAGGATGAGAACTGCAGCACGTTGCTGCTGGGAGCCACCTACTCCAACACGTGCCGTGAAGACAGCTCCATGAACATCCAGAACCACAGCAAGCACCCATGAAAGCAGGAGACCAGCAGAATCCCCACAGTTGGGGTTGAAGGAAGGATGTTCTGGTCTTACTCATAGTTTTCAGCAGGGCACACAAATGGAAGAGCGAGAGAACAGCCAGGATTCCTCATCAAGACTATGACCACCTGAAAGATCTCTCCACATAAGTCCTACAACCAGCGTGTTTTTCTTATCAGGCCCAAGGTCTCCTCAGAAGAGGCCACAATAAAGGAACAAGGGGTAGACTGAAGGAAAAAAAAAAACCTACCTGCACAGCGGACACTCCACTCTCAAAAGTCACAAACAAGTCAGAGAGTCGTGAGGAAGACAACATTCTGAGGAGGGCAGAGAAACCCAGACATCAAGAACTCTGTTTGAATGGCTTCTACTACCAGAAAAGAGACAAATTTGGCTTATGCCCAAAGAAGTAAGATCCAAGAGTCGCTGGCCCACCCTGTCCTCAGCTCACCCTGCTGCTGGGAATCAGTGTCACTCCAAGTGCTGCATGAACACACACAAAATAAAGGCACCTGCTACTCTTAGACACCCAGGACCTAAAACCAATGTGAGGACAGGGCTGGGACTCCTGACACTAAGAGAAACAATACCAGAACCCTTGAAGAAGCTTACTCGGCCTAAGAGAGAAGAATTCGGAAATGAGATCGTAAGGCAGAATTAGTGCTTCACTTCGGAGCCTAGCAGAAAAAAAGCACACTGCCCTGGATTTGGGTTTCATTGGACTAAAGCATTTAGCTTAGCAGTAATCACAGCTGCATTTTCACAGCGCACTGCAGAACATCGCGCTGGCTGGCTGCTCAAAGCCATAGGGCTCATAGCAAGCTGCATCTACTGCACTTCGGCATTTAAAAACATGCACTGCCCAGTCCCTTGCTCAACTGTTACTGGGACCACCTCGCCCTCTAAATTCTACCCTCCTTCAGCCCTCCCCCCACTTTATGCCAAGGACATAAAGGCACAGTAAACCTCATGTCACTAACGAGTCAGCACACAGGAAAGTACGCACTTGCTCCATGCCAGCAAGACATTCCCACTGTGGGAGCTGAACATGGCACCAAGTGAATTTTCTAGTTGCAGACATTTGTGGACTGACTCTGCAAGGGGAGGCAGGCAGGCAGGGCTGCCGCCTCTGCGCTCCTTGTCACCTCCCCTAGCAGGAAAGCGACAGGGCACCTCCTTCCTCCAGCCAGACCCTTCCCTCCTCCTGTCTGACTGAAAGGACAGCAGTGTCCCCAGCTCCATTAGGAAGAAAGTCCAGAAGCAGCAGGGATGCAGAGTAGCTAAATCCATCAGCTCAGAGGGACAAAACGAAGGCAAAAGAACACAGGAGAGCCAGAAGAAGAGGGGGAAAAAAAGAAAGGGATAGCAGGAGAAAATATAAGTGCTGAGAGACACTCAAGAAAGAAAGGGGAAGGGGCAAATTAAGTTTAGTCAGTAGCTGGGAAACTCCTTCAGAGATGAAACATCTTGCCCACCTGCTCCTTTTAAAGGCCATGCTGCCACCTCTGATGGATAAGGGTACCCACGCTGGACATGGCAGGGAGGAACAGAGGAGGGTTTTAAATGTAATTACCATTCTCTACTAAGTAAAAATTAAACACCCCCCAACAAGGAGCTTTGAGTCAACCTCAGCTGTGCCTACAGTCTCTGATACTGTCTTCTCCTCTGCACATGTGTGCACACACACGTGCATGGAGGTGTCTTCTTCCTAGGCTGAAGCCAGTCTCCAGGCAGTAAAAAAGATTTTTTTTTTTTTTTTTTAATAAAGGGACCTTCCATTCAAATCTGGCTCAGCTGAGTACGTGTTATCATGGCAACCATCCCCTCCCTGTCTGCCCCAGCAAAGAGAGTATTAAACACACAGATCTGAATGATCCTGCACTGGCACGGGCTGCAACCAAGCCCCATCATCCCCTCCAGCCCCTCTCCAGGCTGAGGCTAGTGTGATTTGACATGAACCAAATCTGTCAATGGCTCAAGACAGACACGTGGGCAGTAATGAGCAGTGGAAAAAACGAAGCACACTCCATTCAGCTCCAAACACTGATAAATAATTCAGGAAGAGAAATGCCGCAATACAGAGCACAGCACAGTTTAAAAATAGAACATGCGCCGATGCCAGAGGAATGGAGGGGAAGGAGAGAAAAGCAGAGAGAGGTGGCATGAACTAAAGCATGTGTGTCAACAAACTGGGCAGCTCGTGGATGCTGCAGCAACCTAGCTCTACATATTGATCCCAGCAGATGTTTATTTGCTTACCCTTTAAATTGGGAATCCAAAACAATTATTATTATTAACATGGCAACAGCAACCAGGGCTACCCCTTCTGGATCAGAGCCCTGCAGCAAGGCATATACCCAAAAGAAGAGAAACAGCCTTCGCGCTGAAGAGCTTGTGGGAAGTACACGGGTGGGAGTACATACAGCAAGTGTGTACCTGCCCACCCTCCCTGCAAGTGCGGCAGCAACTCTGCAGCAGTACGGGCACCAGCTGCCTGGTGTCCAGGGTCAGGTACAGTCCATTACCTGTGTGTCCTGCTCAGGTGGGGAGCACACATAAAGCTCAGATAATGGAGGCTGAGCTTTGAGAACTTAGGTGGTACAATCTGTTTTCTATTATGGGGTGAAGGTGAAATGAGCACCGACTGTTTCTAATGGGAAAGTTAGAGCCTTTTTCTCTGTTTAGCTGTTCTCTTCTAAATCCAGCTACCTTAAATTCAGACACTTCCACTCATCATTTGTAACATCAGTTGCTGGCCAACTGCCCCAACATTTATATCCCACAAAATATATGTAATATACAAAAATATATAAATATACTCTACAAACATCACCACCACCACCCTGTTAGGCAACAAGCACAAAGAGCTCAGAAAACTGTTCTCTCTGGATTCCATTGCCCTTCCTGCATTAATAACTGCATGTTAAAAAAACCCAAAAAAACAACCAACAAACTTTGTGCTAACCTAAAATATTCAAGTGTCTAAACGAGTCTGCAATATAGGTGTCACCTGTATTTTCATGGTGGGAATGAGGACACAGCAGAAGTGATGTAAGTAAGGTTAGAAAGGTCATTATCAGATCCAAAAGTTCCTCCTTTCAGCTGTAGAGCCTAACGCATTTCACATTTACTATTAATTATGAAGAAGCCTTGGTCACAGATATAGCCCCTTTATCCTGGTTTGCCACTGGGGCTGCTCTAAAGAAAAAGATGGTCTTTTCAGGTTTTGCAGAACCTGTGAAAAATACTTTGACAGATGGCTGCTATTTTCCCCCTCCTCGGAGTTTCAAAAAATAACACCAGAAAGACACCAATCTCTCCCTGCTTCCTCATGAAGAGCAGCGATACCAGTTTCCCAAGTACTTGTAAGACAAGGAAAGTGCTGCTAATAAGAAAATACAGAGTAAATTTTTTATAAAGAAAAATAAAATAGTATCATGTACACTTAATTCAAAACCTAATAAGTCTGTACAGAGAAGAAGCTTTCTATAAATATTTTTGGTGTCCCCCCCCCCCAAATATTAAAAAAAAAAATAATTGAAGACATAAGGGAATAAAAGGAAAAAAAAAAAAAGTAAAAGGCCACTGAAAGTTCAACAGACAGACCTGATGCCTGCTTGTAAGGCACCTCAGTCTTAAAGAGGAAATCATAAACAAGTGGCTCCTTTGGTTTCAGCAAAGATCTCCCAAAACGTATTTTGCCCTAAATTTAAGCGAAGGTGAACAAAACTCTGTTACTCAGTCTTCATCACTGGAGCACTCCAAGGCAACATCCATCTGCTTCTCTGAAAGGCAATTTTAATGGAAATCTTGCCTAAAACTGAGTATGTTGCCTTCCTGCGTTTTCATGTGGTCCTGCTACCTTACTCAACTACTATCATAGTTTTAACAGTATGATCACATTTGACCCGAAATGTGAACTGCTGCTCAGAAGATGCTGAAAAGAGGCTTTAAAGGGAGAGGAAAAAGAAACACAAACTTGTGCTACAGCTGAAAAGCCCATGCTTCAATCGACCAGCTTCTCTGTGAGGAGGTCCCCACCTGAGGGAGTTGAGAGGAGGAATGAGCGTCCTGCGAAGCCTCCTGCCTCCTTCAGCTGCAGGCAGCCAGGAAGGGCCAGCATCGCTTCAGAACATGCACCTGAATTTACAAAGCAAACACACAACTGCCACATCAGGTCCAGTTTTAGGATTTTCCCTGCCTTGCCTCAAAGTTGAGGCTTTCACGGTCCTATTTACATGTTCTACAAGCAGCAGTCACACACTGGCTGGCGTCAGCCTGTTACCGGACACTGTTGAGTGAACAGAATTTGCACGCCTGGCACTGAGTGGCCGTGAGTTATCCACAGAGTGGGTGATGCTGTGTTACAGCCAGTTGCTATTTCTGGAAAGCATGTAATGTTACTTTACAGTACTAAAGGAAGATGTAATGAAAGTAGTCCAGCCACTGTCTTGGGACCTAGTAATTTTATATACATTATCAGAATTGCAGTTATGAAAATAATAAATCTCCCAACAGCCTAAGAATTTCTAATTTCAAAGTTTTGTACATTTAAAATATTGAAAAGCTTGTAACGGGCACCTGAAGTCAATCCCATGTACAATGGACTTTCACATGTTAAAAAGCCATTTATGTCTCGGCCTCTGATTCAAGTAAGCAGTACTCTAGCTCACAGCAGGTAGCAACTTCTCCTTCTAACCCCCCTCCTGCACCCCCAATGGAGAATTTTCCTGGATTACTTTTAGCCACCAATATTGCTCAAGGGTTTCTCTCTGCAATGCCTGACCACACTATTCCTGAACAAGTTGTTATAAAGATGCTTCCTCTCCAAAAATCACTCTGCATTTTACTAGTCCATTGGATACAAACCTAAAATTATCATAGAGAGTAAGCTTAAGAAACAGATTGGGTTTATCGAGGCAGAGGGCATGACAGTGCTATAGGTTTCAGTTCTGGGAAGTTTTTAACTCCAGGCACATGCTATGCCTTTATTGAAGGCTCTTTAGCCAAGGTTGACTTGATCAGCTGGGGACACGCTGTTATCAGGATACTTTTTTTTTTTTTTTTGGGGGGGGGACGGGGGGACAGCATGGGAGATAATAAAATAAAATTTTAAAATAATCAAGGCTCATACAACTGTGCTGACCTAATTTGTGTGCATCTCTTACTTGTCCAACTAACATTTCAACACAGCAGCCACTGTGAGGGTACTCTGACAGTCCAGTTAAAACCTCAAAAAAAGCCTTCTGATAAGAGACCAGATAAAAGAGAACCTATTAATGCTCCCACTAGTGGCAAGACAGAATCATGAGATCAATCCTTAGCACCGAGTCCATCCACAAGACAATGATAGTTAAGAAACCAGCCTCACCAGTTCTGCTGCTCACTGAACAGTTCATTTGTTCATATAATTATGTCAGTACAACCCTCAGCATAGAGTCAGTTATAAGCCACAGGTTTCATTATCCAAGTAGCTTGTTCCCATAAGCAGCAGCTGTATCAGATGAAGCACATCTGTACCAATACAAACACAGCATCAGGCAAGAGGGCAGGATTGCTTTCACTGTACCAGCACAGCAAAGACACACTGCTTAGGCTGCTAAAATCCCACAGATACATCACATGTGTGAAAGTTGAGATTTTTGCCAGTACCACTTTCCCAGTTTTGGGGAGCTATGTGCTGGCAAGACTATGTCTGACATGCACTCAACACAGAGGGTTTCATGTACATCCAGCCAGTGCCAACGAGGTAGACTGCTTCTGTGAACCCCATGTCCCTGTTTAAATGAAGCCAAACAATCTCAGTCCCAGCCTCGGTTTGAAACTGAGCGGGGGGGGGAGACATGGGGAAGAGCAGCCCCCCTGCTTTTGGGCTATTGTAATTTTAAAGGGAGAAAGCAGCTTTGAGGTTGGAGCAACCGCACCCAGTTGGGGAGACAGAACACAAGCACCTCTCTACATTCTCCCCATGTTCTGGATCTTCATTCTCTTTTCTGTCCATGCTCTCCCCTTTCCCTCCCCAGGTCAAGTCACAACAGAAGGATTAGGCTCAAAGCACCTGTTCATTTTGGTTTGGACATGGGGAAGCAGGCAGGACAGGATCCTATTTCCTAATAGATAGTATGCCTAAAGCCTCCCAGAAGAGGTCAGTTTCTGAGATACAGCAAACACCTTCTGTAATAAAGTGGCTCTTGTGTCTAAACTCAGCTGAGGAGAAATTAGTTTTTCAAATAAAAGGATGTCAAAGCAATATAAAAATTTTAAAACTTCATTAAAAAAATACAAGCCAGCTGCTATAAAGAGTAGGCTGCATCTGCCCACACTCAATAATCATCACCAAAATTCACTGGGAGGCAGCAGTGACTCAGCCTGCAGTACACAAAGACAGCTTATGCTCCCAATACATAATGAAACTGGGCTTTATACAAAATCATAAATCCACATGCACCCCACTGACAACACACATGCAGGGGAATCCCAGCACTGACAGACAGGCGGGGAATCATCAGCCCTTCCTCTTGCTGCTGCCCACACTCAGACACAAAAACATCTCTGCAAATGTACACCTCACCTTTGCTTCAATCCGGGAAGTAGGTCATGTTGTCTTCCAGCTGGGTTTACTAGGACTCAGAAATCAAGACCAGGTTCAAAAAAAGATGAAGGAGAGTGTGATATATTTCAAGGGGGAGGGAAACTAACTCTGCTCCTCAACTACATCCCACTATCCTTTCAAATGTCACCTCCAGCTCTTAAAAAAAAAAAAAAAAAAAAAAAGAGAGAGAAGTCTGTGTGGTTTTATTAAATTGCTCCATTGTGTGAATGGATTAATCATACTTCCAGTAAAAACCTTAAGGTATACAATTACTGCAGTTCACCTCCTGCCCAACAGCCACAAGAAACATAGGGCTTTCTTACAGATTGTACTGTTTGCTCCCATACTCATGCTGTCACATCACTTAAAAAATACTTTTCTCAGAGAGACTTTCTGTGCTGGCCTCCAGTACAACTCCTTCATTCAGGCATCCTCAGCCTTTTTCTCAGAACAACCACTAGCTCCTATTAAAACTAACTGATACAGAAGGCCACTCAGCAAATGAAAAAGCCTGTCCCGTGGAATCAGGACTTCAGCAGCACGACACATTCAAATTAAAGGAGTGCCCTACCTGTTCACAGCAGGGCACCAGCCTGTGAGCCAGGAAAGTGCAGGACTCCTGAGTTCTTACCCTAGCTCAGCTCTACCCTTCGATGCTATCTCAGCCAAATAATTTATTCTACCTATTCTTCAGATCATCCACCTGTAAAACATGGATTGCATGCACCTACTCACAGTGGGGTAGAAAGGATTAATATATTAGTGCTGCAAACCCTCCTTCTAAATCCCTCAATGTACAGTCATGGGTGGGGATGCGATGGGACAGGGGCGTAGGACCAAAACAACTTTATTAGCCCCTGCTGTGGCACTGACAGGGAAGGCCTCCCTGAACTTTGCCATGTTCCTTGTTCTATGTCCCAATGCTTCTCCAAGCAGCTCTGGCCACCAAAGCTCTTTGGATCTCTACAGGCTTCCTGCAGCACACACTTGCCTTGTGCTGCAGAACAGGGAACACAGGCCGGAGAAGCTGCTGTGAAGCAACAGGCTTCTCTCTGGATTGCCCACACATAAATTTTACTTCATATAACACAGTGGGTATACGCCCTCTACTCACATTTTTTTTCCCCGTACGTGCACACTCCATATGAAGTCACGTAACTTTAAGTGCTGACACTGTGAGAGAGAGAAAAGATCTAAGTCTTCAGTAAAAGCCCTCTTGCTGCCCCACTGATTCTTGTGTGTGAGGCATCTTTCCGTCCTGAGCCCACCTAGTGCCCAAGTTGCCGGAACTTGGTTCTGTGCCTCAAGCTTCCAGTCTCTTCAGAGCTACAGCCTCTTCTGCAGATTCAGCTTAACTCACTGCCACGCAGCTGCTCGGCAAATGCTAACAGTCTTTTTGTCCTCATTTCTGTTTTCCCCACCTGAAGCCACCTGGTGCCACCATTCCAGTCCCAGGGATGGCTGTATTTTTAAAGACATGTCTAAAGCAGCAGCTGAAAGAGTTGGGGGAGAGAGGTTTTAAAGCCAAGCAGGTGATCTAGAAAGGATCTCCCTCCTCCAGCAGGGTTCTGGCCTAACCACAGCATTGCCACATCCTGTTTATTTTGTCCACTGCTGTTCCATGTTCTGCCTGTACTTCTTGACATTATATTTCTCCAAATGGATGTATGTGAGAAGGTTTATCAAGTGATGGGTATAATCCTGTAGCATCTATAGCAGCAATAGGGTCTGTGCAAGCACTCACTGTGAGCAGTCACTTTGGTTGTAGTTTTCCAAAAGCATTTGCATTTAGGCCAGACTAAAAAGAGCCTTCCAGTACTCAGTGACTGATAAGGGCAGCCAGTGGGATTCCCAAAAAGTTTTCAGGAAGATTCAGACTTAGGCACCTGTTACCTGCAGGAAGATCTCCAAAGTCTTTGTTTCCAAAACAGGCCAAGGTGCCAAATTCAAATTCAGTATCAACTGAAAGTGGGTTTGGGATGCTTTTGAAGATGTTACCCATTAACAGTAAATTTTGGGTTCCATTGTCAAACATACACACAGTCTGACTCACAACTAGGCATCCTCCGCTTACATAGCCCCTTTTCCTTGCATGATCTCAAAGCTTCACTCCCCCACCCCCAAAGCAATTTCTCCTAGAGGAGAAATACTTTGTTGCACACATTGTTCAGACTGCCAGAATGTCATGAGCAGCACACACTGAGCAAAGCCTAGGATACAGACTCCCATTTGCTTTCTAAACACTAGCAATATTCCTCCAAAGAGACAATAACAATCAAATCAGCAAGATGACAAAAAAGGGCAGAAAGCTAAAGTGCTAAAATCAAAACACACACTGACGGCCGATCTCTTGTGTTCAGCAGGCCACTGAGGTCTGACATATGCCCAAGGTCTGACAGCAGCACGGCTCCACGCCTACTTCTCACAGACAAGGAAGGGAAGGCAGGAAGGTCCAAGCTGTAAAGTTCTTGTGACATGATTCAGAAGACATACATTACATTGAGTCATCAATTCAACCTGTCACCTGAAACCAAGCTGTTGGGAAGCTTGCACTGGGAACAGATGCATACACTGTTCTGCTCTTGTGTTGAACTTGGCTTTAATAAAGCCAGCTGGGCAGCAGACACAAGAGCTTTGGAGGCTACCTCTCTCTACTGCCTGGGTAGACTGGATAGTATCTGCCTTGACTCTCACTAAAGTCTCCAGAGATCTGTTTTGCCACAGCTCTACTTGGGCTATGTTTGTGGAACCAGTTGAAAAGCATGCAGTTCATTTAGATGTCTGCACTTTCATGTTGTCAGGCAGCTAATTTCTGAGTGATCCTGAAGCAGTTATCCAGAAAAAGAAAATAAACAGGGATATACACTAGATCATTGATGGATCTAGGCATTAATGAACCAAATTACAAGACCCTTCAGGAACTTGGCCAAGTCTTTGCAACAGTGCCAGAGCGGGTGGGGAAAGCAACAGTGTCTGGGACGTTGTAACTAGCATCGTTCCATAACACTGGGTGAGCAGCAGCGTCTCTCTTGCCAGCACTCTCGCACAGTAAGCAAGTCAAATGTATTTTGAGTCCCTGATGACTGCTGAATATAGGGGTGATAGTAAGTCTCTTAGCTGGTTTTCCATAGAGTTGCCATGCTTGGTCTTCAGAGCTGGGGTATCTTTATGGACAAAGCAAAACTTCTTGCTAGAGGAAGTTAATAGGTGGCACTAATTACCTCTAATTCAGAGCCAAATCATCCCACAGATAAGCCAGAGAACAAGCCTTTAGGCATATACATATATAAAAAAAAAAAAGACATTGCAAACACCCTTTTTCACCTTCTCTAAAGTGCTAGGAAGGATCAGCTAGAATTAAAGACAAATGCATTGACATAAACCCAGCTGCTTACTGGAAATAGTCTGCCTGGTCATCAACTCTCTTTTGGTATTCCATTGCAAAGAGGAAGGTACCCCACAAATTATATCAGCTTTAAGCTTCTTTCCACCACCATGCCTTCTCCCCAGCGTAATGTTCTCTAGCAGGAGTGAGGAGATCATGCCACCACCAGCTGGAGGTGCTGAGATGTTGCATCCATCTGTGAAGTCCATCAAAACAAACAGCATCCAAACATAAAGCACCTGGGCTTTCATAAATAGCCAGGGCTTTCAGCACCTCTGCAACAAACCACAAACATACAGCAACAAATTGATCTAATCACTCTAAATCGAGCGATACCTATTTTGCTAGCATTAACTTCCAGAAATTTACACTTTAAAAACCAGCAATGGTCATGTAAAAAAGGCAACTGGGAAGGCAAAGTCAGCCTTTCAGTCACATCTGGCACCAGGAAGAGGAAGCCTTGATAACAGTTCATTCAGGCAGAGGTGGTGACTGAAGGTCAGGACTCTGGGCTCTTTTCAAGCCCAGTCACTTCCATGCCATGCTACAAGCTCCTTAACAGTACAGAAGTGTTACTTACACCTCATCGATTCCCAGGGCAACTGCTGTTCCTAAGGAACCGAGATCCTTAGATGAAAGAAACTGGGAGAAGGACAACAGGTTATTATTAGAAACTAGTATTGACATAAGCTGGAAACAGCATCCAAAACTAACTATTCTACCTATTTAAGGCTGATGCTTTAGCCTCAGTTAGTGAGACGCAAACCTAGCATCAGCTGAAGTGCTGCCTTCCCTTGCCACAGACCCAACAGCATTAATCAGCATTGCCACCTATTTCCCTGACCTCTCCAGGTCTTTAAGATACACCACCTACAGCTGCAGCTGTAGGCACTTCCAAAATACATAATTAAAAAAAGATTCAGACCGAGGTAAAAGTTAAATTTACTTGGCCCACAGGCCTTACTTCCTCCCAACATTACACTTCCCTGCCAGGTCTATGTCAACAAGCAAAGAGACACAAATGTCTTCGGCCTTTTATTTGCTTTAGGGGCTGAAGAACAAGCTACAAGTTTTCTGACCCTGCAGTCATAGTGAGCAGTTCATCATCATTTCAACAGGCATCAAGTCATTTTGATGTGGGTTCCAATCTCTGCTGGGGCCTTTGGATCTGGCCACAAAAATATGTTTGTGAAGAATTCAAGGCAAGAAACGCAACTCGGCACAGGCATGCAGAGGAAGTACCAGAGGCACAGAATATTGGCAAGATCATTTTATTAAGAGTTTATCTTTAGGCAAATAACAGCCCTTTCAAAAGTCTTCAGCACTCAGGTGCCAAGCTGCATTTCCTGCCTCTCGCTGCACCATTACACTGGACTTCCTGCTTTGAATTACTCAGAAAATAGCAGCTTGCTGAGCGACACCAAAACCTGCTGTACTTGAAGAGTGATTGAGGCGGGGGGGAAAGGCAGCTCCAAAATCTGTTCTGAAAGTTTTGATACATATCCTGCTGTATTAGCCTCTTTGGCAGCCACCTCCTCCTTTAAAAAAAAAAATTAAAAAAAAAAATCAAGATCTTAAAATGAGTACTGATCTAGTTGAAGTTTACTATTAAACAATATAATGAGATGAAGTACACTGCATACCTGCATATATACACTCACAAACATCGGTGCTGGCACTATCTGCATGCATTCTTCACACTTTTCATACAACTCTGCCCATTTTGGCACGAAAACACTCTGCTTCTCCACCTGATTCTAGGTAGGAATTATGCAATGACAAAATTACTTATAGTTAACATTTCCTCAATACACTAATTCTTTTATTCATCCATCAGTATCTACCGTATGAAGGAAGACAAGAAATAAAAGTTAAAATAGATAGATCAGAATGCTAGAAGACAGAGGGGGAATCCAGACTCCACTGTAACTAGAGAAAGCTTTGGTTCATACATCACATTTACAAATAATGGGAGGGTATAGTGGTGGAAGTGAAGACAACACCTGAAGAAAGACTGAGAGAGTTGCGGTTGTTCAGCCTGGAGAAGAGAAGGCTCCAGGAACACCTTATTGTGGCCTTTCAATAATTAAAGGGGGCTTATAAGAAAGATGGAGAAAGACTTTTTACCATGGCCTGTAGTGACAGGACAAGGGTTTTAAACTGGAAGAGAGCAAATTTAGATTGGATATAAGAAATTTTTTTATGATGAGGGTGGTGAGACACTGGAACAGTTTGCCCAGAGAAGCTGTGGATGCCCCATCCCTAGAATCGTTCAAAGTCAGCCTGGATGGGGCTTTGAGCAACCTGATCTAGTGAAAGATGTCCCTGCCCATGGCAGGGGGGTAGGCAAGATGATCTTTAAAAAGGTCTCTTCCAGCCCAAATGATTCTGTGATTCTAAAAGAACTCAAGCACTGAACTGAAGCTAAGCCTGGGACCAGTCCTACAGACAGATTTTTTATTATTATTATTTTCTTAAATGGGTGATTTATACACCTTCCCCCTGAAAATGGGGCTTTAGAATAGCAGCACTGACACAATCTTAAATTTAGCAACACAAATGGCATCACTACTATAAGGGGAACTTGATGCATCTGCGCTCTGATGAGAGGATAGTATATCACAGGCAGAACAAGAGGTACTGCAGAACAGCTAGAAGAAGAGATTTGACATGGACATTCTCCACTGCTCTGATCCGCAGGCCAGCACTGAATAAGAGGGTCTGCTTCTCCCACAGTCAATTCCTTGCCATCAGTATAGCAGTTTCCTTCCCCTGTAATTCAGTTGACCAGGCTCCTCTACTCTCTCCAACCCTTTTTTAAGCCTGCTACAGACAACCTGTGACAACTACAACAGGGACAGGCAAGAACAACAAACATTTCTTCAATTTCTGTGAAACCGAGCAATTCTGCCACCCCTTCTCCCAACACTAACTACTCCAGGCAACAGCAGAATCCCAGGTCCTCATGCAACAGTTTCCCAGCCACAGAGAGAGGGGCTGCACGTAGTTTGGTAAGTCCTCTGGGACTTGCTTCCTTATACATTCATCTTACTTGAGAAGGTGCTAGCTTACTCCCAGGCCTTAGCTTTTACTTAACTAGCACAAGACACGCAAAGTTGCAATGGTTTAACGCAAGGGATAACATCATACCTGATATTAGTCAAGTCAGTGCAGCTTTGGACATATATAGCACACCACTCTAAACCTTGTTTGCTGAGTTTAGCTCATACTTGTCACACAAGCCAAAAAAACAAATGCAGCACCATGCTGTTTAAACCAGCTACATCACGTTTCTAGTTAGATGTGATATAGAGTAGTGCAGTCAAAACACCCTCACACTGCTCTCAGCCACAAGGAAAACTCAAAAACTTAAGCCCAGCATAACCAATTCTAAAATATTCAGCTAGCAGTAAGTCTGTAGGGAGCCTGGAGCAACCGTTTAGACAGAGAAAGAAATACTGTATTTGCCCCCATAAGGGATTAACTTCAACTGTCAGCATAGCACATAGTTCTGCACACCACACAGCAGGCTGCTGAGAAAGGCCCTAGGTAACACTGGAACCAGAAAAACAGAGCTAGTTTTATACAAGCGCAGTGCCTGATCTGGGACCCCAAGAAGCACCACCGCATGAGTGGTACACGGACAGACCAGCTTCCTCTGGCATCTCAGCGAGAGACGATCCACAGGTATCTAACAAATTCTAATGTTGCAACTCACAGGAGGTAGGCGGCCACAGTCCGCTATAAGATGCATTATGTTCTGGCAAGCTGGACAGCTAGGTTTAGAAACATCTGCTTCTTCCATCCCAATGACTAGTACCCTGGGAGACTGCAGATCCTGTCCCAAACCAGCAACAAACAACAAAGATACCTGAGAAGAAATCTGAGAGAACTAACTAGTTCCTTTAATTCCACTCTGCTGAATGGACTACCAGCCTAGAGAGTTGACCCTCATAGGTCAGATGGCTGCAGCTCAAAGCAGCACTTGACTAACTAGCATTATATATCTCTGAATGGAGAGAAATACAGCTATACCACAGAATGTAACTTCTCAGTTTTGATCCTAGGAAAGTCTAAGCAAACAAAGCTACCAAGACTCAGCTAAAGAGGAGGACAATGCTATGAACCACTGTCCGATATTGTTAAATTACTCCAGGTTTCATCTTGTTCATGCTATGCAGGTAGCTCAAACTGTCCCTTAGGAACCACTCAGCAAAACTGCAATGCCTGGTAACTAAGGGGTCAATTGGCTCCATATACTACTCACCTCTAGTGCACTAGTCCCCAGTCAGTCCCCACTCATGAGCAGGGGGAGAGATAAGAGAATGGACATATCCAAGAGATGTTTCTCCTTCACAACTGGCAGGAGTTGATTTGGGAGTCTTAATCCAGCTCCTCAAAAGCCAGGTGGCTGTCTCCAGCAAAGCATCATCATTGCAAGCAACCTGTTGAGATCCGTCCTCACTTGTGCAATCCCTGGAGTCTGGAGTTATGGTTTACTATCCAGTGAAGCTGCCATCAAACGTCACACTTTACCATCTCAGTGGACAGAGAAGAAGAAAATCAGTCTAGTATCTTTCCTAATCATCTAGTTTGTTCCATTAAAAAAACAAAACAAAAAACTTATATTTGTAAATACACACACACAGAGGAATAAGTTTCCAAAGTTTTCTATGCAGATACAATCTGTCCTTGCATTCCAAAGAAACAGGAATGAACAGGGGGAAATCTTTACCAATATATGTTTAACAGCTCACTGAAAATACAAAGAGCTGTGGATGGAGAAGTGAGACCCTAAGAGAACATCTGTTAGGGAAAAAAAAAAAAAAAAAGATTTCAGCAAATCACCTGTGAACTACTGAATTGCCATTCAATCAGGTAGGAAGATTACAGCAAGGATACCCAGCATGATTTAATCAGGAATTTCCAGCACAAGTTCAAGGAGAAGGACACAGAGGTTACATCAATCAGCCTTAACAGGCTATAGGTAGCAAACAGGATAGAAATAAAAAAGAATGGAGCATAAGGAATGCAATCCATTTGAAGTAATCACGGGACCCAGGTCCCAATTCTCAAAGGCAGATGGAGAACAGGCCAAGGCAAGAGACAAGACAAGATTCTCAAGAAGTACCAGTGACAGAAAACCAAACTGAGATCAGCCACGTGTGGAACATCTCTGCACGCTGCCAGCAGGAAAAGGAGCACCGAGACAGAGATTTAGAATTAGCAAGGGCACTGTTTTGATTTGTAAACAGGCATGTGTTCATCTGCTTTCTGACAAGCAAACCAGGTCCCACAACATACTCCCACTGCTCCCCATGCAGACAGAGAAAAACAACTCTTGTGCACGCCAATGATTTGGGATATCTGTGGCCTACAGCACGCTCTCCTCTACCGTATCCGTTCTTTGTAACACCAGTCAGCCTTCTTAGCACAGCTGGCAGGTAAGGACAGCTCTGCTGTTCCATGGGTCTTGAAGAAGCACCCACAACACCATACCAAAGAGCTTCTCCCCCACCACCACCCTTCCCTACTGTTAGGACATAACTCTTCAGCCTATCCTTTGTTTGGCAATAAACAGGCACCAAAGCTTGGCAATATTTCCAGCTCCCCAAGCAGGTTATTTCCCTTTATCAAGTCTTCTTTCCAGCACTTCTCTTCCCCAACCCTTTGGGTTCCTTACACTTTTTAAGCTTTGACTTTCCTCCAAAAATGAAGACAGGCAGTAATCTGCACCTACTGAGCAACACATGCAGGATTAACAGCAGCTCTGCATTTCCAGCTCACATCGCATCTGAATCCTCTTCAGTAGAGTGGTTCAGATTCTAATGGATCACTTTGCATGAACAGAGGCCGCAAAACCAGCAGAGGCTATAATAAACTCAAGGTTTCTTTGTAGTCACAATTACAGTGGCATCCTTGAACTCTAAGGAAAATAAAGCCTGTCCTGGAACGTTGGAAGCTTGGCACTTCTGCCAGAAGCTTGCTTAGTATTCCTCGCAGTGAAGCTTATTCCCTTACCACTCCCACTACTAAGGCACACCTAGCTGCATTATCAGCATATATGGCTAGAAATACACCTTGTTTTTCCAGACATCTTTTGTCAACACTGAAGCATCACAAAAGTATACAAAGAAGGCAGAGCTAAAGCAGTTGAGTTCAGCTTTAACTGCTCAGAAAAAAAGCTAATGCATTTCTGACTGACCAGTCTCTACGTTAAGAGGATACCTACAAGCAACAGGTCATTCAGATTAGACAGATGCACTGAGTAGGGTGCTTAGGAGTATGTGCAAGCTGGTAAATCAGCTCGCAGGAATAGGAATCAATTCACGCCTCTGGAAAATCTAACATCTGTTTTTGGGCACAATTACACTATGTGAAACCAATGTGGGGGAATTTAAAATTCCCAAGAGGTCACAAGTCAAAGGGTTCAGGAATGAACAGCAAGGATTCTGGTGACACTCCTGCCCACATGTATGTATTTTTTTATTAGTAATTTTTTATTAGGAGCGGGGAGTTGCCTCACAAGGAACACTACACAGCAGGGGGCTGTGTGTAGCACTGCTGAAGGGCAGAAAAGAACAAGAATGTAAACCTTATGTCCAAATTAAAATTCAAGGCAACATCTAGAATAGGTCTGTACAGCCAGCCCTGATGTCCTGACCACCGCATCTTCATTGCCTTTGATAGATCAGCCAGGGTCACCAACGTGTAGCACACTCACGCTACAGTGAACAGTCAACCTGAGGCTGCGTGGAAAACAGGTGAAGGCATGGCAAAAAAGGGCATATCCTGGGACAGAGTGAAATAAGAGAGATCTTACACCAAACCCTGTGCAGGACAAATAAGTTGGAGTAAGTCAAAAGGACACAGCTGTAGCAGAAGCAAGTACAGACCCTAGAGAGAAGAGAGGCAAATAAGGACTTTACCAACAAGTTCAGATTCTCTGTGGCCTAACAAAGACCTGGAATAGCTGCTCGTTCAAGGAACAATCGATAATAAAAGAAACAGCAGAAAACTGTCTGCTGGGGTCTGCAAATTCCCCTCAATGAGCCAGTTATGAACTGGCTAGAGCCTTGCCCACCGCTTAAGGAGCTGGCACAGTCTTGGCACAGCACTCCCCCAGCTCTGTGGTGCCCTTTTGAAAGGCAAACACCCTCTATAAGCAGTTTCTGAAAGACAGAGCAGCATCAAGCCCTTTATAAAACCAGAGGCCTTTATAAAAACAGTACAGCACAGCCTAGGCCTGGGCTCAGCTTTCTTGCCCATCTCAAAACAAAAAGAGGCCAGAAAGAACAATGACTGGAAATGAGAGAAGGTTGCCATCGATGAAAGACATAATCTAGATCAAATTCTAAAGGAAATAAGGGAAGGTATTAAAAAAGATTCACACAATGAGTGACAGAAGAGAGATAACAATCCACCAGCTACAACTATTTACACACTATCAGGAGCTCGGAAGGAGCTCTATCAGACCATTTCAAACACATCAGAGGAAGACTTTAAGCAATACCAGCTTACCTGTGAAACTTGCTGCCAGAATACTGCACTGGCAGGAGTCAGAGGCAACTCTGACACTCAGGCTGACAGCTCAAATATCTACAGGTACCCAAAAAAGCCCTGTGAGGATGTAAATGTGTCACGGGGCAGAGAACACTGAGTAACAAGTAACAAAACCACCCTTCCATGTATTCCATTAGTGGCCTACACAGACCCTCTGAAATCCCTCCTGAACGCACTCCAACCAAGCCAGAAAACAACTAACTCTCCAGCATTTTCACTCCTTTTGTTACACACAGCAGGGCACCAGAAGTCAGAAATGTTTCCAGGAAAGCGTTTCAAAGCAAAGACGTTGTATTGCGAGGACGGCAGAAAACCGTATTGTGCTTCCCAGGCACTAGAACGGATGCCTGGCCATCAACGACCTGAGGCCTCCTCTCCCACCTGTTGCTCCCCTTCCTTCTTAGCTTCTTGCAAGTACTGCAATGCACACAGAGAACTGGGGAACGAGGCAGCCGCAGCGAGCTCAGGCGCTTCTGGATCGCGCAGGGATGCCCCTTGTATCCGGGCCAGCCAGAGACGCACGGTGCAGGGGAGCACCCAGCTACCATGTGCTCCGCAAACTTGCTGCAGCAAGCGGTCCGCTGCAAACTCCTCCGCGCACCAACACTACAGCGAGCCTCGCAAGCCCCGACGGCCAGCAACGCCCGGAGATGGCGGAGACCCAGGAGGACACCGGCACCGAGCGCTCCCCCGAGAGGGGCAGCCCAGGAACCGGACACCGGCTCCGGGCGCGCCCTACCGGCCCGCTGACTCGCGGCGGCAGGAGCCCCGGGGACACGCCACAGTCAGGACCGCGGCCCCCCGGGGACGGGGGAAGAAACGGAGACACGGGGAGGACGTCGCAGGCGGGTGCACCGTCGCAGGCGGGTGCACCGCCGACCGCCCTGCCGGCCCCGAGCCCCAGACCCGGCCCACCCCATCGGGCTCGGGCTCCGACCCCGGCCCACCATCGCGCCCGGCCCCCACCCCCGGCGGCGCGCACTTACCGGGCCGGGCCGGGCCCTGCGCCGCGGGGCCGCCGCCGCCGCCGCCGCCGCCGCCACCACCCCGGGCCGGGCCGGGCCGGGCCGGGCCTGCGCCAGCGCGGGCCGCCCGGGCGGGGCGGCGGAAACGGCGGGCGGACGGGGGGACAGGACAGGGGCGGGGGGAAGACAGCCGGAACGGGGAGAAAAGGGGAAAGAAACAGAGGGGGGAGAAAAAAAAAAAAAAAAAAAAAAAAAGGGAAAGAAGCGGCGGGCCCCTCCCCCAGCGGGCGTGCGCGCTGCGTCACTGCTCCGTGCGCGCTGCGTCACCATACCGCGCCCGCCGTGCGCCCGTTGTCGTTAGCAACCTGTCAGACGCGGCGTCGTGGAAGGTGGGGCGGGACGCGGCAGCGCCCTCTCGCGCGGCGGAGGACGCAGCGGGGAGCAGAGACACCACTGCCATTCGGGGGCGGGGCCAGCCCGCGGCACCGCTCTCATGGGAAGGGGAGGGCCCGGGGGCGGGGCCGTCGCGGCGCCAGTTTCCACCCCCCGTGGCCCCGCCCCCCAGCGCGCGAGATGCCGGCCCCGCCCTCGGGGATCCCCCATCGCCGGGGCCCCGCCCCGCGCCGTGGGGAGGCGTCGCACTGCGCCCTGGGCACCCCCCGTCGCCCCACGCCGTACGCGGGGAGCCGTGGGCGCCCACCCCAGAGGTGGGCAGGGGGGTGGGAGCGGGGTGGCCTCCCTTGGCCGGAGCGGGTTGCCCGGGTCCGAGCCTCAGCCCCCGGCCAGCCTCTGCCGAGCGGACAGCCCCGAGCTGAGCCCCCCGGGCCGGAGCGCCATCTGCCCGGTCCACCTTAACCCGGGGTGAGCTGTGCCGCGGCTGCCCCGTGCCCGGGAGAGGCTCCTGCGGGATCATAGGGGCGTTTATCTTGCCCAGGATGAGCCAATATTTGTGGCCACGTCAGGAGAACGAGCCCTTCCTCGCTCTCTGCTCCTGTGGAGTCCAGCGCTGCTGTCCTGCCGCCGTGCTCTGCTCTCCCGGCCCCAGCACTGCCGTCCCAGTTTGACTTTGGCTTATCGGACAGTTGGAGGAACGCTATTTGCTGAGACCCCCAAGCTGTCGCCTCCTGGCACCAGAGATGACAGCCACGGTGGCTTTCCTGCTCCTGAGCCTTCTGAGGATGGCAGCTCCCAAGGCAGTGTGGTGCCCAGCCTGCAGGCTGGCAGCCCTGGCCCCCACCACGCAGCGGGACGTCCTCATCGCACTGGCAAAGCAGAGCATCCTATCCAAGCTCCACTTGCCAGACAGGCCCAACATCACTCAGCCCATGTCCAGGGGGGCCCTGCTGACCGCTCTCCGCAGGATGCGTGCGCAGCGCGTGGACACGGCCATCTCCCCAGGGATGCCCCGTGACGGCAGCATCCCACACCTGCATCCTGGGATGGGTGTGCAGGAATACGAGATCTTGAGCTTTGCCGAGTCAGGTCTGTACAGATCCCGCATCCCATGGGCATGGTGGGATGGGCCCTGAGGTGGGGGCCACTGAGAGAAGGAAGGTCTTGCCTGGGGGAAGGTGGTGAGACATTTCCTCCTCTGCACAGGCATTTCAAAAGCTCTGCACAGGGGCATCATGCTCCTGCAAGCGATGCCAGGCTATGCACCGGGCCAGTGGGCACACTACTCCTGGAAGAACTGGCAATAAGAGGCTCCATATCCAGAACCTTTGCATCCATGTCCCGAGCTTACCCCAACCAGCTGCCCCTTGCCACGGGCAGAGGAAACACTACTGAGGCTCTGGGGCCCCTCTCATTTACATATGAGAGGCAAGGGGCCCAGAGCCCCTCATTTACATGTTGGGGCAAGGGGCTGGGCGCAGGAGCAAAGATGGACTGCTGTATCATGTGAATTTGTTGTCTGTTTCTGTTGAACCCTCCCCACTCGTGCTAGAGGTGGAAGGGTCAGATGGCCATGTTTTTCAAAACATGATTTTAAGCCTAGATTCCCCATCAGCTCACAGCGTGTGGACGTAGGTCTCCAAAGCCTATCTGCTCCCCGCACTCAGCTGTGTCTCCACTTCCTACCCAAAGTGGTGGGCTGCAACATTTCACTCCAGAATCAGCTGCGTTCCTGGGAGGTGAGAGCTCCCCAAAACATGCTCAGGGGTCCTGACAAGTATCACTGGAAAAACAGGGTCCCATATCCCCCTCTTCTCCCAGGCAAATGCAGCCTTCTTTGGAAAGAAGCAGAATTGCCACTCCATCCTGCAGAGCATCCTTCTGCACCATCACTTTGTCCAGCCCAAACTGCTGCCTGGTGAGGTGTGGGGGGCACACAATTCCCTTGCAGGCCTTTGTGTGGTTTGCATAGCTGCTGTGGGATAGCGAGGGCTTGCCGTGTCCTCAAAGACCTCTGGGAACAATGCTCCTCTGCAGTACATTGTGTTCCCATACATGAGGACAATGGGGAGCTGTCTCCTGGCTCCGTGGAGCGTCTGCTGGAAGCGGAAGAGCCGGCGTGAGCCACAGGGCTGAGCCCAGTCTCTCACCCCACTGTGCTGTGCCAGACCACAGAGGAGGGGGCTTGAGTCCTCACAGGCAGAGCTGTGCCAGGGAGCCCAGCACTGCTCTCACGGTCCCCATCAGCCCTTCCTTCATGAGGAGGAGAGGCAGCTCTGCAGCCTCAGCAGCAGCAAGGGTGGGACATGCTGGAGCAATGTCAGGTGATGGTTCCAGCCATGGAAAGTAGACATCATCCTGGAGGTGCAAATCAGCGTGACTGTCTTAAATCCAAGGCTGGTTTACACAGCCAGATAACCTACTCCAAAATCCTTCAGCAGCTTCACTGACAAGGGGAATATCAGGCCAGAGGAGGTGGAACCAAGCCAGGTTGCTGCATTCAGCACCGGGCCCAGAAGCTGCTGCTTTAGAGTGGCATAAGAGGAGGAGCAGCAGTGCAGGAAAGTGGGGGCCCCTCGACGCCTGTATGTACTGCACCCTGCTCCCTGGTTTGGATATACCTCCCATTTGCTCTGACTCAGTGGCCCCTGGCTGGGGGACCCCCCCCATCTTCCCTTCACCTCCTGACTCTGCTTTCGGTTCTGTGCACAGGGTCCTCCACCTCCCGCAGCATTCGCCTGCATTTCCGCTTCACCCGGGAGCTGGCTGGGAGCACTGAGATCCTGCAAGCTACCCTCTACCTGTTCTGGGCAGTCCCCGGCCCCGGGACGCATCCTGTCACCATCAGACTCTTGCAGCCAGACCCGACGGAGCTGAACATGACCGTGGCCAGCGAGACACGGCTGAAGGTGCAGAGGTCTGGCTGGGCCACGCTGGACGTGGGCCGAGCTGTCCAGAGCCTCTTTGGCCAAGGGAGCCAGAGGCTCACTGTGGAGCTGGAGGTGGCAGAGGACTGGGCGTCTCCCCTCCTGGCTGGCCACCGTGATTCCCACTGGCCGTTTGTGGCAGCCCAGGCCCGGGCCAGGATGCCCCACCGGGTCCAGCGGCGTGGCATTGATTGCAGTGGGGACTCTCGGATGTGCTGCCGCAAGGAATTCTTCGTGGACTTCAAGGAGATCGGTTGGGAGGACTGGATCATCCAGCCAGAGGGATATCACATGAACTACTGCGCAGGGCTCTGCCCCCTGCATATGGCTGGCATCCCTGGCCTCGCTGCCTCCTTCCACACGGCTGTCCTCAACCTCATCAAAGCCAACAACGCAGATGCAGCCGTGGACTCCTGCTGCGTGCCCACGCAGCGTCGCCCCCTCTCTCTGCTCTACTATGACCGGGACAGCAACATTGTCAAGACCGACATCCCCGACATGATTGTCGATGCCTGTGGTTGTACCTGACCAGCTGCCTGAGGAGGCAGGAGGGCAGAACCTGTGCTGTGCAGGGCTCCCCTCCTCCTGGCCTGTCTCTGGCAGTGTGAGACCTGGCGAGCTGCTGAGAGATGGGAACCCTGCCAAGGTGTTTTCTCCTCCTGAGGTTGAAGCATCAAGGGTGATGCTGAATCTGCAAGTCCTCTCCTCCCTCACCTCCCACACGGCTCTTTTCCCCCTTCAGATCTGCCCATGGATTCCTCTCTGCCTATGAGCCACAGCCTCTGAGACCGGCTCCTGACGGACACCAGACCCTTCTACCTGCAGGACTCTGCAGAGCACAACTGCCCGGGTGGCTCAGGGCAGCCCTGGCTCGCCCTGCTGCTGGTCCCAGACCAAGGCCATGGTGCAGCCGTCAGTGCTGCAACACGAACGTGTACTCTCCAGGTAACGGGTCCCAGCAGCGGCCCCCTCAGGCTGCTGGGGGAGATAGAAGCTGAAAAGATGCTGGGGCATGGCTAGGCCAGAGGAGAGAGGGCCATCCATGGGGCCCCACTCCTCAGCTGGATATGAGGTTGAGGCGGGTGAGGAAGGGGAAATTGATCCCAGTGGGAGGAGAGTGTCTTCCTCTCCAAGCATCCCAGGTACCTGGTATTCAATAAAAGACTCCCAGCCGTAGAGCGTGCACATGTATGTGTACACATGTGTGCCCTGTCATTAGCCAGCACATCTTCCACCTCTCCCCAAGGTACAAGGTGGTGGATGTGCCCTAGCACAGACAGCCCCAAGATGGCACAGAACTGACCCACTCTGCCACGTGCAGTCCTCTTCTAACCAACAAATTGGTTATAAAAGCCAGGCAGCGGGGTTGGACATCCACCACCAGGACGCACTGTGCCCAAAGACTGCAATGCTGCTGGCCCCCACAGCTCTCATGTTCTCTGCCCCTTGGCTGCCTTTCCCGGCGGGATGCAGAACCCCTGACTTGTCTCAGCCGGATCCAGGGCATGGTATGGGAGCCCCCAAACACAGGGGGCTTGTGATTCCCCCTGGGGAAGACACAGGAATGGTGGAATGGAAACAAATTTTCCATTCCACCAAACCATCTGTATTTGGCCATTCTTGTCCCAAGTCAGGACAAAACTGAGCAAGTCTTCTCCCTTTTAAAGTGGACAGAGACTGCCAGGCAAGGCCACCAAAGCCATTGGTGCCCAGGACACCCACCCGTGCCTACAACCCCATGCCAGCTCCCTCACTGGGGAGCAATCTCTCGGCACATCTCTGGCCTGCAGCCCAGAGCAACTGCCCCCTTCGCTGTCCCTCACCAGCCTGGCTGGCGGCAAAGTGGGACACGTCAGTGCCGTGAGAGCTGGGGGCAAAGGGCGTCTCTGACACATCAGCCCCATTACGTAATCTCATGTTAGGGTTTCTCCACTGCTTCCCACGTGTCCCCCACATGTGAGGGCTGAGAAAGCAGGGAGAGGGTGCTGGGGGTGGGAGAGGGAGGTTCACGAGGGGAGCTCCTGGGGCGATCCCCCGAGGTGCGTGCAGCTGGCTGGGATGGAGCTGGGTGACTGCAGTGCTGTGGTCCACCCTGCAAGCACTGATGACCCCACCCCAGAGGCTGGAGACAGAGGGCTGAACCAGGTGGGAAGAGGGTCGGCAGATGGAGGAGGGTGGTGTCAGACCCTCTCCTCATCTGGCTTGAAGGACAGCTTAGCATCTGCTGTCCCACTCCAGGATCAGGCTGGGGTGGTCAGAGCCACGAGCAGCTATGGCTGGAGCGGGGGCCAGGATGCATGTTGCCCCAGAGGACCTAGGACACCTTGAGCGGGAATGGAACAACCACTAGCGGGAGACAGTGTTTGCCCACGTTGCGTGCGTCCCGAGGCAGGTGCTACCACTGAGCCCTGCTGGAGCAGGGACCTGCATGTCCCCATCAGGTCGCAGCAGCCACCGTGCTGAGATCCAGGCTTCCAGGCCCCGGTGCCTCCAGGATTCAGACCTGAAGGGTTCCCACTGACCTAGCTGCTGCACAGGCAGGGTGGAAGACTCGGGGATCAATACTGTCTGGGACCCAAGGCCACTTGCGCAAACCCAAAGAGGGTTTGGTGTTTGTTTTTTTTTCTGTTTTTTTCCCTTCTTTTTCCAATGCCTCTTTTCTCTGTCTGTATTTATTGAACAAACAGCTTTCCTGGGGTCAGTGCTGAGCTCTCTAGGCTGCAGCAGGTATGGGCAGAAAGGGGCTGAGTGAAGGGGCAGAGGAGCTGTTGGCTGGGCCCTGTGGCCCTACAGATGCCTCAGCTCAGGGCAGCACAAGCCCAAGACCCTGAACTGAAGCATCTGTAGGTGCCACGAGCCCTCGAGTGGGGCTGGGGTGTCCCCAGTTCCCCTTCTTGACCCTGCAACACTCCAGCCAGGCACTTCCCCTACTCCCCATGGGGCTCAGAGCAAGAGCGGGGCTGGCTGCCTGTCACTGCTGCACAGCCCCTGTGGGACAGGAGTGCCTTGCTTGAAATGGCCTTCTCTCACTACCTGCTCCCCAAACCCCAGCTCTGCCCTTTGCTGGGCTGCACATGCGCTATCTGGACACCACAGGACACACAGCAGGCTCCGCCTGCCAGCCCTGCGGGGACACCGCCGCCTCCCCTCAGGCACAGGGATGGGGGGCATCTCCTGGTCCAGACCTCCCTGGACCTATGAGTTGTCACCATGTTACCTTCTGTCACCTGGGCTGTGGTACAGCCAGCCCAAGCCCCACAGGGCAGCTGCATCCCAATGGACATGAAGGTCCTGCTGATTTGGGGTGCCTGGGTTAGCAGCAGCTCCCCCAAGAGGGGTCCCAGTCTCTGAGGCCTCTCCCTGTCCCTGGCAGCTTGAGATTAGGGCAGAACACATTGTCCTGGGGCTTTGCCAACCACCTGAAAATGTGCCTTCTCCGGTGTCTTCAGGTCAGAGGTTCCCCAGATGAGCAGCATCCAGGGTCCTGCAATACAGGCCCTCCTCTCCACGCGTGCAGCTTGTCCTGCTCCCAAGGGAAACAGGATGTCTGGGTGCAGCCTACATCCCGCTCCACCCTTCCCCACTTGCAGCATGGGGCAAGGGTGACCAAGGTTCAGGAATCCCACGGTGGCCCTCCTACCTGGGGAACACAGCAGGGCGAGGAGGGTGCAGTCAAGGAAGGGTGATCCCCTGGAGCCAGGCACAGCCATGGGGCTGGCACAGGGCAGGGGGCCCATGGCAGACAGGGACCCCCCGCACACACAAGGAGCTGCTCAGCCCCCACAGCTGGTGGCCCAGGCAGGAACCATGTATTTATAGCCCTAACAAGCTGCACATGGAAAAGTGATTGTCTGTGCTTCACCACAGCCCTGGCTTATTTTGCAAGTCTTCTCCCCTGTCAGCAAAAGTAACCTTGGTGTAAGCGTGAAGGCAGAGTACCAAGTCAGGCTCTTCAGGGAGCAGCACAGAAAACTTGGGAGCAGCAGGGTGCAACTTCCCGCTGGGCATCCACTCCTCCTTTGCTGGTGGGGAAAGAAAGGGGATGAGGGTGGTGTTCACACTACAGTGTCCCCTCTCCCCCTTTTGCTGGGGTCCCCTGTTCACTCAGGGGGCTTTGGAGGGGGTGTCTCAGGCAGGCGTGCCCAGCTGCCATGAGATACTGCCACACTGGTCCTGCTGGTACCAGTAAAGCTGGTGGGGAGCCCACCCTGCAGCCCCGCCAGCCTCACCCAGCGTGGGAGATGCCATGCAGACAGCATCGACCCAGCACTGGGGCTGTGCCCTTGGGCTGTGCCAGATCTGACACAGAGGGGAAGGAACACAGGGCTCCACGAGGTGCCGTCCCCTCGGCCTCTGCTCTGGGAGGGGACAGGGATGTGCAGCTGCTGCCGGTGGCTCCTGGAAGGAGCCTTTGCCAGTATCAACAGACCCTGAAGCAAAGGTCCAAGCACGGTGTGCCAGGGCGTCCCTTGGCAGGGCCTGGCTCTCAGGGGAGGGGTGGGAATTCCTGAAAGCCTCTGGTGTTGCCTTGAAAAGGGTTAATTTTTAATTTTCGGTCTCACGGGCAGTTTCCAGCCAGCAGGCCCCGGCTCGGAGGCACCCGGCGATCTGTGCTGGGCCTCCTCAGCTCGGCTGGTGCGAGGTGCCGGGCCCCACTGCCGACCCGCGCTAGGCGCCCGGGCGGGGGGAGCTCCGGGGACCGCTGGCGCTCATCGCCCCGGGCGCCCCGTCCCCAGGGGCCGCCCGGCGCCCGCCAGCTCCGGCCCGGAGCCCGTGGGACCGGGAGCGGCTCTGCCCCGCCCCGCGCCGCCGGGCGGCGCCCGCGGGCCGCGAGAGGCGCCGCGGCTCGGGGAAGCGCCGGGCCGGGGCCGCGGCGCCGAGTCGGGGCTGGCCGCGGGGGCCTGGGCCAGGTCGCGCCGTCGCCCCTCTTCCCTTGGCGGGCGCCGGGGGACGCAGCCCGGCCCGCTGCAGCGGGGCGAGGAGCGCGGGCGCCGAGGGAAGCAGGGCAGCCGACCTTCCCTCCCTGGCCGTGAGCCCTGGCCTCGTTCCCTTCCCACGGCCGGACCCCGGCCTGCCCAGCCCCGCCAGCCCAGTGCCTCGAGCCCTCCACCGGTCCTTGCCCCGGCCTCCCCCTCCGTGCTGGCCCCTCGGCCCCAGGAGCACGGGCTGCCCCTCCGGCACTGCCCCTGCGGAAGCCTTCGGCGCCTGCTCCAGCGCTTGCTGCGCCGCCAGCCCTGTCGGCTTTTCCCTGAGCACCCAGCCTGGGTACTCCTCCAGTCTGCGGCCTCCAGCGCTTGCTCCAGGGAAGAGGGCCCTGTGGGGAGGAAGCTCTTCAGTGCCAGAGCCTGGCCTATGCCATGGCCCCTGGGCGAGGGTCACAGCTGGCTTTGGCACTTCCTTGGCTGACATCGGTGGCAGAGCCGCGCAGAAATGGGCCTTCTAGCAGAAGCCATGCTCAGGTGCTGGTGCTTGAGCTCTTGGGGGGGGGGGTCCCTGCTTAACCCAGTGCATTGGCACCTCTAGGTCAGGTCGTCAGGTGCCGTGCTTGCCCCACAGGACATGAGGTCGGAGGCCCAGAAGCCATGTGTGCAGCAAGTGCTAAGCCTGGGGGGACCCGGGGTGGGGGGGAGTATTTTGGTCATGCCGGTCCCTGGGCTTTGCTTTCTGGGAACTGCTTAATCAACAACACACTTATGCAATGGGTGCAAGAACCACTCACTGCTCTGTGCTGACCCCTGGCCTAGATCTGGTGGGCCAGAGTGCGCGGGGGGGCATGCAGCTGCGGTGCGAGGAGGGCAGGCAGATTGGATGCTTTTGCTAAGCTGGAGGTGAAATGGGGGTTCATGGCTGCAGCTGTGGGGTGCTGGCCAGTGCAGAGGGATCCTGGCAGGTTTGAAGGGATTAATCCCTTTGGGGAGACCCTGCTCCCCAGCCTGGAAAGGATGGTGGGTTAGAGAGTAATTCCCCTTTTTGCCACAACTTTTTGCCTCCTCTGTTTCATGCTGTGCCACAGCCCCGATCCTCACTCTGTGGATCTGGCAGGGAAGGAGGAATTCAGCACGGCATCATGCCTGTTTCCCTTTCCTGCATGTGTGAAGCTGTGCTGTGGCTGCTGGGAGGTGGTGGTGACACAGAGGTTTTAAAGACCCCCCTGGCCTGGCACCTGGGCCAGTGCCACTCAGGGATGCAGGTTGGGACTCCCTCTAGCTTGCTGCATGTGGGGAGAGTGTCAGGCGGAGGGGCCTGGTTCCCTCTATGGGTTGAAGGCAGGAGCAGCCCTGCCCTGTGGAGAATTTAACCTGCCCGGAGAGCCAGAAAGCAAACACTCCACTTCCAGTATGGGGACATGGAATAAAAGGCAGGGGAACAGGCATGCTGTGCACCTGTGAGCATGTCCACAAACGGAGCATGTATTCAAATATTTGGGATGGGGGAGACTGAAAATGTGTTTGCAAGGGAATGTGCAGATGTGTATATACCACTGAGCATCTGTGCAAGTGAGTGTGTGTGCGCTGCAAGCATGCACAGTGCGTGTGCACTGTGAGCTTGCACAGTGCACCTATGCCTGGATGAAAAGTGCTAGCTGCTCAGTCCTGCTGGTGCCCAGGCAGTGCTGCCTGCGTGCTGCCTGCAGCCGGGGCTCACAGGCCCTGTGGGAGCTGTGCTCCCGGGCCAGGCTGCGCCCACTCTTTCCTCCCTGTTGACATTCCTGGGCTATTCTGGGAGCTGCCAGCAGGCCCAGCCAGCTGAGAACTTTGCCCCTTGCACTATGGTTGCATCATCTCCGGTGGGTGCTTTTTCCCAGACAGCCCACTCTATTTACACGTCACCTCTGTGCTTGGCCAGAGGCAGGGGCTCTATGTGGTCAAGACCTTGGAGTCAGTGCTGCACAGCACGGTGGGCGCAGGACATGCCTGAAGGACTGGCTGGGCTTCAGGTTCCCACTGCACGCTGGGGGTTCCCTGCTCTGGCACAAGAGTGCTGGGCTCTCCCACTCCCCCGACAACACGGCACCTTGCACCACTTTTGGGAGATTTCTACAGGACCCTGCCCTGGCTAAGGCTGTGCACCCTGCTCTAAGCACAGCATCTGGGGCTAAGAATCCAAAGAACATCTTCAGGTTGATGTGACACTGGCTGCCACCTCATGAGCCCTCAGTACATACAAACATCCATTTTAGTTTGTGGGGAGGAGGTGGCATAGTATACACTTTCGCTGGCCCTGCCCAGCTCTGTCCCAGAGTGAGGCTGGACCAGGCAGTCCAAAGGATAGGCTCAGATTCCCAAACTCATCACATGGTGTGACAAAAGCCCAGAGATGTGAACAGTCCCCAGGGAGCTGCAGGGGTCATCCTGGGAACCGCCCCTGATCCCTGCTGGGTCTTCTGCCTGCTAGGATGGCTAAGGGGGTGCCTGGGGGGCAATGCACAGGCTGTGGGGGCAGGTCTGTAGGCTCCATGGGCAGGCAGGTGAGGCTGGGATCCAGCTGGCAGGCTGCTCCGGGGTCGGTGCTCCTCCACCCGGCCAGGATTTGCCCCGGTCCTCACTTCCTGCAGGTTTTGGACCAGGCAGAGGAACTCAGCGCCCTGCTGCCCCCGCGGGGGTGCCTGGCCGGGTCCCTCTGCACCCCTGGGCAGATGCTAGGGTGAGCTGCAGGCAGGCAGAGCCCACAGACACACGCGTGTGCAAGCCACTTAGGCACACACCTCTACATGTACCACTATTTGCGCACACCCATATGAAGCCCCCCATGCACAGCCTCCCGTGACCCCCCCCCCTCGTGTCCAGCCCCTGTGGTGCCCTCCACAGGCCGGGGCCAGTGGCAAGGTGCTCGGCCCCCCTCGAGGCCCGTGCCTGGCTGCGGGACCCCTCCCGCGGGGACTCGACGGCCTCGCACGGAGCGGGGCCGGGGGGGAGCGGGTGGCAGCGCCCGGTTGCTGGCGGAGCCCCTTCTCCCGGGACAGCGGGGCTCTATCCGCCACCCGCCCCCGCCGCAGGGGGGGCTAATCCCGGTAATCCCCCGCCCCGGCCGCGGCCCGACGGGACGGGACAGGCAGGTGAGCCGGCCAATGGCGGGGGGGCGCCGGGCCCGCCCCCGGCCGCAGGTGCCCAAAGCGGGCGGGCCGCGCCGCACCACTCCCGGTGCCGGCCCGGTCCGTCCCGTCGGTGCCGATGGCAGCGCGAGGCGCGGGCCCGTGGCTGCTGCTGGCGGCGGTGCTGTGCGCGGCGGCGGAGCCGCGCTGCCCGTCGTGTGCGGCGAGCGCGGAGCGGCGGCTGCTGGAGGAAGCGGCCAAGCGGCAGCTGCTGGAGAAGCTGCGGCTCCGGGAGCGGCCGAGGCTCGCCCACGCCGTGCCCCGCGCCGCCGTAGCCCGCGCCCTGCGGCGGCTGCAGGCGGGCGGTGCCCGCCGGGGCCCCGACGACAACGAGCGGGGCTACGAGATCATCAGCTTTGCGGAGCCAGGTGGGTGTGCGGGGCCCGCGGGCAGCCGGGCGCAACCCCCGTGGTCGCCCGTGCGGTCCCCGAGGGCCGGGGCCCCCGGCGGGGCTCGGGTGAGCTGGGCTGCACCCGGTGCCAGGCTGTGGGAGACTCTGGGCGAGCCCCTGCTGGGCCGGCCCCTGGAGTAGGGTCTCCCTGCCCTGGGCTGGTGGTGTCCCGCAAGGATGTACAGCCCCTGAACCTCAGGATGCTGGAGCACCGCTGGGGCCAGGGTCCTGGCCATCTGCCTCCTTGCAGCGGGGTGAAGGTGCCTGGAGCCATGCACGCTGTGATTAAATCATTAGTTAATGCACCTGCTGTGCACTGGTGACCTCCCGGTGCCGCTGATGCAGGAAGACTCAGCCTGGGAGAAGGAGATATGGCCCCCCTTTTGCTCCTGCGTTGGTCAGTTGGGATCCTACACCTGAAGTGCTTCAATGTCTGTCCCCTTCCTGAAGGAATGGGGCAACCCAGGGTTCCTGGGACTCCCACTAGTTGGACTTGGGAGCTGCAAGGACTAGCTTGGGGCAGGGGGAGCGTGGGGAGCTGGAAACACTCTCCAGCCTTGCACTGTGCAGCAAAGGGAAAGGGCCAGAAGGGCCAGGTGAGACCAGGTGCCCCCTGCCCCCTTCTGTGCCCATTCTGCCAGGCAGGGTGGGACAGTCCCCTGTTCCAACACTGCCCCTGTCTGGGTAGCATTCCCAAGGAAGGGAGGGGGACAGTCTGAGGGCCCTGTGGAGGGAGGGAAGTTTGTAGGTCTTTCCTGAGAAGAAGCTGAAAGAGATTGGCCTTGATGTGCAGGATGGTGGTGCACCCTACCTTTCCTAGCATCCTGCAGCATTCACCTCCTCATCCCTTTCTCCCCTCAGAGCCCACGTCTCCCTCTGGCTTGGGGCTGCAGTTCCACTTCAGAAATACACCAGACCAGGACGTTCACATCCTGCAGGCTCAGCTTTGGCTCTATCTTCGAGTTCCCCGAGACCTGGTAGGCAGCCTCACCCTGAGAATCTTCCTTGCTGGTGGGGAAGATGATTTGGTGGGGGGCAATCGCACGCTGCTGAGTGAGAGGCGACTGAGTGCTAAGGGAAGTGGCTGGTGCGCCTTCACCCTCATGCCTGCCCTGCAGAGTTTCTTTGGGGGAGGGCACAGGACCCTGCGGCTGGAACTGGAAAGCCGCGGGGATGGGAGTGATATCATGGCAATAGTCAATGCCAGCCGGTCCCACCAGCCCTTCTTGGTGGCTGAGGCAAAGGTGCGGGAGCCAGGACACCGTGTGGCCAAGCGCAGCCTCCGCTGCAGCCAGAACTCCAATCTCTGCTGCCGCAAGGACTACTACGTGGATTTCCGCGACATTGGTTGGAATGACTGGATCATTAAGCCTGAGGGCTACCAGATAAACTACTGTGTGGGCCAGTGCCCTCTACACGTGGCAGGCAGCCCTGGGATGGCCTCTTCTTTCCATACAGCTGTCTTCAACCTTGTCAAAGCTAACAACATCCAGGCATCGGGGCATTCTTGCTGCGTGCCCACGCGACGCCGGCCACTCTCTGTCCTCTACTTCGATCGCAATAGCAACATTGTCAAGACTGATATCCCTGACATGATTGTTGATGCCTGTGGCTGTAGCTAGGGTTGGGGGAGCTGTGCTGGGTAGCCCCCTTCTCCAGGACTGTCTCTCAGGGAGGGGGCGGGGGGAGGGAAGGGGAGCTGGAGTCACTGTGATGCAATGGACCCCTTTGGAAAGGTTGGGAGGGAGGAAGGGAGGGAGAGGCTCTCGTCAGAGGGAGCAGGGGTTGTCTCCAGAGTGCACCTGGGGCAGGGGTCTCTGGGGACACATGGGACAGAGCCAAGGCCACATCAGACTGCCTGTGTCTGAGCTGTGGGTGGTTGGTGACTCTGGGTGTCCCTGCCCTGACTGGCAGCATCCCTCTGGTCCCGCGCCCCATCCTACACTTCCGGTGGTCCTGTTCCCCTCTGTGTGTGGGGTGAGGGGGCCTTGCTTTGCTCACATTTAGAGTGTCTGGTGACGGTTTGGGACTCAGCCTCCTTGAGAGCGGAGCTGGATGCAGGAATGGGTCTGTTTCTTCCAAGTGGGAAACTGGAAGACAAGAGGCAGTCCTGCTTTCCTCCCCTACTGCAACAAATCTTGCCACATCAAATTTGGGCCTGCTGTTGGGGACAGGTGGAATGAGGCACAAATAACAGGCCTGGATGATGAGGATGAAGAGTATGACTTTGTCAAGAACCCCAAAACTGCAATGACTAGACACAGTCCTCTGCTCTCAGGAGGCCACGGAGCTGTGAAGGATGGCCTTGCTTCCTGGCCAGGTCCTGTGTATTTCCCCTTTCATTTCCCTGGGTTTTGTGCTTTTCTTCCCTGTTGCTCACCCCACTGGTCAGGTCTCTTCCAGCCCAGTGCCTCCTTACAAGGAGGTCTGACTCAGACTTTGCCTTTAAGACCATACTAAAGGTACAGATTTTTTTGTACCTCTAGTTTTGCAGCTACTACTACTTTTATGGTAGAGGTTTCTGTAGCTGTTAGGACTCCCTGGTGCTCCATCCTGTCTACCCACCTCTCTACTGAAGGTCTCACGCTGCCTTTGCCTTCCTGATACTCATGTATGCAATGTACCCATACGGCCTGTGCTTTTAATTTATTTTAATACTTTGGTGCGGCTTCCCCAATAAATGGGTGGAAATGCAACATCCAGGCTCTGACTGCTTTCTCTGGGCACTACCTGCATGAATGACATGGGGGAAATGGTCCTGCTTGGCCAGAAGGTCCTGCTCCTGGCCCAGATGCCTCAGGCTCTGGCTGGGAGGATGCTGGGCTCTGGGGCTGGAGCAGCACAGGAGCTGCAAGCCATTAGCATCTATGGGCACCACTGCTCTGCTGGGAGGTGAGGGGAGCTGTGGTGCTTCGGGGGCTCCCTAGGTGCCATGGGGTGTTGCACACTGAGACCCTGTGCAAGCAGGGTTATGCAGGGGGCTCTTCCCTGTGGATGGAGGACCCAGGGATAGGGCTGGGAACTGGGTACCACCTCACTGGGGGCTGGGGAGAGGTGGCCTGTAACATGAACATCAAAGCAGCTGTTTCCCAGCAGGGCAGGTACTGCTGGGGGGCATAGCCCAACCTGAAGATGCTGTCCTCCACCTGGATCCGTCCTGAACAGAGCTCAAAATACCACAGCTCTGGAGAGCTCATGAGCTGCAGCCCACCCCCAAATCCTGTGCCCCCACTGCAACTATCAGAGATTGTACCCTAATAATGTCTCACTGACCTCCCCAATCCCCTCTCATATGCTCCCCTAAACACCACCCAATGACCCCGGTCTCAACCCCATAGCAGTCAGTCACAGAGTCTGGCAGTGCCCAAGCTGGTGGGTGATGGGGAGTCTCCTGTGTAATTTGGGGTGGGATGCTTCTGGCATGGGAGGCAATGCCCCCTGCTCATCCCTCTGGGGTCCCACATGGCTGGCCTAGGTCCTTGTTGTGCAAGCGCCTGCTCAAAGCTCATTTTGGGACTGTTTTATCTGGGGACAAACCCACTCGCTTTCCCAGCTTGGCCCTGTGCTGCACCCTGCAAGCGGACAAAGGGCAGCTTTCATCAGCCGGCTGCAGTGGACATCCTCCCAGGCTGCAGGGGCAGCATGGCCATCACTCATGCTCCCCAAAATAACTCCTCCTGTGGGGAAAAGCTGACTGTAGCTGCAGGACGCCTCAGCGTCCTGGGTACTCCCACAGCCCCAGCACGTGAGTTGCTGACACAACGGGGCACCTTGTCGGTGTCTGTGCCCCCAGGAGCATGTGCTGCCATACACGTGCCAAGAGTTGCAGGTGTGGATTTCAGGGAAGTGCATGGGATGTGCACAGTGTCTTTATAGTCTCCCTGCTCCCTCCCCGGACCAGCACTCTTGCTCTAGCCAGTGCAACTGGAGGGGGGACAGGCAGGGAGGCATCCCACAAAGACGCCAGGTATTGTGTTTTACTTTGCCAGCAACACAGCATCTTCCCTGTCGCAGTGAATGTGTACTTCCATGTGTGTGTGGGAGGTTGTCCACATGCGTGTGCGTGATGTGCTGACTCACTGACACACTGACACACTGACCCACCAGCCCAGAGCTGAGATGCTGAGCTGGCTGTGGTGGTACTGTTAAGTCTTTAATCTGGGTGATCATCTGGCCCTGCTCTGAGCCGCTTTAACTTTCCTAAACAGGAGGCCAAGATTAACTGTGGGGTGGGGGACGTGGCACGGTTGGGGGTCTGGTGGTTGAGAGCAGCTGGGGGGGGAGCTGCCCAAGCATTGTTTCCACCCAGGGGGCTCAAAGCTGGTGGCAAAATGGACCTGGGCCTATCTGGCCATGCAGATGGCCCCTTGGGAAGAGGTGGGTGGTCTTGGGGCAAGTCCCCAGGCTCTGGGAGGGAGGCCTGGCCGGGCTGTGGCAGTGTGGGCGGCAGAGCTGGTCCCGCACAGTGCCCAGTGCCCGGGCAGGCCTTTTCTGGAAGCTTAGCTGGGGTCACAGTCAGCTCAGGAGTAAATCTGCTGAGCCGCTTATGCCTATTACAAAATGGGCATGCAGGCAACCCCTCTCACCTGCACCCACCACCTTGGCCCTGCCTTGGGGCTGATGCTGTGGGACTCAATCCACTGCAGCAGTCTGGGGGCACCCCAGGACACAGCTAGCTGTTCTCCCCTCATGCCAGAGGAAAGGGGGAACTGTGCAGGCATTGCCATCTCCCCTGTGTGCTGGGGCCTCCCTGGGGAGCAGAGACACCCCTCCTCACCCCTTGCTGTGTTGGGGGTGGCTGGCAGGGAAAGGAACTGATCTCAGGCTAGGACAGTGGTGAGGGAAACTGAGGCAGGGAGCAGTCTTTTTGCAGGCCATGGCTGGTAGTTGAGGTGTCTCCTGAAATCTCTCTCATACAGTAGTCCCCATGTTGTCCCACTGCTCTGGGGGTCCCATGCAGTCAGTGGAGAGGGCATTCCCCAGAGCTTTGGCATGGGTCATGCCATAAAGCTACTCCTGTGGTGCACTGGACACCTGCGGTGCGTGATGACATGCAGGGGCACTGCGAGGACAGGCTAATGCCGAGGAAGGCAGAGTGCCCACAGTGGGGGTAATCCTGCTAAGAGGCTCTGAGGTCAGGCTGGGTGTGTGGCACAGCTCCCATCACCTTTGAGGCTCACACTAGACATGGGCAGCATCGTCCCAGAGAGCAGAATGGAGCTGGCAGGAGCTGGGAGCAGCTGAGCACTGGGGAAGGGTGAGAATGCACATGCCCCCATGAAAAATGTGTCTGGGGTCACCTGGGGAGCTGAGCATGTACAAGGTTGGGCATGTGCTCCCTCCGAGCCGGCTGTCCTCCCGCAGGAGTCCCCAGGAACAGCCCTTTGCCAAGCTCTGGGCTGTGAGGCTCCGCAAGGCCACTGTCTGGGGCCCAGAGGTCCCATGTGGGCTGTCCAGGCAGGGGGTTTGTAGTTTCAGACTCACTTTCCCAGCAGTCAAGGAGCGAGGACTAGGGAAAATGGGGTGGGGGCAGAGCTGCAGGAAGGAGCAGGGTCCCCAGGCCTAAGCAAGTCTTGGGGAGGTCATCCTGCCTCCCCACTGTGCCCTGCTGGCATTGACACATGCTGTCACATTCTGGCTAGGGACAGGTGGGCAAAGGCCACTTTCCCTGAAATAGCTGCTTGCACCCAGGGCCAGCCTGGCTCTTCCCCTACATTTAGTCACTGTGGCACAGGGGGGGACTGACCTTCATTGTAAAAAAAAGCAAGGAAAAGCAGCACTGCCGGGTAAGAAATTAATTTCCTTCTAACCCCCTCCCCCTCCCCTCCCCAGTCCCTGGAGCTCCCAGGCCCCATTTCCCGCTCTCGCTCGGACACCCACATTCTCTCCTGCCTCCCTCAGTGCAGGTTCCACCATTGCCTTGCTTTCCCTTCACATGTGACAGGACCTGGCTACTTGCAGACCCTGTGAGCTGGACAAGGCTAGGCCGTTTGAGGGAAAGGGGGCTGGCTGTGCAGACTGTTTGGGGCATAGGACCCATTTGGGGAAGGGAGCAGAATGCTCTGCAATCTGCTTCCTGAGCTGCTACAACCCCAGCTCTCTGCTTGCCTTGTGTACAGTGACACAAATGTGACATGGGACTTGACTTTGCCCCCACAGGGATGTACAGCTGTGGCGGCAGCCGATGGGCACCAGGCTGTATGCAAATGACAATCACTCTCAGGCCCTTGAGATGGTCTCAGGCCCTGCAGTGTGTGTTGTCCTCATCCCCTTCACCACTGGTAGCCCAGGATTGATGCAGTGGAGAAACATTTGGGTGGTGAGTAGGAAGCTGAACTGCAGGCGCTGGTGCCACACTGGGACATGGCTGGGACAACTGCTGGGACAGCAGTCAGGCTATGGGCCATGGGGCAAGCAGCCAGGGGAGCTTTTGGGGTGGGAGAAGGCTTTTTGAGCCACATTGTGGCTGAACAAGGAGGCAGCTGGGGGACCCATCAGGGCAGCCCTGCGAGGATTGCTGGACACCTCAGCAGCTTGCAGGATGGGGACGCAGGAGGATTTCCAGGTGGAAATGAGTGGGCTCATCTCCTTAAGCAGCTGAATGCAATCACCTGCAAGGATGGGAGGGCCAGTTTAAGGGGAAGGAAGAGGTTGTAGAGCATGCCCACTGGGCATGATTGCCTTAGGGACGTGGCCGGCACCCAGCACCTCTGGTTCTTTAGGCAGACACATGGGGTGCAGCTGCTCTCAAGAGACCTGGGGAGAAAAGCCCTTCTAGTTGTCCCATTGTAGTGGGACCCTAGTGGGTAGGGTAGCATGGGGGCACTGCAGGCCCTGGGAGCACCCCAGCTCTGGCCTCACAAAGTAGGTGAAGATGGGATATGCGTCCCTGGCTGGAGGAAGAGCCCCCAGCTCCACTGCCCCGGTTGCTGAACCCTGTGCACCCCCAGACACGGGCCATAGCAGCCCCCAGGCCTGCACCCTCCCCAGCCTCCCGAGGGGCCAGGGGAGTCCCCTGCTCCAGCTCTCTCTCGAGGGGGCAGCACCCGAAATCCTGCTCTCTCCCCATCATTTCAAGGCGGGGTGATGTGACGAGAGCGATGTCCCTGCCACGCCCAGGCCCGCGGCGCTGGGGAAGGGCCCCACCGGCCCGTAGGGCCGGAGGGGAACGGCCCCACCGGACCCTGGGGCCGGGCCGGCGCCCGGCGGGGAGGCCGCTCCGCCCGTCGCCACCAGGGGGCGCTGCCACGCGGGCCGCCGTGCCCACCGCCGGTCCCGGGGGCCCGGGCGCCCAGCCCCGCACCCTAGCAGCCCGGCCAGGGTGCCTGGTGGCTTGGCCGGGGACCTCACGGGGTGTTGGGGCGAGGAGGGCTCTGGACGCTCTGGGGGGTGGTCAGGGCGATGCGTGGTCCCAGCGGCCGAGGCTGCTGCTGGCGCTGACTCTCCTCTGCCCGGCTGTGCTGCCGCCCGTGCCGCAGCAGTGCCCGGGGGAGAGGTGGGGACCCACGCGGCACTTTTCTGTTTAGAAACCTGCCCTGTGGTGTCACCGACACGAGCCTCTGCCAGACCACGGTGGCCCCTCCAGACCACGGACAATGTGCAGAGTTTCCTGCCAATTGCAGTCCCCCCTCCCAGCAGTTCCCCCCCAAACCACAGGCGAGCTCAGTGTTTCCTCGGCAGCATCCTGGGCAGAAAGGCTCGCTGAAGCCACTAGCCCCCTTCATCCTTGCCAGGGGTCTCTTGAGGGAGACGGGTTCACTCCTGCTGGGTGGCGGTTCCAGTGCTGGGGAGGGTGCTCTCTGCTCAGCGACGGCCGAGGCACTGGCGCAGGCTCCGTCTGGATCCCCAGCAGTGTCTGGTCTACGCAAGGTGCCGAGCCCGTGCTGCCCTGCTGGGAGGTGTCAGCCTGCGACATCCCCCCTCTGCCCTCTCCCTTCCTCAGCTACCGCCGGACACCCGCACAGGGAGCTTTGGCCTGTCCCCGCCGGGGTGATGGGAGGTGCTGGCATCTTGGTCCCCAGCCTGCCTCAGCGGGGCCAGGCTGGGCATTGGGAACGTTGGCTGGTGGGTGTACGTCCCGCGTGTGCACGTGCTGTGTTTGTGCTCTACACACAGGGGTGTGCTGTGCATGCGGGGTGTGTGCACGCGTGTCTGTTTACACATGCACAAATGCATATGTGCGTGCTTCCGTGCACAAGTGTACACAGATGCGTGTGTGCAGGGGTATCTGTGCACATGCCTGCTGTCTGCGCCCTGTGTGCTCGTGCACATGTGCATGCATGCGTACCCGCCTCTGTGTATGTGCTGATGTGTGCAAATGTGGCACATGTGTACACAAAGGCACACAGGTACCTGTGCCTGTGTGTGGGCCCTGTGCATGTGCACGGCCCTGTGCACGGACACGGGTGCACGTGTGCACAGCTGCGAGTGTGCAGGACGGCCCGCGTGCGGGACCTATGCATGCGCACGGACCGCGCGTGTGAGGAGCGCGCGGGCCCCGCGCGTGTGCAGGGCCGTGGCGGGCGCGCGTGCCCCGCGTGCGCGCGTGTGCAGGATCCAGCCCGGGTTTTCGGAGTGGCTGGAGCCGGCGGCGCTCCCGGCCGGGGTCTCCGTCCCGAGCGCGCTCGGCGCCGCCGCCGCCCAAGTTGGCGGAGCGGGACCCGCCGCCCCGCGGCTCCGCCAGTTTTGCCGGGACGCGCCGCCCCCGCGGGGCTCCGGCAACTTTCTCTGGGCGCCCGGGGCGGGCCGGGGAAGTGCGGGGGGCGCCGCGCCGTCCCGCCCCGACCGCAGGGTCCCCCTGGATGTGCCGCTTCTCGCCCGGACCGAGGCGCAGCTGCAGCCGCGGGAAGGGGGAGCGCGGAGCCGCGGGACCCGCCGCCCCGCCAGGGGCCGCGCGGAGCCGCTCGGAGGTAGGAGCCGTCGGGCGAGTGGGGGCCGCGGGCAGGAGCTCGGGGTGCCCGCGGGCCCCGCTCCCCGGAGGAGCCGGTATGGCGCCAGACCCTCCGCCGGGCCGCGCCGGAGCCGTCCCGCTCCCGCGCCCCGTCGGCGCCGGGGAGAACCTCGACCGAGGCTCCCAGCGCGGGGCCCGGCGGGGCGCGGGCCGGGAGCGGGGTCGGACCGCGCGGGGCGGCTGGGGCCGTCCCGGGCCGGGCGGGGCGAGTGCGGTCGAGGGGACCGGCAGCGCGAGGCGGGCAGAGCGCCCCGGCCCCGCCGCGCTCCCCGTCACGTACAGTCGCGCTCACACCCAATCCCACGCCCTCACGCTCCCGCCGCGCTTCGTGCGCCGGGTGGGTGGGCTGCTCCGGCCGCGCCGCTGCTGTGCCCGCTCGGGGAAGCCCCGAGGAGGGGCGGGCTGGGCTGGAGCAGCGTGCTCCAGGCTGCTCCTGGGCAGGCAGCTCCGGCTCCAGGCAGCTCCAGGGCTGCCCGGGTGGGGGGTGTTGGACCGGGAGCAGCGACCGGGTGGAAGTTACTGCCCTGGCCCGAGTGACGCAGCAGCTGCAGGACTGTCCCCAGGCACACACAAATGGTGAGCAGGGCTACCCGCACTGCTGGTGCAAGCTCCTGGCCATCCTGAGCCCTCTTACCCTGGCCCAGTCGTGGTGTACGTGGGGCTCCGCCAGCCGCCTCGTAGGCCTCTGCACCCAGCTGCTTTGGCAGGGCACGGAGCTGGCTGGCTCAGCCTGCATGCCCCGCAGCCAGAGCTGAAGGCTATATCCCCCACCAACAGTACCCACCGTTCCCAGGGCCCTGGGCAAGGCTCCGAGGGGTGGAGGGTTTGGTGCTGGGACAATGGGTCCCCCTGCTCCCCTGACAGCCTGCCAGGCCATGTGGGCAAGCGTCTGGCAGGAGTGAGGTGCAGGGAGATTCTGCGCACCCCAAGGAGCCTCCCAGAAACCGTGGCGAGATGCCCAGGTCCCGGCGCACCCCGGCTTCCCAGCCCTCATCCCACGGGCCCTGGGGCTGCGCTTCTTCCCTCCCCATATGGGCTGTAGTGGAGGCTGCCACAGAAGTGTCCCACACCTGGGAAACCTAGAATCATAGAACCACAGAACAGCCCAGGTTGGAAGGGACCTCGAAAGGTTATCTGGTCCAACCGTTTGTGGGAAAGGGAGTCTAGATGAGTTTATCAAGCCTCTCTGATTTTGAGGGGAGGGCAGAGCTGCTTTTTCACATTGCTTTTAGAGCACCTCAAGTCCTTGCCTGTGCCAGTTCTGAGTGTCTGTCAGTCCTCCTGCACGCTTGCACAAGGACTGCTGCTGGCTTTAGTACTCAGAGGGCTGGGGCTGGGGGCAGGTGGGTTGGGTGAGGGAGCTCAGCCTTGAGTCCCCCTACAGCTGAGACCAGGGTTGACCTCTCTGGCAGAGGGCTCCAAGTGCCTCCTGTGCCCCACTGGATGCCGACCCTTTGGCTGCCTTTCTAAAGCCTCCAGGACTGTTGGGTTCAGGCGTTGGCTCTGT
This sequence comes from Mycteria americana, assembly GCF_035582795.1. Lineage (NCBI taxonomy): Eukaryota > Metazoa > Chordata > Aves > Ciconiiformes > Ciconiidae > Mycteria > Mycteria americana. The sequence continues at coordinate 2,902,754 of NC_134390.1, forward strand.
GTTGCTCCCTGGCTGGCATGAGGAGTCTGGGGCCGGTGGAGCAGGCTGTCCAGGGTCAAGCATGGCACAGAGGGGCAGGAGGGAACCGGCATTGCCAGCGTGAGAAGCCGCTGACCACGGTGCGTTGTAAGACATGGTCAGCCCAGCTTGCAGCTGAGCATGAGCTAACCAAGCCTATGTGGGCACAGGCCGCCCTTTTTGGGGTCTGACCAGAACTGCCTGCAAGGCACCTGCAAACTGCACCAAACCCTCAGTGAGCCAGGATTGCAGGAAGGCTAAAGGCAGAGCAAGTGTCTCGCTGGAGAATTACCCTCTCTGTGTCATGGTGTCCTGGGCCAGGCCCCGTGCACACATGTGAAGTTCAGATGGTCCCTAACCAGAATGGGGGGCACTCAAGCACTGCAGTGACAGCCTGAGGGCTGCACCTCTCCTACGAGGATGGAGAGGCAGGCAGCTGGGTCTGAGTGGGGCTGGATGGCTGTGGCATTTGCAATGCTGTGTTTGGGGTCTGGGAAACTAGTAGATACTCCAACCACAGCTAGGGTCCTGTGCCCAGCCCTGGAAGGGATGTGGGGGCCCAGCAGATGCTGGGCCGAGTTTTCCCCCACTTTGCTCTGTAGACTATGTGTGGCAAACCTGCGCTGATGGATGCAGCATCCTGAGGGTGGGCATTGGGTTTTGGTGCAGGGGTGGGTTGGGTGGAAGGGAAGAGGAAGCAGCTGGATGAAGTTTCTCCTTCAGAAATTCAGACCTAGGAAAACTTCCCAGTGTGGCTACGTCTGCTGTGTCCAGCTGAGGCAGAAGCTGCCTCTGTGGGAGATAGGGGATGGCAAAGGTACCTGCTGTCCCCTCCATGCTGTTGTAGGTGTTTGAAGCTGGTTTATTGATGCATGTGTCTCTGCATAGCATGAGCTGGGTTGGTCCATGCCCTCCCTTGAGCCTTTCCCCAGCACAGTGAAGGTTACTGTTATTCAGGAAGGGTTTTTGAGGGCAAGGGTGCCTGCTGGAAATTGAGACCCTGGAGCAGTCCACACCAAAACTCCCTGTGCCCGGTAGGACCCCCAAATTCCCCAACTACCAAGGATCCCAGCATCTTTGAGGAGACTGGCACGTACTGACCTGAGCCCACCAATGCATACCCTCGTGTGTCTGCCAGCCCAGCTGCCACTGTGTGCATGCATGAGCTCCCAGTAATGCTTGTGAGTGGACTTGTGAGGCCCTCTGGGCATCTGCTTGTAGCCAAGTCACTGGTTGCTTGTGGGGGGGTCCTCATCTCCCCCGTGTTCCAGGGTCTTTTCTATCACAAAGACAAGCACAAAATCAGGAGCGGGTTGGGAGCCGAAGGTCGCCAGGCCTCCGTGGCTGGTCTAGTGGGAGGTGGTGGAACAAACTCGGTACTGCGTTCCCCTTGTGGTGCAGGAGCTGGCTGAGCTGCGAGAATCTCCCTGGAGCAGGGAAGTTTCCATATGGGGGAGTGAGTCAGCGCGGACACCTTGTGACGCGTGCTGTCATGTCAGGGCAGCCTGAAGAGAGGCGGGAGTTGAGCTCAGGCTCGGAGAGGGATTTGTGGCTCACTGTCCAGAATGTGTGAAGGGTGGGTGGGCAGATGGGCTGGAAGACATGAAGGCCCTTCTTCCAGTGCTACTGGGGGATGCTGTTAGTGACATACCGCAGCTCAGGGCTCCAGCTGCAGTGCTGGAGAGGCTGGCCAGCCCATAGTCCCTGTGGAATACCATTCTCCCCACCACTCCACATGCTGTATGAGTGTGCACACCCTTGCACATGCATGCACCTGTACATGCATGCACCCTCATGTACACACAGGTACACGTGCGCACAGACATATGCACACCTATACATGCGCATACCCATGTGTGACATGGCTTTCACAAAAGGATACTGTGGTGGTGTCTTTCCTTCCTTCTACAGGCCACTGGGCCTGTTCTTGTCCATCTCTACTGACATACTAGAAGAGGGAAACCTTGGGTGTCTGATGGTTGGTCAGAAGGGAGAGCAATCCTGCTACACCGAGAGTGTCCCCCAGGAGCATGTATGTGCGTGCACACCTATGGACATGTATAGAGGGGCCTGTTTGTGTGTGTACGTACATACCTGTATGCACGTGTGCACAATTATCTGCCTGGCTGGTGTCTTGCATCTGTGGTACTGGAGGATCTCTGTCTGTGTGCCTCAGTTTCTCTTCTCCTGGTGTGTAGCAATCCCAGTGATGTGATAAATAAAAAAGGTCCATTGGGTGGGTCCTTGGTGAGTCTGAGGGGATTCTTCTACAGAAGTCCTCACAGGAACACAGCAAGTGTACCCACCCCAATCCTTATGGCACATCAAAACCCTTCAGAAGCTGCAGAATAACAAGGTGAACAGCTGATAAAATAGCTGCCTCAGAGTGAGAACAAGCAGCAAAAACAGAGTCGGGTTTCAGCTCTGCTGCATCTGGGTCTGAGGCTGGGGCAGGGTGGGGGGGATGCTTCCAGATGTGGTGCAACCCCACTGTCAAACTCCCACCCTTGATCTAGGGGGAGCAAAGTCCTGGCTGGTGCCCCCCATGGTGGCAGAGAACATGGCTTTAAGTGATGGGGTTGCTGTGTGTATGGACAGAGCAGGTCTCAAGTCAAGGAACAGGAAAGCAGGCATCTGTGCCACCCGCTTCCACCAGTGGCAGATACTTCGGGAGAGACAAATGTGTCCCAGAGGCAAGAGATCGCTGGGGACTTTTGGGAACAGCCCAAGGGCACTCCCTCCACCACCTCTCAGCAGAGAGGGTCTCCTGCCCCAAAGGAGGAGCAACTTCTGCTTCCTAAATCTGCAAGTGCTGTGCTTACCTTGCCTTGTGCTCAGCACGTCAAGAGACAGGCAGTTCCACAGATTAAAAGAGATTGCTGTTGTATGTCTAATCCTTTAATGACTGCTGAAGTCCCTGCCAGGTCCTGCACATCCTCCTGTTCCCATCTTCTGAGGCATCCTGCAGGATGGAACTCTTGGGGTGGGAACAGGCCCAGTGTGAACTACCCTGACCGCAGTGGGAGGACAGATTACACTGCAGCTCACTGCCTGCCATGTCCTATGTTCTCTCCCTCAGGACAACAGGATTTCCTACATTGCAGCCCCGGTTCTGGGGGTGTCCCTCCATGTAACACAGGAGCATGCTGGGTTGGGGGTGATGCCTTGATGCCATGGGAAGGAGCTGTGTCTGGGCAGGGGCTCCCACAGCCATTACTCAAGAGCTGGGCTTTTATGGGTCCCACATGTTCAATTTTGCTGTTTCCCTCCAGCACTGGGAAGGAAGGGGGAAGCATAAAAATTCCTTATAGCAGCTGCTGCCATATGTGCACCCCCCCTTAACCTCTCCCCAAAACCTTGCCCCCACCCAGACTCCAGCCCAATGAAGGTAGGGGCCAGGGAAGTGGCTTTATGTGAGCAATTTGTAGGGGTAGTGTGTGCTGGGGGCCAAAGCAAACAACATGCAAGCCCGTGACAATTGCCTGCCTGCCCTGGGACCACCTATCAAGCACCACCACTCCTGCCCGGCTTGCCATGGCTTCCTGAGTGGCTCAGCTTGTGGTTGAGGGCCGGCGGCCCCTGTTTTACAAGGGGAACAGGCGCAGGGAGCGTGGAGCTGTGAGCTCCCACCCTGCAGCCCTCCTCTGTGGGCTGTCTCTGTCCTGGGATACACTGGAGACCCGGCAGCCAGGGCTGCACCCCAGACTGGCCTGCCTTCCCCTCTTCCCAAAGCACATGTGTGTGTTAGTGTGTGTTAAAGTGTCTAGAGGCATGTCAGTGCATGGTCATGAGTGGGTGTGGATGCATGTGGGAGCGAGGGGCTGGATTTCTTTGCCCCCTGCTGAGATGCGGCACATGGGTGGTGGTGTACTGTGGCTTGCATAAGGCTGTGCTGCTGGAGGGATGGGTGGGCTGGGGAGGGACCTCTGGTCCTTACTGGAAGTGGTGTGAAGGGCAGAGAATAATTTTGGCATGGGGTGGGGAATGAGGATGGGTTACGTTTTCTGAAGGTGGCAGCTGGGGCTGGAGAAGGGAGGGAGGGAGAACTGAGTGGAGGATGTACTGAATCTGTCCTGGCATGGATGTCTCTGCCCCTTTCCCTCCACACACGTCTAAACTTCCCCCAAAGCTGGTTCTTCTCTGCCTCATCTTTTCCAGGCAAGGGACCACCTTGGAACGAGCTTGACAGCCCACACCAGCATGGGATCATGACCCTGAATCGTCCCCTTTCAGACCCCCTGAACCTGAAGCAATGTGCTTTGTGGCAGCTGCAATCCTGGGCAGATTAGCTGCCCCATGCAGAGGACCTTGGGCTCGCCCTAAAGGCCTGGCCGAACAGTGGGGTCAGATGCATAGCAAGGCAGCTGGGCGGGAGGTCTGCACATCAGTTCTGCTGGAGGCAGAGATGAGAAAGCGTGTGGGGTCAGGGGAAGCAGCTCCCCAGCACAGACTGGCCTGGCCCCAACTTGGTCCCAGGGCAAGGAAAAGGGGCTTCTTCCAGGGGGGAATTTCACCATCTTTGCCCCACTGTCAGTGGCCTTTCCCCACTCCCAACAGGTGCCGGCTGTGGCGCCTGGGGAGGCTGTACAGCATGCAGGAGACATCATAGCTGGGGAGCAGTGTGTTGACACTGCCAGACCCCACCTGCCCTGGGAGGCAGCTAGGATGTGTCCCCGTGATGCTGTACTGTCACTGGCATGAGGGAGCATTGGCTCCCCAGCAGCTCTCTTCCAGCCTTGCTACTTGCACCTACGTGCTGCAGTTCAGCCTGGCCCTCTGCTGTGTTCCTGTTCTGTGTCTGCAGAGCTGCCCCGGCTGCAGCTCTGTCTGCACTGCTGCCCCAGTGCGGGAAGGCAGATCTTAAGCCAGATCAATGTTTTTCCTAAGGCCCTGTAGGGTTAAAACAATCGGACATGTGGCTGACCTTGGGTCACGAGATGGCTGAGGCGAGCACTGCAGGGGTGTTGGCAGGGCTCTGTGCCTGTGGCGGGCTCAGGGGTTTGCCTACCCTGGGGCTAAAACCCACCTCTCCTGAGGGGGTGAAAAGGATATGTGGCAGTGGCCTTCTGAGGTGTCTCCCCACACTAGCCCCTGCCACACTGCTGGACCCTGCTCTCTGTCTGCCTCTTCTCTGTGCTCTGGCCCTCCATTGGTCCCTCAGTGAGTAAGGGTTTGGGGTGACTGGGCTTGCAAACGTGTAGGGGCTACCCCTTAGCTACTGTTGCAGCTCCCAACATGCACATGTAGACATGCACATTCCACACATATGTAGACTTGCACAAGCACGTGCGCAAGCAGGCACGCAAACACATACATCTGTGAGTACATACACACAAGCACCCCCCCAAAACATACTCACACATAAACACAAATCCCTCTCCACACATGCAAACACGTATGGCCAAACTTGTGCATTCACACACACGCTTACAGAAGCACAGATGCCCCCACGCATGCACACACAGAGCCCTCCCCCAGGCCCCCCACGCTGGGGGCTGTGCTGGGCGGGTTGATGGATTGTGCCACACACAGCTCAGCGCTGCTGGTCTATCGGCTGGGATCTTGGCCACACGGGCTAATCCAGTCCTGACATCACATTCCTCCACAGTGGGACTCCGGGGCGGTTAACCCTGCCGGGGCTGGGCCTGGGGCAGGAGAGGATGGGGACAATGCGAGGCACAGACAGGGACCCCTGCCACCCATGTGTGCTGGGCTGGATGGCAGCCACGCTGCTGCAGCACGCTGCACCCACTGCTGCGGGCTGGGCAGCCCCGGGGCTATCGGAGCTGGTCGGGAGCAGGGAGCGTTCCTGGTGTGAGGCGGGAGCTGGGGTGGGGGGTCTGCCCTGTTGCAGGGTGTGGTGGGGTGCAGCCCGCCTCCTCCTCTTCTTGCAGCCAGCTTTCCTGTCGGTGCCTACGTCTGTGTCTCTCCCTCCTTCCCGCCGTCTCTGCTCCACCACCCATCAGCACAGGCATCCCGACTGTCGTCCTGTGGTACAAGCTCGCTGCATCTCCTTTCCCTCTCTGCCTTTTGCGCCTTCTCCTGCGTCTCCTTCCCTCCCCCAGCCCTGCCCCGTTCCCCAGTGTCCTCAGGAAACTGGAGCCAGATGACAGATTTTAGATGTGTTTGCAGGAAATAAAAGGCAAGAAGCTGGGGGGGAGGGGGATGGCCAGTCCTGACCCCCTCCTGTGCAGCGTTTCGGACTCTGGAGCCAGCCCTGCTTCAACTGCTCCTGCCGCTGGCTGCGCTCCTTGTTTTCTTGGCAGAGAGGAGGAGGAATGTGTTTCAGTTTGAGTTTCTTGGCAGGAGGAGACCGAGGGAAGATTCCCCTCAATCCCGGCTGCGCCTGGCTCTCAAATTTATGCCCATAGGCTGCGACTTGGGTGGGCCGCGGCGGTGTGCGGCAGGCAGGGGAGGCGAGCGCGGCGGTGGGGAGCCGCGGGCCAGTTCCCATTGGCTCCCTGAGTCCCCGGCCCCCTCCAGCTTCCCCTGCTCAGGGGGCCACCAGGGTCTGGGGAGCCCCTGCGGACCCCATGGGCTGGGGGGAGCATCCTGCAGCTGGGCCCTGGGGGCCCTGGGCACTTTCTGCCTTGCATAGCCACCCCGCCATCCTGGTGCTCAGCAGGGGGAACGTGTGGGATCAGAGAGAGCCACGTCACTGCTGTCATGCCCGCCTGGCACCCGCCTGCCTCCAGGCTGCCCCAGTGGGGACACCCAGCCCTTGCCAGTCTGGGTCTGCTCGCCGAACTCCTCCCCTCTGCCTGGACCCAGGAAGGAGAGGCTGTCTTGGCACAGCGGGACCCTGACCCTCCTGCTGTACCTAGGTGGCCAGGGACTGGGGGTGATGGGGACCAGAGCCCCACTGAGCTGCTCCCAGTCCTGCATGGTGGGTGCTGGAGGGGGCACAGGAGGGGATACCACCCCAGGCAGGGAGATGGTGCGCAAGGCTGGGGAGTTGTGAGGCAGGGGTAATGCGCCTTGTGGTACATGCCTGTGTGTTCCCCATGTGTGGTGGTATGCTGTGCATGCGTGTGTGCTCTGTGTGCCCACATGTGCTCCATGCATGTTTATGTAAACCTGTGCATATGCATGTGTTGCGTGCATGTGTGCTGTATACATGCACATGCAACTTTGCATGTGTTCCATTGGACGTAGGTGTTTTCTGGTGTGCGTAAGTGTGTGTGCATGCTGCATGTTACACAGGTGCTGTGTGCATGCACATGGAGTTTGTGTGGTGGTCACTCTGCAGGTCTGTGTACATATGCTCTGTGAATGTATGTGTGTGCAGGGATATAGCAGGTGGTGGGCATGGCAGGGGCTGACACAGCTGTGCATGGCAAGGTGAACGGGGCTAACAGTCGGCAAGGTAGAGGGGACATCACAAAGGCTATGGGTAAATTAGCCCTTTTCCTGGAAGTGGTAGATGCCCCACAGATGGTGCCCCATCTGCTTGGAACTCAGGGCAGCAAGTCCCCAGTCCAGGTCGGGGCGGGGAGCTGTAGGCTGGTGGGAGCTAGCTAGGCCCAAGGCAGAGCCCATTGTCGCATTGCTACTGCAGCAAGTGGGTGTACCTGTCTGGACAGGCACAGCCCCGCTCCCCTTTGGGCTGGGGTGGCTGCATATGGTTACCGCACTGCATGGTAGCAACCTGCCTGCTGTCCTATAGAGCAAGGAGCTGGTGGGCTAAGACTGTGGGTCTGGGGCAGCCTGGGGGAGCTCAGGTAATGGTTTTCGGGAGGGGGAGACAGGGGGCTTTGGCTTTGCTGAACTCTAACATCCCCCATCATCTCCCAGCTGCACATGTGCCTCTCCAGGTACGTGCAAATGTATGTTCATGCATCCATGTGTGTGTGCCTGCGCACATGTGAATAGTTGTGTGCACAAAGGGCTGGGAGAGGTGCTGTTGTTGCCTCCTGTGGTAAATAAACTTCTGTGAGGGACTTGGAAACCCCTCTCTTCGTTAGACGTTGTGGCTGGGGTAGGAGGCAGATGGAAGGCTTCCCCCCTGGAGCTAATCCCCCAATCTTTGCTGCAAGGCCCAGGTCCAGCAGGCAGGTAAGAGGCCCCTCCTCTGCCCCCCCCCCCCCCCCCCCCCCGTTTCCTACTCATCTCTCTTTCCCTTGCCTGCCTCCCCCAGCGCCACCACCTTCCCTGGTACCTCCCTCCCCCTTTGCCTGCCCTGCTGCCCCCCCCCCTCCATTCTTCCTCTCTGACACTCTCACAAAGCCCCGAGACAAGCTTTCAAAGGGGCAACTCATGCGGAAGAATTGCTGCCCCCCTCACCCCCCCGTGCTCCAAATGCAACCCAGAACTTTCCCAGCGGGGTGAGGGGCTCCCACTCCCCCAGACCCCTTGTTTGGGGCGATTCCCTTGGTATCTCAAAGGGGGAGGCTGAGGGGGCAGGAGGACTTGTTCCCAGCACCACCCACATGTGCCTCTCTGCTTCTCTCTCACCCTGCGGTTGTTTCTCCTTCCAGAGCCTCTGTCCTTCATGTAAGCCCTCAGGGGTCTTGGGGCAGGACAGTGACCATGGGTGGGGATGGAGCTGCGGGCCAGGACCTGGGTGCAGAGGCCGAAGGCACAGCCACGGTTGGAGATCTGACCATGGGCAGTGCCAGGCAGAGTGGCAGGTGGAAATGAGACCCAAGCACAGGGCAGGAACCTGCAGGCAGGGATGCGATAGTGGGCTGGGCTGAGCCCTGTGGGCAGGGGTGCGATGTGTGGGCGGGACAGGGCAGGGTTTTGACCTGCAGGCAGGGTGGGGACCCATGGGCAAGGCAGGGCTGGGTGGGACCTGCAGATGCTGCAAGGACCCATGAGGAGGTCAGAGCAGGGTGCCGGCTCGGGTCCTTTGACCAAGAATGGCTCTAACTGTCTGTGCCTTAGTTTCCCCTTTCAGCAGTTAGGGCTCGCAACTTTTACATCTACGTCTGTGCTTGAGTGTGAATGTTTGTGTGGGTGTCTGGGTGCACACGTGTGTATTTCATTCCCTTCACAACAGACGCTGCAGTGGGCTTGGAACTCCTGCTAGGACAGGACCCTCTTAGTACAGCGCCAAGCACGAGGGCACCTTGCTAAGTCAGTATCCAGGGTTCTTTGTGATGGGTGACCACAGGGTGCCCTGTAGCAGTGTCACTGCTTGTGCCAAGCTATCAGAGGTGGCCTTGAACTGGGCAATGGTCTGATCTGTACTGCAGTCTTGTGTTTAGGGTCTGTTAACTCCCCCATGCTTGTGCCACAAGGGGCCTGGGGGCCTGCCAGGCACTGGGGGCATGGCGACAGACATACTTGCTTTGGAGGGGATGGCGGACGGCCTCTGTGTTTGGCCAGGTGGCTGTGGTGACACAGAGCTGCCGTGGCTTGTACCTCCTGCCCCCACCCAGCCTGCCAGAAGCATGCAGTTTTCCACATGGTTTGTCTCTGCAATGTCAGCAAGGGAGGAGAGAGATGTGGGGGGGGGCTGCACCCTGGCTCTGCAGACATCTCTTGCACCAGCCCCTTCTCCCTTCCAGGTACACACGGGCCTGCGCCCCAGGCGGGGAATGGCCCCCAGCTCCGGGGAGAATGTGGGAGCCCTTAGGGCAGGGGGCGCCACCCTGATGGGGTGGGAGCACCAGGATGTGTATGTGTGGGAGTGGGCAAGGGAAAATGCCAGGGGCCACCATGGCAGGGCCGGGGGTCCCCAAAGTTTTTGAGTATGCGGAGATATTCGTCGGTGGTTGCTGCCGAGTCAGATGCCCTCTAGCCCTGTTCCTCTGCCTAGGACCCTTGTTGTTCGTGTCTCTGCCCCAAAATGGGGGGGACAGGGTTTCCCCCTTTGTCACCTACCCTTCCCGCCTTGGCAGTGCCCCAGGACTTTCCTTTGCCGTGGGCTCGGGGCAGAGGCCTGTGGGGGGGGCTGCCGTGAAGTGGCAGCGCAGACGTGGCCAGAACAGAGGGTTGTGGTGCGGGGCCACGGCGGGGGTGGACGGGGGATGTGGGGAGGCGCAGGGCGGGGGCCCTGGGAGAACCTCCGTCCCCGGGGGGGCTCCGGCCGCGGCGGGGGGCGGCCCGGGCGGTCCCGGGGCCCGCGGCTGCGCTGTGCTGCGGCGCCCCCTGGCGGTCACGGGACAGCGCCGGCCGCCGCCGCGCGCGGGGGCGCGGAGGGCACGGAGCTCGCGGGCGGGGACGCCAGCCCACCCTTGTCTTCCTCAGGCCGCGACCGGCTCCAGCCCCTCGGCGAGGACCAGATGTGCTCCTGAGCCTGGCCAGGCCCTGCCACGACATGTTCAACCCCATCAGTCCCCCAGCCACCGGCTATGCTGAGCACTGCTGCCTGCGACCGCCCCACGGACCAGCCCCGGGTGCCCCGGGGCCACCAGGTCGGTCGTAGTCCCCTCGTCCTGGCCAGTGCCTGGGCCTGAGCAGTGCCTGGCACGGGCGCGAGGGGCACCCGACTTCAGATTCAGTCCTTGGGTTCAGGGATGCTCTGGGGATTTTCTCTCCCCCTTGTGCCACCCACCCTAATATGTCTTCCCATCTTTCTCCTCCCCTCTGCCAGGACTTGATTTCCCCTTATGCCATCAGTCAAACCTCATGAGCAGTCACCGTGGTTATGGGTTGGTGCCAGGAACCGAGCACCCAGGCAGTGGTGATGGTAAGTCTCCAGTCTTGGGAGGGCATGGGGCAGGTAGGGGCTCTACAAGGGGTTTAGGCATCTCCTGGGGATTGTGTTGGTTGTGTCAGGAGCGTAGGTGTGTGTGCTGAGGGCAGTGCTGGGGACAGCGATGCCTGTGATGAGGGAGGAGACTGTTAGGGCTTCAGGTATCTTTCCTGGAACAGTGATGCCTGTGTGAACAGGAGGACTTGTGTTGGCTGTGGCCAAGGGGGTCAGGCACTTTTCCTGGGATGATATCAGCTGTAGCAGGGAGTACGTGTGTGTCAAGGGGTTCAGGTACCCCCTAGGAACATTAATGGCTGTGGTAGGGAGGGGTGACATTTTTGAGCCTTGCCACAGTCCAAAGCCAGCAACAAGTATAAACTGGGAGATGAGTAGCTGGAGAGCAGCCCTGCAGAAAGGGATCTGCGGGTGCTGGTCAGCAGCAGGCTCGATAGGAGCCAGCAGTGTGCCCTGGCAGCCAAGAGGGCAAACTGCATCAAACACAGTATAACCAGCCAGTCAAGAGAGGTGATTATCCCGCTGTATTCAGTGTTGGTGTGGCCTCACCTTGAATACTGTGTGCAGTTCTGGGCTCCATCATTTAAGAAGGATGTGAAGGTACTTGAATGTGTCCAGAGGAGGGCAGTAAAGCTGGTGAAGGGGCTGGAAGGCATGTCCTACGAGGAGTGGCTAAGGACTTTGGGTATGTCTAGTTTGGAGAAAAGGAGGCTGAGGGGTGACCTCATGGCTCTCTGCAGCTTCCTGAGGAGGGGAAGTGGAGAGGGAGGTGCTGAGCTCTTCTGCCTGGGATCCGGTGATAGGATGCGTGAGAATGGCTCAAAGCTGTGCCAGGGGAGGTTTAGACTGGACATTAGGAAGTGTTTCTTTACTGAGAGGGTGGTCAAACACTGGAACAGGCTTCCTCGAGAGGTGGTCGATGCCCCAAGCCTGTCTGTTTAAGAGGCATTTGGACAGTGCCCTTAATAACATGCTTTAACTTTTGGTCAGCCCCAAATTGGTCAGGCACTTGGACTAGATGATCATTGTAGGTCCCTTCCAACTGAAATGATTCTATTCTATTCTATTCTATTCTATTCTATTCTATTCTATTCTATTCTATTCTATTCTGTTCTAAATCAGAAGCTAACCGGCACACTTGGGGTACTCCTCCAGGCTCCAAAGCATCAGGCTTGTGTCCTTGGGGGTTTCTTCAGCCTCCTAGGACCCATGCTGAGAGGAGTGCCCCCCACTCTCTGCTGCCATCCCAGGCTCACGGTTCTCAACGCCCCGTGGTGCAGGCAAACTGGGCAAGAAGCGGGCACTGTCCATCTCACCCCTGTCAGACTCTAGCATTGACCTGCAGACGGTAATCCGCACCTCACCCAACTCTCTCGTTGCGTTCATCAACTCCCGCTGCGCCTCTGCCAGTGGCTCCTATGGCCACCTCTCCATCAGCACCATCAGGTGGGCACCAGATTTCAGCCCTGCTGGCATGCATGCAGCATGTCAGCTGGGAGCCTGAATGCCGATTCCCAACTTGGGGAGTGCCTGGGTGAGGGCTAGGGAAGGCGGGAGCAGAGTGGGATGGTGGATTAGGGAAGGAATGGCTGGGTGTTCAGACATCTGGGATCCCTGGCTCAGAAGAATAAATTTATGTCCTCTGATAGTGTCATCTGCTCATCCCTCTTGCTCTTTGCAGTCCATCACTGGGGTACCAGAGTCCACCGGGTCAGCAGAAGGGCCAAGGCCACCTGTACAGCCACCCCCCATGTAGCTCCCACGAACACCTGTCCACCCGCCCAGGGTTCCTGCACCATACTCCAGCTCGTGGGACCCTCAAACACTGTCAGGTAAGGGGGCCTTGCATCCATATAAACGGTGCATGCCATATAAGCGATGGTCCAATGGGCATCTCGGTGCTGACTGCTTTCCACGTTCCCCCTGCCCCGGTAGCAGCTAAAGGTGGAGTGGAGCCTGAGCAGCCCTCTGACTGTAAAATACCCAGAGGAGAGATCCGAGGGTGACATCTCCAGTCCAGCTTCCACAGGCACCCAGGTACTCCGCAGGCCTTGAGACCCCTCCACTTCCCCAGGGCTCTACACTCGTCCCTGGCACTACTCCCAGTAACTGGGAGTATGAAGGGTCATACCTGGGAGTGCTCATCTGGCTGTGCTCCCCCAGGACCCCTTGCTGGGGATGCTCGATGTTCGGGAAGATCTGGAGAAGGAGGATGGGAAACCTGAGGCTGAGACTGTGTATGAAACCAATTGCTACTGGGACGGCTGTGCCAAGGAGTTCGATACACAGGAGCAGCTGGTGCATGTGAGTTAGGTCCTGCCTGGGTACACCCAGTCCCAGAATCTGCCCTCAGGCTGCTGACTGACATCCGCCTGTGTCAACCCATGACTCCTACTCTTAAGACTGTCCTATACTGGGCTGCCCCCCCCCCCCCCCCCCCCCCCGAGAACTCACCACACAGGTCCACCATGTTGGAAGTTGCTCCTAGGAAGGGAGGGACATGCATTCTCCACTTCTTGTGGGCAAGTTCTTCATGACCCTCCCAATACCATGTCCCTAGGGGTTCACCCAGTCTGGCCTTCCTCACCCCTGGGGCAGCTCTCCTGAACCACTGGTACATCCAGACTTCCTCCTTTGCTCTTTGTCTCCCTCCAGACACTCCAACTCTCATATATCCCCTAGACCACCCCTCAGACCACCTTGACCCTTATGTCTTCTCTTGATTCTCCCAAAATAGCCCCCAGCCATCGTCTGTATCCCCTGCCTCCTCCTGACACCATCTGAGCACCAAAGACACCATCTTTCCCCTAAGCTCTGGTGTCTCCACCCATCATCCCAGTCCCTCTATGCCCATTTCTCCCATGATACTCTCTTCAGACACCTGTATCTGCCTGACCCTTGGCACCCTCCCCAATGCCACCAGTGATTCCCCTCTCTCCTCAGCACATCAACAATGAGCATATCCATGGGGAGAAGAAGGAGTTTGTGTGCCACTGGACAGCATGTTCCCGGGAGCAGAGGCCCTTCAAGGCTCAGTATATGTTGGTGGTGCACATGCGACGTCACACAGGCGAGAAACCTCACAAATGCACGGTGAGCTGGCATGAGCCTTTGCAAAGCCTTGGCTAAGTGTGGTGCCTTGCACCAGGCAGAGCTCAGGGCAGGGTGCAAGCTGGCCCGTCGGGTATATGGCAGTGAGGGGGACGTGTGGTGAGGAAAATGAAGTGGGACAGACAAGGTGGTCAGGAGCATGGTAGTGCATGATAGAGTGGGGTTCATGCGTGGCAGACCAGAGCCTTTGTGACCAATGGCATGGCAGAGGTGCACATGAGGTAAAGAGGTATGTAGCAGGCTGGGTACAGCACGGCCATGTGGCCAGTGCATAGTCAGGTGGCATGACATAGGCTGAAAGGGTAAAGGGCTGTGCAGTGGTGTGAGGACATGCACCTGAAGGAGGGCAGCTGTGTTGTGCGTTGGTTGGGAGGTGTGATGCGTGTCCATGGCAAACGTGCCGTGGGTATGTAGTGTGGGGGTGATGTGGTACAGGGTCTGTTGAAGGTGTGTGGCATGTCTCACCCTGCTTGCCTGCACAGTTCGAGGGCTGTAACAAAGCCTACTCACGTCTGGAGAACCTCAAGACGCATCTGCGCTCACACACGGGTGAAAAACCCTACGTGTGTGAACACGAGGGTTGCAACAAGGCCTTCTCCAATGCTTCTGACCGGGCCAAGCATCAAAACCGCACTCACTCCAATGAGGTACAGACCCATCAGGGGCTCTTTGCACCCCTTTGGGCTCCCCATATGCCTCCTGATTAGTCCTGTACTCTGAAAACTCCCTGCATCCCTGGTTTTTTTTCTGTGTGCCCCAACTTCCTCCTTGCCTGCTCTAATAAAGTATGGCCCCCTGCTCCCTTCCTTGGTCACCTGCATTCCCACCAGGGTCCCTTTACCCTCGGCCCCACTCCTGTGGAGCACCATCTTTGCATTCTTCCTCCAGCTCCCTATGACCTCCTCCAAGGCCCTGCTGTAGCACCTAACATGCCACCTCCAAGGGGACTCAGCCTCTTTGATCCCTTCCCACCCTCAGTTCCCTCAGTTCTTGGGCCTGCTCAAGAGGGAGGGGAGGGAGGAGAGGGGAGGGAGCTGGGCATTTATTTCATGCCCAGCTGGTACTTTGTTGGGAGGGGTCTCTAGTTGGAGCTAACACCCTCCCTCCACCGTGCCTACCTTTTTTCCCCTGACAGAAGCCCTATGTGTGCAAGATTCCAGGCTGCACCAAGCGCTACACAGACCCCAGTTCCCTGCGCAAACATGTGAAGACGGTGCACGGCCCTGATGCCCATGTCACCAAGAAGCACCGAGGGGATGTGGTTCCAGGCCGTGCACTGCCCACCCCCAGTGGCCCCCCAGACATGAAGCAGGAGAAAGACACAAATGTCCCCACTGAGGCCCAGAAGGATGACAGCAAACTCTTGGTGCCTGACTTGGCCTTGGTAAGGAGCTGGGGATGTGATGACAGAGGGAGGCCTGGCCAGGCCTGTCGGAGGAGTCAGTTTGCATGGTAGGGGAGTCATCTCCACATCTGGCAGGGTGCCAGCTCGCAGGTTGCATTAAGTGTGTAGTGGATATCTCACCCCCTTCTCCTTGGTTAATGTTTTGGGTACCCCCTAGAAGCCGCAGCCCAGCCCAGGTGGGCAGTCGTCGTGCAGCAGTGACCACTCCCCACTCGGCAGCACCACCAACAATGACAGTGGGGTGGAGATGGCGGGCAACGCAGGTGGGAGCTACGAGGATCTGTCCACACTGGAGGATGTGGTGCCCGGTGAGCCCATGGGCACGTCAGGGCTGATGGCCCTCCACAAGCTAGAAAATCTTCGCATTGACAAACTGAAGCAGCTGAGGAAGCCATCAGCTACCAAAGGCCTGAGTTTGCCAGCCATCCCTGGAGCCGGTGAGACTGTGGTTCCCTCCCACACGGATGCAGGGCTAGTCCCATGGGCACTGTCAAGGGAGGTCTGGCTTGCAGCCAGAGAGGTTTCCACACCTTCCTTTCTCTAGTGGTGGACCCACACACATGGGCTGTGTCCCATCTTTGGACTCGATGATCTTAAAGGTCTTTTCCAACCTAAATGATTCTAAACGATCTTCTGCCCCCTCTTTGTTGCCACCACTTGAATCTGCTTCCTGTCCTAGCAGGCACTAATCACGGAAGAGGCCACATCCTGGTACCAGAGGTGGCTGCCTGTTCCTCCTCTGACCACTGGTGCCGTGCTGTGACCTGAGTGCCCTGGTGTAACTCTTCCTTTTCTTTCCTCAGGCCTGCCTGGGGAGCTGCCTGGGATCTCCGTGCTGCCGCCAGCTGCCTCACACCGTCGTGTTGCGGAGCTGTCAGCAGCAGAGATGGGCATGCCACTGAACGAGCGCCGGAGCAGTGCTACCAGTACTGTAAGCTCAGCCTACACGGTGAGCCGGCGCTCATCCCTGGTGTCCCCGTACCTGGCTGCGCCATGTCTGGGTGGTGAGGCAGGGGCAATGCCCAGCAGGGGAGGCCTGGCAGACAGCTATGACCCCATCTCTCCAGACGAGTCGCGACGCTCCAGCGATGCCAACCACTGTGGAGGGCTGCCAGGTGTCGGCAGCCTTACCCCGGCCCAGCGCTACCGTCTCAAGGCCAAATATGCTGCAGCCACAGGTGGCCCACCCCCAACCCCACTGCCCAACATGGAGCGGGTGGGCACGGGTGGCCACAGCAGCTTACCTGGGGACTACCTTGGGCCAGCCGAACCTCGCTTCCTTGCAAATGGTTTGCTGCGAAGGCACAGTTCCAATGACTACCCTAGCTATGCAGGCAGCGTTCCCCCTCACGTGGTGCCTCGAAATGGTGTGCGGCGGGCCAGTGACCCTGCCCGGACCATGGCCAACCCTCATGCTGTGCCCAAGGTGCATCGTTTTAAGAGCATGGGTAATGTGAATGTGCCAGGAGTGAGCAGAACTGCTCTGCAGCCCTTGGGTGGTTCTGATGCCAACCTTCAGCGCCATGTCTTCTCCCCACGCCCACCCAGCATCAGTGAAAATGTCTTCCTGGAGAGTGTGAGCATAGAGGGCCCTGGCCCAGGCACAGAGTCTGGCTTGCTAGAGATGGAACAGTACTTGAACTACCCTGAGGAAACCTTCCCATGCCAGGGGACGGGTGTGGAGCTCCAGTGTGAAGGTCTCTATGGCAGTGCTCACCGGACCACAGCAGGTATGCAGCTGAACCCAGGAGCGCATGGGGACATGGAGGAGGGGTTGCTTCAGTCCGAGTTCTCCCTCCCTCAGTGCCAGATGAACCAGCACTTCATGAGTATGCATGCTGGCACCGGGACGATGCCAGCTCCTTGGGATGAACCTCCCCAAGGCAATTTGGAGATGAGTTCTGGGCAGTCAAGTGTCACTGCCTCTGCTGCTGCCATGTCTGGGCCACACTGTCACCGTCAAAGTACTGAGTACCCACTACCCAGTTCTTGCAGGCAGCAACCCAAACTTGTGAGCTCGTGCCAGGACAGTGGATTTTCTGGGGGGCACCGGCTTAACCGACTACAGATCAAATCTGAGCAGCGTCACCCAACACCTGCCCCAGCACTTGCTCCCTGCCAGAATGCCAAGCTTGCTGGGCCCATGCAGCCTCCTGCATCGTTTGGCCAAGCCATGAATGTAGGGCCTGGTGGTTACCAGTCCGAGGAACAGGCACCTGCCAGTTACATGGGCATGTTGAGCCTGGGTGTCAGAAGAGCCCAGACCCCCACCATGCAGACCAAAGAAGTGATGGTCCGTAGCTATGTGCAGGCCCAGCAGGCTCTGATGTGGGGAGACCAACTAGCCTCCAAGGGAGGGGAGGCTGGCGTGGGGCTGGGCAGTGAACCTGGGCAGTGCCAAGCCATGCAAGCACCACTGTACCTCAGCCCCAAGTATTCTGGTTACCAAGCCAAACCAGATCACCTACAGGGTCTGGCAGAAACCCAACACCTCCTAAATGCCCCATGCTTCAACCCAGAGATGGTGCCACACCCACCTGGTGGCCCTAAACCACCTGGTCACCAAAACAATCTGAACTATGCAGGCAACCTGGCTCAGCCAAGTCATTCCTATGAGGGAGTGGAAGCCAGCTCCCGGCATGTGCTTCGCTTGCCCCCTGCCCACCCCACACCTGAGGGGCCCAGTAATGCCCTGCTGTATTACCCAGGCCAGGGCACACATGTGCAGGTGGGCAAAGGAGGGCATAAGCTGCTGGGCCAAATGGCAGCAAGCTGTGGGGGTCCCGGGCATTATGGTGGCAGCTTGGAAGGACTGAAAGGCAGCTCATATTACTACCTGGATTCGGGGGAGCAGGTGGCCAACAGTCTGGACTCCCTGGACCTGGAGAATACGCACCTTGACTTTGCTGCCATTGTGGAAGATCCAGAGACACCTGTGCTGCTGCCTGGGCCCCCAAGCCCTGCTGGTGGCCTCCTGCTTCCTGCATCTGGTGGTGCCAACATGGCTGTGGGTGACATGAGCTCCATGTTGAGCACTCTGGCAGGGGAGAGCCATTTCCTCAACTCCCTGTCCTAACTAGGAGGTACCAGCCATCAGGTGGGCATGTCTGCAACGAGGGAGGGCCAAACCACATTTGGGCAGAGGCGTGAAATCCCTTCTCACATGCAGATTTATGCCTGGGGGGGTGGGAGTGGGGGTGGGAAGAAACACCCTGGAGTCTCCCCTTTTCCAGGTTGTGAGTGTCAGGCTCTGTCAGGGGAGGGACGTTGCTAGGTCCCAGACACAGCTGCTTCAGGTCACCTCTTGTGGGGGAACTGGGCCCTTCCATTCCAGTGCCCGGAACCTTTCCCTGCCTCCCCTGACCCTCTGGACAAGGTGGCCCTGTGCACTCTTAATGTCGAAACCAAAGAGTTCCACTCTCCCCAACCCTGTGGGCAGGCCCCATCCCTATGTTCCCACTGCCCCCCCCCCCCCCTTTGATTCCCAGTCTTTGTCAGGACGGCAATCACCCCTTGCTTGGCAAGCCCCCCCCGCCCCCTTCCATCTTGCTCAAGGAGGGAGAAGGGGGAGGCAACTCTCCACCACAGGGATGGTCGTGGGGGGCTTGGGGTGCCTGGCACTGCCTGTGTCGCTCTGTACATAGTGTCCATATGTGTATATCTCTCCTGTGGGTACTACCCCAGCCTTTCTTTTGTTGGAAAGAAACAGCAGTGCTTCCCCTCCCCATTAAACCCTTTCTCAGGGTAGTGTGAGCTGTGTGCCTTTTTATCCCTGCAGATGGGCTCCAAGCTGGACCCCTGTGCCAGGTGCTGTATAGCCCACCCCCCCCCCCCCTTCCCTCATCTGGGACCAAGACCCACTTGTGCCCGGCCCTGCAGAAGCACCCCCCGTGCCTTGGACTGGGGATCCAGCCATAGCACATGCTGCACAGGCCAATCACACACTGATTCCCGCTGCAGGGGTGTGGGGAGGAAAGGGCAGTGCTGCCCCTGTGCTGCAGACCTGGCAGCATTGAACGTATCACCGGCAGAAGCATGGCGAGACCCACACACGCTTGGAGGCATAGTCTCAAGGTATGGCTCAGTGCCTCTGGAGCTATGCCTGGATCTGAGGCTTTTCCTTCAGACCATCTTGGCATCTCTGGGGGCTACTCTGGGCTCTTCCTTAGGCATTGGGGCACCATCTTGGCACCTCTGTGGCTGCTCTGAGTGCTGGGGACTCTTTGTAGGGTCTCCGGGACTGTTCTAGGTGTGTTTGGGGCTGCTCTGGGGCTTTTCTGGGGTCTCTGGGTGGCCTTTTGATGGCTCTGAGCTGCTACGTGTTCTCCAGTGTTATTTCTGAGGGCTGCCTTGCTGCTTCTGCAAGCTGGCTGGGCTTCCCAAGGCCCCTAAGGGCACACTCAGTGTCTTCAGGGCAGCGCTGGGCATTTCAAACCTATAAATTGGGTGGTTAGGCCATCCTGGTGTCTCTAGGGATGCTCCAGGGCTCTTTCCAGGCTGTTAGTACATTGCTGGGGCTGTTCTCCAGGTCTCTTGAGTGGATGTCTTTGTGCTGCTTGAGCTGCTCCAGGTGTGCTGAGGCTTTCCCAGTTATTCCAAGGCTCCTGCAGATTCTCCAGAACCTCCAAGTTGTGCTCAAGAGCATCTTTCCTGGGCCTGTTCTCAGACCGACTGGGGTTCTCTCAGGGTCTGAAGGTGTCCTGCCAGAGTCTTGGGGGCTTTTCAGGACTTTCCAGGTGCTGTGGGGTTTCTATGGCCGGGGTGGGTCCTCGGGGGTTGTGGGCTCTGGGCCTTTCCCGACCGCGGGGGCTTCCTCAGGGCCCTGAGGCCTGTCTTACCCCGCAGGGCTGCACCTCAGACCCGCGGGGAGCCTTCAGGCTCTGCAGGGCTTGCTCCTGCTCCTCCTCCGTGGCCTGCGGGTCTGTTTTCCGGGCGGTTACGAACCCGGCGTTTCCATGGCGACGGCTCGGCGTCAGCCCCGAACAAGCCCGCCATCGCAAGCGGGTGGGGGAAGCCCCGCCCCTCCCCGCGGCATGCTGGGGGCCGCGCCCGCGCCCCGCCACTCTCCGCTGGGCGGCCGCGGGCGCGCGGGCGGCTCCACCCGGCGCGGGGCTGCTGCGCCGCGGAGCCCCGCCGCGTTCCCCGCAGCGCCCCCTGCCGGCGCGGCGTTCCGGGCGTTGGCCGGTTGGAAAAGGGCTGGGGGCCGCGCCGCCGCCATTGGGCGCCGCTCTCCGGGGCTGGGCAGCGCCCTGGGGGCTCGGCTGTGCGTTGATGGGGGTGGGGGTAAAGCCCCGAAGAAGCAGAGACCGACACCCGCGGCAGAGCTGGTGCCGGTGGGCGGGGTGGTTCAGGGTGTAATGTACTGTAGCGGTGCCAGGTGTCCGTGGTGGGAGAGGCGATGTGGCTGAGCTGTGCCGCGGGGGGCCGCAGCCCAAGGGAAGGGAGGTGCTGTTGTGCCTGGGCTTGGGGGTCTGCTGGGGGCAAGCAGAGGTCTGTAACCCTGAAAAGGGAGGCGGGAGGCAGGTTTCGTTTATATGCGGCAGTAAGCAACCCTCTTCCTTTCCTTCTTGAGAAAGGAGTAAGAGAATTTTCACTGGATGCTCTAGGCTTATTGTTCTTGGGAAGGGATGAAATACAGGATTCTCTGAGCTAGAACTGTAATCGTAAAAAGAAGATAACAAAAGAGAGGCAAAGTTCATAAAAAAAGCTGAGTTTGTGACCGTGGTCTGACGTGTGTTGATGGAGGTGTCCAGGCACACAGGAAGAGGCATGTGGGATGGATGGAGGGAGTGGGGGGAGTGTGTTGTGTTCCCGGCAAGATCCCTTCCTAGTGGTGCGCTGTTTTTTCCTTGCTGCTATTACAATGCTTATGGTAGAGCTGATGCAGCCTTGTCACTGGGTCTCTCCCCAATAATGAAGCACATGTCTTGTGCTGAGGACTGAGCGAGGCTCAGCAGGGAAGAGCGAGCGCTGTCAGCAGGCTCTGTGGGGCTAAACAAGTGTAACGCTTGGTGACATGGGCACCAGGGTTGTGGACGTGTGGTGAGGGAACACTGATGGGTTGCAGACAGGAGGGCTGTGGTCAACAGGGAGGCTTTGGAGAAGCTGCCATGAAGGCACAGCTGAGGATGGGTAGGTGAAAGGAGACAGCTGTTGGGAGCACCTTCTGTTGGGGACAGAGTCCGTGTAGAGCTATACTGAAGATAAGTGAGGTGGGAGCCTTACAGGAGAGAGGGCTTTGGAGTAGGTGGGGAGGGTATGCCTGACAGGATGGCTCTGGCCTTTTTTTTTGCTCCTTTTTGCCATCTGTGGCACCCATCAGGCTTCATCTGTCTTGCCTATGGGGGTTCTGACTTCCAAGCTCTTATTTGCATTATTCCTGCTGCTTGAAATGCGTGATATGTGCATCATTGTGCCACTGCAACGGTCACCTTGTGAGCACCAGCTGAAATCACCAATCCCTTCTGCATGGATCAGATGTCTTGTCTTGCTCTCCATGCTGAAGCAGTGAGTGGTGTTCTTGTGTCATATGTCATACGTTTTTCTTGCCAGCTGGCTTAGCTCTGGTTGCCTCAGATTTGCTAGCTCTTCTTTGCATGGGGTCCATGCTTTCTGTGGCCTTCGGTGTGCCTTTCCATGTGCCCCAGAGCCCTCGGTGTGCCTTTCAGAGCAACCCAGACCTCGCACAGATTAGGTATGTCTTCTATTGTGTAAAGTGCTGCATCGTGGCATTCCAGGTTTGTAGGCCCTTCTGTCCATCTTTCTTACCACTGGTCATCTTTGTTTTGCTGGCTCTGTTCTCTAAGGCAGCACTCTCTGGTCCTTTCCCACCTGCCTGTACTGATGTCTCTACTGTGGTCGTCTTGGCCGAATTCTTTCAGTCTGGCCATCTTGATGACTGCCCTCTCAGCTCCGCTGGCCTTTCTCCAGTGGGAAGTACTTGCTGATCCATCTTGCCTAGTTGTCTCTCCTCGTGTTGTGCCATCTGCATCGTGATCTTCACGGCCTAGGTCTTTTGGGTTAGCCATCTTGCTGTGCCAGTACTGCTAACGATTTTCTAATGAGCAGCATTCTCTGACCCTTCTTTTCCAGCAGGATACCTGTGCTACACTGTTGTGTGTTGTATGTTTTTTCTGGCTGGCATTCTCTTCTGTGCTTATTGTGTTCTTTTGATGGCCTATTCCTGAATCTAGCACAGACAGTTCAGGGATGTTCTTATGCTGCTTTGTGATTTTTGTTGTTGTTTTGTTTTATTCCTGGTCTGGGGTTGTCTTGCCTGTAGGGTTCCAGCTGTGGAAGCAAATAATGCTCGTGAATAGTGTGTAGAGGAAGGAGGAAATAACTGGAAGGCACAGAGCGGAGGCAAGGAGCCAGGGTAGAGGCAGAAAAAGTTGCAGTTGCAGCTGTCAGGGAAGTCATCAACATGTCTATTTGGGTTCAGAGTGTGTGTGTTGCATGGTACTGGTGGGCTGTTTGGTTAACGGCCAATAAAGGAGGTAAATGCCTGGCCCTTTCCTCAGAGGTGCTGCAACTGACTGATGGTGGCACAGTGGTTTGGCTCGCAGCCCGGGGCGAGTTTCTCCTGGTTGGTGGTGGACCAGTGCCAGGGCAAGAGAACTCCTCTGAGTTGCCTGGGGCACCTGCAATTCTCATGCCTGCTGGTAACGATGCCACCCCAAGGTACCAGGGAAAGGGAAGATGGCACCACACAGCAATGGTACCAGACAGGGCAGAGTCTGCCTGGAGGACCTATTTGATCTTCCCTGGCTTTTCTCCTCACCTTCTGGTCTGAGGTTTCTCCCCAAAGTGTATGGCTGCCTGTTGCAGATGCAGCCATGCTGCAGCTGCAGGGAGGCAGGTGTAAGCAGACTTACAGGTCCAGAGTCTGGGCTATGGCTTTGTCAGCTGTGTTGAGATGAGCGATGGCGACAAGGCCATCAGCACCCTGAAATGCCTCAACTGCAGACCAAGATTGTCAAGGTGCCAGACACCAGGGGCTCCCCTGGGGGGCAGATACAGGGTCTCTCAGGGGATGGACGCCAGGGAATCCTCAGGGGGCGGGTGTGGGGTGGGTGGATGCTGGGGTCCTTTGGTGGGGGGGGGGTGGACACCAGGGAGTCCCTTGCAGGGGAGGGGGGGTTGCAGATGCCTGGGTCCCTGAAGGGGGGGCCCATGGGTGGGAGGTGGTTCTAGTGCCTGGGTCCCTGGGGCTGACCGCCACCCCCCCACCAGGTGTTCTATGCCTGGCCTAGCTCAGTCTCCATCCACGATGCCAACCTCTACGCGAGTGGCCTCCCTAAGGACAAAGGGCAGGAGATGGAGCAGCTCTTCTCCCAGTACGGCCACACCATCACCTCCCACATCCTCGTTGGCCAGGTCACAGATGTGCCCAGATGCCTGGATCCCCCCTGGGGGAGGGGGGCTGCCCAGATGCCTGCGTCCCCAGTAGGGTCTGTGGAGAGGGGGAATGGTTCCTGGATCCCGTGGGTGGCCAGTGGGGTGTCTGGGGGGAGATTCCTCAGACACCTGGGTCTCACAGGAGAGTCTGGGGGGGGAGATTTCCTGGATGCCTGGGTCCTGCGGATGTGCAGCGGAGTCTCTGGGCTCTGCCTGCCAGACTCCCCATGCACAGGTGTCTGGTGGGGGCTGGGCTTCACCTGTATTGACAAGCGCATGGAGGCGGACGAGGCTGTCTGGGTTCTGCATGGGCAGAAGCTGCTGGGTGCTGCGGAGTCCATCACTGTCAAGTTTGCCAACAGCCCCGGCCAGATTTGCTGACAGCATTTCCCCTGCCAGTGCCAGCTTGCTGACAGCATTTCTCCTGCCCCCTTCCTACTCCATCTCCCCATCCTCCTCCTTGCTGTGCTCCATCTCTCTCTTTCTCGACACCCTTGTGCATTTCCCTGTCCCTCTCTTGTTCCCAGTATCCTTTTTTCTGGCTCTGTCCCACACCTCTTCTCTACCTCCCTCTGTCCTTTTTTCCTCCTGCTTTCCTCTCCCCTCTTTTCCTGCTGTCCTGCTGCCTTTGAGCACTGAGCCTTGCAGCCAGCTCACTGCTGGAGTTTCTGGTACACATGAAGGAACAAAGATTTTCTGCGTCCTTTGCGCTCCTGGGTGTGTTTTCAGCCGCTGGTCTTGTGGCAAGTGGCTGTGGCTGAGTCCAGGGGAGGGGGTGATGTGCTGTGGGGCTGGGGTGTTGGCCCCCTGTTCCTGATGGGCTCCAGCTGTGGCCTGGTGGGACCCATGAGGTGAGAATGGGGCTGGGCCAAGAGTTTAAAAAGGGTTGAGGATGGGGCTGGGGCTGGGCCAAGGGTTTAAAAAGGGCTGAGGATGGGGCTGGCCCTGCTGTGCTGAGGGGCTCTACGTGGGGAGGGGGCTGCCTAGGCATGCCTGCCTGTGGGAGCTGGCTGAGGAGTGAAATGAAGGGGCTCCCCCAGGCAGCTGTCTCCAGCAAGGAACAGCCAGTCCCCACAGCCGGGAAGGATCCCTCCCGGCCGTCCCCGACAGAGCGCACCACCAGCACGTGGTGCTGGGAGCTCGGTGCCCCCATTGGCCACACACGTGAGCCACCGTGTCTCTGGGAAGCCTCTTGGGAGAGGAGCATCGGGGCACCTGGGCGGGCGAGGCAGCCGGCACTGTGGAGGAGGAAGGGGCAGAGGCCGAGAGAGGAGCCTCCCGAGCTGCAGCACCGACTTTTGTCCACCCGGTGGCGGCAGTGAGCGCGCGCGCGTGCGCGCGCACACACACACGGCAAGCGCGCCTCCGCGCATGCGCAGTTCCCAGGAACAGTACCGACATTAGTCCACATGGCGGCAGCAGCGAGCACGGGAAAATGCGCCATTGCGGATGCGCGTTCCCGAGCTGCAGTACTGACATTTGGCCACCGGGCGGCAGCAGCGAGCTCGAACGAAGGCGCCACTGCGCATGCGCGGGTACCCAGCTGCAGTACGCATTTTGTCCACCGGGCGGCAGCAGCGACCTCGGGAAAATGCACCACTGCGCATGCACGGCTCCCGAGCTCCAGTACCGACGTTTGGCCACCGGGTGCCGGCAGGGACCACAAAAATGCGCTACTGCGCATGCGCAGCCCCCCACCTGCGGTACCGACATTTGGCCACCGGGTCGAGGCAGCTAGCACAAAAATGCGCTACTGCGCATGCACGGCTACCCAGGTGCAGTACTGACTTCTGGCCACAGGGCGGCAGCAGCGAGCCTGGGGAAAATGCGTCTTCACGCATGCGCGGCTCCCCAGGTACAGTACCGAGATTTGGCCACTGGGCGGCAGCAGCGAGGACAAAAAAAGCGTGCATCTATGCACCTGCGCGGCTCCCCAGCTGCAGTACCTACTCTTGGTCACTGGACGGCAGCAGCGAGCATGGGAAAACGCCACTGCGCATGCAGAGGTACCCATCTGCAGTACCGACATTCGGTCACCGGGTGGCAGCAGCGAGATCGGACGAAGGCGCGACTGCGCATGCGCAGTTCACCTGCTGCAGTACTGAGTTTTGTCCACCGGGTGGCAGAAGCGAGCACAAAAAAGCCATCGCGCATGCGCGGCCCCTCGGCTGCAGTACCGACCTTTATCCACCGGGCGGCAGCATCGAGCACGGGAAAGTGCGCCACTGCGTATGCGCAAAGCCGCAGCTGCAGTACCCACTTTTGGTCACTGGGCGGCAGCAGCGAGCACACAACAAATGGGCCACCGCGCATGCGTGGCCCACCCGCTGCAGTACCAACCTTTGTCCACCGGGCGGCACCAGCGAGATCGGACGAAGGTGCTACCGCGCATGCGCGACTTCCAACCGCAGTACCGAGTTTTGTCCACCGGGCGGCAGCAGCGATCACGGGAAAACGCACCACCGTGCATGCGCGGATCCCGAGCTTCAGTACCGATTTTTCATCACGTGGTGGCAGCAGAGAGCACGTTTAAATGGGGCACCGCTCATGCGGGGCTCCCCAGCTGCAGTACCCAATTTTCATCACCGGGTGGCAGCAGTGAGCACGGGGAAATGCGGCACCGCTCATGCGCGGCTCCCCAGCTGCAGTGCCGACGTTTGGTCGTCGGGCGGGTCCAAAGCTGGAACTGCAGGTCGGGACCGAGTTCGTCTGCACGCACGAGCGCTTCTGTAATCCTGGAGAGAAGTCCTTGCATCTGGCTCTGCTCTCACGCACTGTCATCAGCAAGTAAAAATTCTGGGCTTGGCTTTGGCATTATCCTGTAAGGGAACGCTCTGGGTCTGGGTGTCAGTTGCTTATTTGCTGTGGAATGGTCGTGTTTTTCAGAAATCATTCCAAATAGAACTGGTTGGGTGGGGCAGGGCAGAGTAAGGGTCTTTGCAGGAACCTGGGAAGTAAAGTCTTCAACGTAGAAAAGCTTAAAGCATTTGCTGTACAGAAGGACTCTCTGTACCCACTACATCAGTTGCTTATTAGCAGTGACTGATGTTTGTAGGAGTACCGTGTGGAAGTGTGAACATTCATTAGTGAACTAAAACTGCTTTGGTTCTGTGTAGAAAGCAGAGGAAGTACAAAACAACATTCCCCCCCCCCCCCTTTTTTTTTTGTTAAACATATCGCAGGGCCTTAGCTTTCTATTGCCAGGCTGGCAAAGCTTCCCAAGCTCTGTTGCCCCACAGTCACCAAAAGTCTCCAGTAGTTGCCAGGATGGTGAGTTAGTTTTGGGCTTCTAGCCCTCCATTCCACCATTATTTTAGTCAGATCCTGCATTCCACTCAGTTAAAGACTCATGACAATTGCTTAAAATTTGCATTTGGAAGTCATGCTTCAAACAATGAATTTTCAACAAAATTTTTTTGACACTAGTCAATGAACTACCATAATACTGGAGCAAAATGACATTTTTAGTGGTTGTTGAATCTCAGAGTGATAACATAGGCATCCCTGTTTGAGCCCTTACCACAACCGTTGCAATGTTTGTTTACACACTGCTTGGTTCTTTTGTAAAGGTGTGTAGCTGTGGGAGGTGTGTTATTCCGAAGGTGCTACGGCGCCGATGCTCTGGATGTTGGCAGTAATGGGCAAAGCGGGAGGCTCTGTGGCTAGGGGAGAATGGCGTGGACATGCTACTGCTCTCTCTGTTGCACCAGAATTTCGACGGCTGGGTTGGGCTGCTAAATCGATGGAAAGACTGGAAGACATTTCAGAAAAGTGAGTACCCTACTTATCTTTATCTTTTAAAGTCATTGTCTTTCTACAGACACCTGTCCATGGCTTAGATATTTGATTTGTGTGAAACAGACCCAGAATTTTGCTTTAAGTAGTGTTCTGATGCGCTAAAATTCCCTGTAGGTAGAGAACAAGAATTACAAATGTTACCTGGTGGTTGAAGTTCTCAGGGTTTCTATGAAAGCTAACTTGCCAGAATGAGTAGGAAGCAGCCTGAATTCCAGTAGAGATACTGTATAAAAGGTCCTTTTCTTGACAGGAAAAGAGCTTCACGAAACGTCGGCACTGTTTGCCGTAGGGCCTCCGACATACTTGTTCAGTAATCGTGGGCTTTGTGCGATTTCCGCAGGCACGATCTTGAACAAATTTTGTACGGCAGCCGGTATCTTAGCTTACTTTCTATCTCGCGCTTGGTTGCTTGTACCTGCTCAAAACTTACTGTAGTGTCAAATGAACCCACAGGAAAATGTCCTCAACTCGTGCTGGTAGGGCAAGCCCGCTGTAGTTGATAAAATCAGAAAATAGCACGATGTTTAGAAACATTTGCCTTGTGAGGACAAGGGCTGTCTCCTGGTAGGCAACTGAATTCTATGACTGATTCCACCGCTCCGCTGGGGCATTTGAAGGAGGCAGTCCCTAAGCCAATGCAATCTAAAATGGGGGTTGTTTGGGTTTTTTTAATAATTTCTTAGGGATATAAGGCTTGTGTGGGTGTTTAGCTTGTCCTGTTCTTTCTGTTCCTAATTCTGAACCCACTGACTGGTGTAAAAGAACGGTCACGTGGTAGTCTAACAGTGTTGTCTACCAGGAGCTGGTGGAAGGCCAGGGCTTATGTAAAGCTGATAAGGAGGATTCAGGCTGGAAAGTGGAACATCTAAACAAGCATTACTGTCCTTGGGAGTTAGGGACATCCTGAAGAAATAGGTAAGCTAATTAAAATGTTTTGGGAACCATCCGAAACAACTAGTAGGAGTGTGATAAGAAGCACCCTCCCACAAACTATCCTCATTATAATACTAAAAGTCACACCCCTCGAGCTGGAGACCCCGGCCCAAGCAGAGACCCCTCACCTCTGAGCGTGCGCAGCATATTAAAGTAGCGCTGTAGCTTTAAGTTGAAATAAGAGGAATGTAGACCAATAGAAAACTGCTTTGTGTAGTTACTTATGCATATGCATAACTAGACTGTAAAAATACTGTACCTGCATGACCGAACTTTGTACTAGCTTTGTGGAGCTACCACCTAGCGCCCATCTCTGCGCAGACATGAAATAAAAATACCTCTGCCCTGTGTGTATATTGGCGTCTCGCACACCAGGTAAATGACCTCACACTTGTGGGATAACAGTTTTGGCACCCCAGATGGGACCGAGCTGACAGCCTCGCCCGGTTCGTCTTGCTGCATCTGACAGGGAGAAGAGGCCTGAGCGGACTCCAGCGTGCACCGACCTGTTGACTGGGGACTCCTTCAGCTCCTCTCCTGCGGTCGGGCGGTAAGCGACACAACGGTGCAATGCTACTGAAAAGAGGTATTTTTTGGGGATAGGAGAAAAGGGGGGTAGGGGCAAGATCTCTCGGGAAGCAGGCACCATCTGTTCTGTTCTGGGCTCTGCATAAGACGCACCAGGAAAGATACGTGGCAGTAGCATAGTTCTGTTTGTTTCTACATGCTGTCCTGTTCTGAGTGACGAAGGGAGATGTCCCTCGTTCTGGTTTGTGTAGAAATACTGGGTTTTTTGATACCAATATGGGCGCTGCTGCTTCCCAGGAGGCACCCCTTTGCTCTCCTCTAGAATGCATCCTGAAGCATTGCAATACATTTGGGGGAGATCCCATGACTAAAAATCAGCTAAAATGATATTGTAATCAACGGTGGCCACAATATCAATTGGAAGATGGTGAAAAATGGCCTGAGAATGGATCCTTGAAATATAACACTATATTGGAATTATTGTTGTTTTGTCGGGGAAATGAAAAATGGGATGAAATGCCTTATGTGGATATGTTTTTCTCGTTACAACGCGATTGGGATATTAGGAAGAAAGGTGGTTTAGTGGATTCTAAACATCAGATTGGAATATATGCATTAAAAGAGAAAAAGGGAAAACCTCGTATTGAATCGGAATATTCAGAAGAGGATATTCAGCTGTTGGTAGCTCCCCCAAAACAGCCAGAATCTGATAGCTCATGTGATAATGGAGTTGTGAGTGCTATCTCTAAAAGAACAAGGGGACAGAAACCGAAAGTTGAAGCTCCCCTCGGACAGGCTGTAGGGCCTGAAGGAACAGCGGTATCCGTACATGTACCTTTTACTGCTTCTGATTTATTAAACTGGAAACAGGCAGTTGGATCCTATCGAAACAATCCAGAAGGAATGTATAGTACTGTTAATCACGAGTCATAATCCTAACTGGGGAGATGTACAGGCTCTCCTAGAATATTTGTTTACCACTGAGGAGAGGAGAACAATTTTAGAGAAGGCTAGAGAGGGACTGGTCCAACAATGTGTGTGTGTGGGTGGGTGCCTAATACCAATATGTACCTCCTGAAAAAGGATCTGGAGTGGGATCCAAACACAAGTGTGAGGGATTACAGAGGGTAAAGGAATATCCAAAGTTAATTTTGTATGGGATTCAACATGGAGTGCAAAAGCCTAAGAATTTATCTAAACTATCTGAAGTAAGGCAGGGGGATAAGGAAACCCCATCAGCCTTCTATGAGAGATCATGTGAAGTAGCTTGAAAATGGACAGATCTCGATCCAGAAGATGATAGCAATTTACAGTTATTTAACATGCTGTTTATTGGTCTAGCGGCAGCAGATATAAGAAAGAAACCACAAACGGTAGAGGGTGAGGATGGAATGACAATCTCACAGTTCTTATCAATTGCATATAAGGTATGTAATAATCGGGAGGAAATAGAAGAGAAGGAGAAGCGGGGATGAGTAAAGCTGCAAGCTTCCTTGTTGGCTGCCTTGACAGAAGACCAAGAAAAAGGGAGAGAAAATATGTGAGGTGAATTTTGTGGCCGAGGAAGGGGCCGTAGAAATAATAGTAGAAATCGTTATGACATTCCCCTGGGAATGAATCGGCGTGCAAATTGTCAGCAAGAGAGCCATTGGAAAAAAGATTGTCCACGCCGTCTGAGTAATGAGGAAAGAGAGACAGAAGAAGGGGTTGGAGTCATGATGGAGATTGGGTTGGACTGAAGGGGACTGGAGGAATCTAATTAAAGTTTCCCCAGATGATCCTCTGGTTCCAGTCAAGCTGGGGAATGAAATAATAGATTTTTTTAATTGATAGTGGAGCCACACATGCTGTAGTAACTAGTTGTAGGGGACCCTTAAGTAGAACTAAAATAAGTGTTGTTGGTGCAACAGGGAAAACGACTTTAAGGCTGTTTTTACAACCTATGGAATGTTCCATTGGAAATACTAAATTAACTCGCGAATTCCTTTATATGCCAGAATGCCCCCTACCATTGCTTGGGTGGGATTTACTTGTAAACTGGACTGTACCTCACTTTCTTACCACTTCACGCAGTAGCTTGTCTTGGGTTTTATATTTTAGAAACTGCTGCTGCAATTGCGAGTCTTATACTGGAGGCTGTGTTTTTATACTGTATTTTTGTACCACTTTTTGAGAAGTATTGGTAAAGAGTTTGCTTTTTATATATATAAAAACTTGTAAACCGAATGCACAACTAAGTTATTCTGAAGACTCTGTTCAGTTGACTCTGTTCAGCCCACAGGGGACGTCGTCTGTTTGTGGCGGACGCCAGCCCGAGCGGGACGTTGCCTGTTTGTGGCGGACGCCAGCCCGCAGGGCACCTTGCCTGTTTGTGGCGGACGCCAGCCTGAGCGGGATGTCGCCCGTTTGTGGCGGATGCCAGCCCGAGCAGGACGTCACCTGTTTGGGGCACACCGATGGCGGGCGCTGTTGCCAAAAGGCAAAGCAGGATCATAGCAGAGTTTTCCATTTCTGGGGATGGGCTCAGCCATCTCCTGCGCAAACTTCTGTCATGTAGCAGTGGGGATGGTAGCTTTCTTTTGATTTCTTGAAGAGCAAGAGGATGATGGAGCATGTTACAAGATCATGATCTTTTTCTCTTCCTTGGGCAGTACAGGCACCCAAGGCCAGCCCACATTCAAGGAACAGCATGGGGATATCCGTGTCGACCGTCAGCAGAGGAAGGAAGCTTCTTTTGGAGGCTGAGGCGATGAAGCAAAGTTCTTAATTGGTCTGTTTGATTTTCAGCATGGGTGCGGGGAGGGCCTGGGACATGCAAAACATGGTCCTGGACAGGGAAGCTGTCTATTACTGTCCTGGTTTCAATTTTCTTTATAGTGGCTGGTATGGGGCTATGTTTTGGATTTGTGCTGAAAACAGCGTTGATAATACAGAGATGTTTTAGTTGTTGCTGCACTAGTCCAGGACTTTTCAGCTTCCCATGCTCTGCCGGGCGCATGAGAAACTGGGAGGGGACACAGCCGGGATAGTTGATCCAAACTGACCAAAGGGCTATCCATACCATATGATGTCATGCTCAGTATATAAAGCTGGGGAAGAAGGAAGGGGGGGACATTCGGAGTGATGGCGTTTGTCTTCCCAAGTGTTGCGTTAAGAGTTACTGTCGCATACAAATAAGAGTCTGAGGGGTGGCTGAGGGGAACCCTCCCGTTGAGTCACGAGGTTCAGACAGGACCCCCTTGCTTTCTAAACTCCTTCTCAGAGAGGAGCCTAGGTGCGGCTAGGTCCAGTCTTAGTCTCAGACCTGGTCAACGGTTTATTTTCTAAGGACTGTATGTGTAGCCACTTATTGGTTCAGGGTTTTCACTAAGGCGACAGCATTAACTTTTACACCCCCCCAGTCTGGTCGTGTTGAAGGAACTATCACGGCCAGAGCAGTGAAGAGTGCAGTTTATTAGAGCAACAGACACACAGATTCTTTGGATTACCGGTGATAAATTAACTGTCTGCAAAGCACATACAAATGTCAAGAATATGAGTAGGAATAACACGGCCGGACACAAACATGTATATAACACGGCCGGAAGAATATGAGTAACACGGCCGGATATAACACAGCCGGAGGAATACGGGTAACACGGCCGGATATAGCACGGCCGGAGGAATATAAGTAACACGGCCGGATATAGCACAGCCGGAGGAATATAAGTAACACGGCCGGAGGACAAACGCGTTAAAAGAAAATAATAAAGCAACTCTATAGAGATTTCTAAGTTTCCCGGGGAGGCACTTGGTATAACCAAGTGTTCGACTCTTACCCAAAGGCGTCCCGATGGGGGGGAAGAGAGGCTCAGCCCGTCGACTGATCCCAGACGTCAGAGTGATACACGATGGTGTCTTCCCTAACATTCTCTTTCTCTTAAACCATTTTATACTATCTTTCACCTTTCAGGTGGAGCTTGAGTGACTCTAGTCATACATACCTTTGTTTAGGATTGGTGTAAAGTTTTCTCGCTTCGCTTTTAAAGGTATAAGCTAGAAAAATTCAGTGCGCAAGCTCAGTGAGGGGTGATCGCACCTTGGAGGCGGGTAGCTTTTGGGATGGAGGTATGTTTTGGTATTATAATGATGTTATAATGAGCAAAGTTCACCAAAAGGACAGCATTTTGTCAAAAACGTAGCAGCCTGTTGGCCCAGGGTAGTAAATATGCAGCTTATCAGTTCTTGGACACCTTTAAGTTCCCCTATTATTGCAGAGCCTGGCCGCGGCATCTCCACACCGCTCCACCCTCTGGGTAGCGCCTCTTAGAGTCAGCACGCCAAGTTCCCCTGGCGTTACCAACATCTAAGGTTGCAGGCCTAGGGAACTCCCATGCCATGGATTCCTTACATGTCAGCCGCATTCCACCTGGGAGGCTTCTTCAATGCTGTGCCTTAAGTGTGAATATAAGTTTTAATTTTTAAGCCACCTCGGCCATTATCCCACACCAAGTAACCATTACGCGTGATGGAGCCCTGCTTTCCTGGAGATGGCTGAACACCTGCCTGCCGATGGGAAGGAGTGAATGAATTCCTTGTTTTGCTTTGCTTGCGTGCGCAGCTTTTGCTTTACTTATTAAACTGTCTTTATCTCAACCCATGAATTTTCTCACTTTACTCTTCTGATTCTCTCCCCCCTCCCACTGCGTGGGGAGTGAGCGAGCGGCTGCGTGGTGCTTACTTGCCGGCTGGGGCTAAACCACAACAATTACATGGGAGGCGATGAGAGATATCATGGACACCACCGGACTGGCATCCTGTAAGGATGGTTTCACATGTTTTCTTGTTTAGAGGCCAACCTCGGCTTTGGGCTGTAAAATAAAGTCTGCCAGGCCGGTGCCAGCTTGGCGGCAGCATCTGCCCACGGCAGCACCAGCTTGGTAGTGGTGTCTGCCCATGCCCGTGCCAGGTTGCTGGCTGTGTCTGGCTTGTGAGGGTTGGGGTAATTGGCCCCCTGTTCCCATGGGCTCCAGCTGCAGCCCGGAGCAGCACAGGTGGGACCCATGAGGTGAGGATAGGGCTGGGCCAAGGGTTTAAAAAGGGCTGAGGATAGGGCTGGCCCTTCTGTGCTGAGGGGCTCTACATGGGGAGGGGGCTGCCTAGGCATGCCTGCCTGTGGGAGCTGGCTGAGGAGTGAAATGAAGGGGCTTCCCCAGGCAGCTGCCTCCAGCAAGGAACAGCCGGTCCCCACAGCCGGGAAGGATCCCTCCCGGCCGTCCCCGACAGAGCGCACCACCGGCACGTGGTGCTGGGAGCTCGGTGCCCCCATTGGCCACACACGTGAGCCACCGTGTCTCTGGGAAGCCTCTTGGGAGAGGAGCATCGGGGCACCGGGGCGGGCGAGGCAGCCGGCACTGTGGAGGAGGAAGGGGCAGAGGCTGGGAGAGAGAAGCCTCAGGGTGCTGAAGGTCTCCCGGCGGTGCCAGGAGCTGCGGTGAGTCGTGCATCCTTCGCGTGCGTCCAGGTCTCTCTCTGCCATGCTTTTCCAGACTTCTGCCTGCCTCCTTGCCTGTACCTGCCTCTGTCTCCCTTTCAGGCCGTTTGGCTCCCCAAAGCTTTTTGCCCTTCTGCTAGCACTGCCCTCCACAGCGTGACCAGCTCCCCACCTGCTATTATTTCACTCTTCCCCCACTGCCGCCTTCTGCATTGCTGGTGAAAATGGCATTTCTAGGTCTCTCTCTGCGCAGTGACCCGTCTCTCTTTTCAGTGACTCCCTCTGCTCTGTACCCTGTCTACTTTTTTCTAGTAAACTGTCCCTATTTTTCAAATTTTTTACTCTCATAATTCTTTTTGAAATTTTGTTTCTAGGTGTACTCTTACCTTGTTTTCTCTCTCTCTTTGTTTTATTTTTTCCTTTACCTGTATCCTGTTGCTTTTAAAATTTTCATTCTGTGTCTACTTTTGTCAAGATGTCTCTCCCTGTTTAATTGTTTCCTGTCTGTCCCATACCCCCTTGCTTTTAAATTCTCTTTCCTTGTCTATCCAGTTTGCTGTCCTCATTTTTTAATTTGTTCTAGTCTGTGCTGTGCCCAGTTGCCTTTAAAATTTTCTTTCTATGTCTCCATCGATTTGGTGTTTTTGCTATTTTTTAATTTTTTCTCTCAATGTCTTTTGAATTGAAAAAACTTTTGAATTTTTGTTTCTGTGTTCACTTTTATGTATTTTTTCTGTCTCTCTTGTTTATTTTTTCCTATCTGTGCTGTATATTGTGACTTTTAAAATTTTTTTCTTTCTACTTTTACCCAGATGTCTAACCCTATATTTTTATTATTTCCAGACTTTCCTATGTCACATTACTTTTGAGTTTTTTTCTATATCTACTTTTATCCAGTTCACTGTCTTTATTTTTTATTTCATGCTCGTCTGTGCCATACCCTGTCGCTTTTTAGATTTTGTTTCTGTGTCTTTGTTTATTTAGTTTCCTGTCCCCATATTTTATTTTTTCTTCCTTTAAGGCCTTTGTTTTTCAAATTTTTTCTATGCCTACTTTTATCTAGTTTGCTATCCCTATTTTCAAATTTTTTCTCCTCTGCCTTGTACCCTTTTGCTTTTTCAATATTCTTTCTATGTCGACTTTTATCGAGCTGTCTGTCCCTGTTTTTTTAATTCTGTCTGTCTTGTCACATACCCTGTTGCTTCTTAAATTTTGTGTCTTTCATTTTTTTCTCTTCTCTCCATTCATCCTGAGGCTGTAGAGGGTCTCCTCGGCACGCTGTTATTTCTGAAGCGTAATTGGTACCCCTCTTGCTTTGAAAGAACATCTCCTCCCTCTTCCTTCGAGCAGTCTTGTTGTCCTCTCCTCCATCTCGCTTGCCTCCAGTGGGTCAGTGTCTCCCTCGTGACCTCCGTACTCTGTTCAAATACCCTCCCCAGTACCTTTGTGCCCTCAAGCCTTCTTTTGCCTCTCTGGCCATCTCGGCACCCCTCTGTTTCTGTTGCACCCTGTCGCTTCCTGCGAGCGCCCTTGTGTTCCATGGCCTTCCTTTAGTTCTGCAGCAGGCTTTGTATCTTTCTTATTCAGAGACAACGTTTCCTCAGGCTTTCATTTTCCTTCAGAGCACTCTTACCTTTCCTCCGCCATGTCGGATGCCTCTGTTCAGTCCCCGGTTCCCTGAGGACATCTCTACTCTGTTCAGATCCCCTCCCGAGTACCTCATTGTGTCAGCAATCCTTTGTTTGTCTCGTTGTCCACGTTTCCCCTGCCCCCCCCCGGAGCCCCTCGTTCCTGTCATGATGCCTCCCGAGACTGTCCTCATGCCCCACAGCACCCTTCGAGCTCTGCAGCCCTCTTTGTGTCTCTCTCTTATTCAGACAGAACCCCTCCTCAGGCTTTCGTTGTGCCCCACAGCTCTCTTACCTTATTCACTGCCATCTAGGATGTCTCCGTTCGGTCGCTCATCCCCTGAGGACATCGCTGGGACACCCTCTTGAGTTTTGCACTGCGTGCCAGAGCCGCCTTCTGTCTCTTGCTCTCACTCTCGGCACCCTTCTTCTGCCGTCACCGTGCCTCCTGAGGCCGTCCTTGTGCCCCACAGCCCTCTGTGGCTCTGTAGCGCAATTTGCACCCTTCTTGCTCCCGAGAACCATTCCTGATGTCATCTTTCACCTCCAGAACACTCATGTTGTCCTCTGTGCTAGCTAGGACACCTATGTTCATTCCCTGGTCCCCTGAGGACATCTGTAGTCTGTTCAAATCCCCTCTGGACTTTTTCATCGTGTCCTCAAGCCTTCTTGTGTCTGTCCCTCTCAGAACCCCTCTGCTACTGTCATGATGCCTTCCGAGCAGCACACTTTTAGCTCCGTAAGTCCCCTTTGGACTTGCTTTGTTGCAATCGCACCTCTCCTAAGATCTCTGTTCCCAAAAAAAGAGTGCTCTTGTTCTTTTCTGTGCCATCTAGGATGCCTGCCGAGCTCCAGGGATGAGGCTGGGCTCCTCAAGCCGAGCTCCAGGGATGAGGCTGGGCTCCTCAAGCTGAGCTCCAGGGACGAGGCCACAGCTTGGCCGCTCGGTCTAGGCCCCACAACTCGGCCCTGCACCTTGGCTGCTCGGCCTCAGCCCTCGCACACACACACACGCATACAAAACCAGAGAACCTTTCACTCACAAAAATACCTAGAGATGGAGTTAATGAGAAGACAGGAGACTCTGCTGATCAGGCACAGGGCGTGGCCAGACAATCCTACTGACCGGCAACCTATTTGCATGCCACCAGCCCTTTTTATCCCCTTGTCCCTCTCTTTTCCGATGCTTGTTCCTCCCCAAACTCCTCTGATACCTCCCCTTCCCCACCTTTGGTTCCTCCAGTAAACATACCATAGTACATCCTGTGCAGTCGCTACATGTGTCCCATGTCCTTAGTCAGTAACCCTTCTCAGTCTGTATAGTGATCCGGAAAGCCACTCCCATCTACTCATTGTGACGAGTGTCACCCCATACCATGGGGCTGATGGCTCTGCAGGGACAGCTCTGGGAGGAGCCAGGGCAGGGAATATGTTTCTCTGGCTGGGTCACTGGGGTGCCTTACCTGGCACAGTGCCTCTGTGTGACCTGGAGTTTATGGAGACAAGCTTTTTATCGCGTAACCTAGCAGGGAACCCCAGTTAAAGCTTTGGAAAAATGCTCTAAAACTAGAATTGTCCAATGACCTTAGTAGTTTGATTGGTTTGTGGGATAATCCTATCGGAGGCATCAACTTGAAGACAGCTGCTTGACCCACTTTGTTGATTTCAGTCATGTTGTTTGAAGGAAGAATGTACAGAAAAGGCCGAGGAGATGTGACAAGAAGAAAGAGGAAAGAGCAAGTAAGTTTTGAGAGAGGGGAAGAACCTAAGTGCTGCGAGTGACTGAAGGTGCTAAGGGCTAAGAGATTTTTGGGGTAGGTATGCACATGTGAAGGTCTGGGTGGGAATAGCGCACAAACAGTAGTAAAATACAGTAATGGAACCCAAGATTGCTCCTCATTCTGGGCCTGTGCACGCGCCCTTGCTCTTGCAGTTGCAGACATGCTGGAGCTGCTGGGAGACAGGCACGTGAGCCTGCCTGGAAGCAGGCTTTGGGCGCAGGGTCCCTCGGCTGAGGCGGTGCCAGTTAGTGGGGGGGAGAGCCCTGTGTGTTGGGCAGGTGAGGGGCGAGTGAGGCCAGAGCATGGCAAGGGCTGGTCTGGGCTGTTTGGTCTGGGGCAAGCGTGGACAGAGGGGATAGAGAGGAGGATCTGAAGGAATACGGGTTGTGAGCTCTTCATTCCCAACAAGGTCACTGAGGGGGCAACCACGTGCAGTACCCAAGGTACGGGTGAAGGTCTGGGGCCAGCACAAAGGGTGCTGAGAGAGGGAGTTTCCATAGGGTCTGGTGGTGGCTGCAGGCCACTTCCCATCAGCCACAGTGAGCCCCATGTCATGCTGCGCAGCCCTTCCGGTGCGCACCAATTTGTATTTGGCTGTGTATCTGTTACTGTATTTGGGGCACCCCAATGTCACTGAGGGGGATGATGATGATGTGGCAGAGGAGCAGGTTGAGTGGGGGATGGGGGGGGGTCACGGGACAGTTCACCCCCCCACACCCCCCCCCCCCCGAAAGGGGGGTGACAGCCCCAAAATGCCTGAGAATTCGTGGGGGAGATTTAGATAATTAAAACCTGTAAATATGTGTGTGAGGCATTGAAGTAGAGAAAAACCTCTCTTTTATATATATAGAAACCTTTTATTTATATATATGTAAAAAGATTTTAAAAGAAACCCCTCTGTCTATTATATAAAGGATTTTAGAATATGAAAAAGTCTAAATAGACGTATATAGGGTTATAAAATAGAAAAATAACTCGAATATATGAATGAAAAAAAGCAGTTTAAAATGCATAAACAGATGGTGTATGTGAAGAAATTTTTTAAATGTCAACAAGACAGAGCTCTCCCCAGCTGCGGTACCGACTTTTGTCCAAGGGGTGGCAGCAGCAAGCACAAAAAAGCGCCAGCGCGCATGCGCGTCTCCACAGGTGCAGTACCGACCTTGTTCCACTGAGCGGCAGTAGTGAGCACGGGGAAATGCGCTACTGCGCATGCGCCGAGCCGCAACAGCAGTTCGGATCTTTATCCACGGGGCGGCAGGAGCGAGCACCAAAAAAAGCGCCACCGTGCATGCGCGGCGCCCAGCTGCAGTACTGACTTTTGGTCACTGGGCGTCAGCAGCGAGCACAAAACAAATGCTCCAGCGCGCATGCGCGACTCCCTAGCTGCAGTACCGCGTTTTGTCCACCGCGAGGCAGTAGCGAGCACACAAAAAAAATTGCACCAGCGCACATGCGCGGCTCCCCAGCTGCAGTACCGACTTTTGTCCACAGGGCGGCAGCAGGGAGGTCGGGTGAAGGCACCAGTCCGCATGCGCGGCTCTGCAGCTGCAGTACCCTTTGTCCACAGGGTGGCAGCACCGACCACTTGAAAATGCACCACCGCGCATGCGCGGCTGTACAGCTGCAGTACCGAGTTTTGGTCACTGGGCGGCAGCAGCGAGCAAAACACAAATGCAGCACTGCGCATGCGTGGCTCCCAGGCTGCAGTACCGCCTTTTGTCTACACGGTGGCAGCAGCGAGCTCGGGAAAATGCACCACTGCGCATGCGTGACTCTCCAGCTGCAGTACCGACCTTTGTCCACCGGGCGGCAGCAGCGAGCACAGAAAGACCCAACGCGCAGGCGCAGATCCTCATCTGCAGTACCGACCCTGTTGCAATGAGTGACAGCAGCGAGCACTTGAAAATGTGCTACTGTGCATGTGCGGCTCCCCAGCTGCAGTACTGACTTTTGTCCACCGGGCGGTAGCAGCGATCTCGGGAAAATGCGCACTGCACGTGCGCGGCTCCCCAGCTCCAGTACCGACGTTTGGTCGTCGGGCGGGTCCAAAGCTGGAACTGTAGCTTGGCACCGCGCATGTGTGTGCGCGCACAGGTGGATCTGTAATCCTGGAGTGAAGTCCTCGCATCTGGCTCTGCTCTCACATGCTGGCAGTCATTAGCAAGTAAAAATTCTGGGCTTGGCTTTGGCATTGTCCTCTAAGGGAAAGCTCTGGGTCTGGATGTCAGTTGCTTATTTGCTGTGGAATGGTCATGTTTTTCAGAAATCATTCCAAATAGAACTGGTTGGGTGGGGCAGGGCAGAGTAAGGGTCTTTGCAGGGACCTGGGAAGTAAAGTCTTGAACGTAGAAAAGCTTAAAGCATTTGCTGTACAGGAGGTTTCTCTGTACCCACTACATCAGTTGCTTATTAGCAGTGACTGATGTTTGTAGGAGTACCGTGTGGAAGTGTGAACATTCATTAGTGAACTAAAACTGCTTTGGTTCTGTGTAGAAAGCAGAGGAACTACAAAACAATGTCGTCGTGTCCCCCACCCCTTTTTTTTTCTTTTTGTTAAACATACTGTGTTTGCAGGGTGTGAGAGACTGGAAGAGATTTGGTGGTGGCGGTGGTGGTGGTTTTTGTTGCATTACCCAATATTATGTATAACTTGGAAAAGTTCTTAACTATAACACTGGTCCTGGGGACCCCTCCAAAAACCTGGGTCTTGGAGAGAGTAAGGGTTCTGATAAGGGACATGTGTATTTGTTGGGGTTATCCTTCCCACGGATATAGAAACTGGGATGTTCTGTGCAACAAGAGTTACGGTAGAGTCAAGTATTGTGGCATACCCCGTACACACTACCCTTTGCAGAGCCTGCCGCTCACTGCAAAACCTGACATACCTGTAAAATTAGCATATCCCCGGCCCTCTTGGGACTAGTTTGGGGATGTTCTAAAGGGAAATTTTATTCCTGCTTAACACTGAAATATCATGCTGATCTGAAATGTGGATTAGTCGTCCCATCCTTATGCCCATCTTGTGTTTTCAGTTTCACCGCCCCTCCCTGGCGAGTGCGCTGGGAAGTGGCAGAAGCCCCAGAAAACTCGATGCTGAATTTAAGTGATGGAGAATGTTGTATAACATTGTCCATCTCACAACTCCAGTACTACTGCGCTCTACTACTACTACACTCACAATGTCAGTACTACTGTAGAGGCAGCACGGACCAAAATGAAAGAAATTGCCGACCAAGCTGCCAAACTATTTTGATCACTCCAACCAAAAGACTGTTTCAATGGGCATGCACCCGGATCTTCGTTCGCTTCCCTCCTACAATCCTGGGGACTCATGGGGTGGGGGAAATGGTTAATTCAAATTGGAATAACCTATTGGCTGGATTTCTGTTCCTTATGACTGGTATAGCTATTGTTTAATATATGATTACCCTTTTGCTTGCTTCTGCTTTCATTCTCTTTTCTCCTGCTGTTCACTATGTTCATATCACCACCCTGGAAGACGAAATCAAGGACCCTCCGCCAACTCTCGTTGAAAATGTCGAACTGTGTCTTCTTGATCTTCTTTATGTGAAAATCATCACCCTGGACGAAGATTATATAGACAATGTTTGAGCCATGGGGTGGTGTGAGAGACTGAAAGAGTTAATGTCTCAAACATTGTGGTGACTTGAGGCGCTATTTGCATGGTGACGGCAGGTCAGCGAGCACGGGGTCAGGGAGAGCGAGAGTGAGAGCGGGACGTGGGGAGCACGTCGGAGGACACACGGTTCTGGGTTCTGCTGGACTTTAAGGGGGCTTGCAACTGCCTGAGAGACCCCTCGTGACCACCCCCCTCCCCCAGCGCCTGCGCAGAAGGTTGAGAACTTTCTAGAACAAGAACCATGTAAGTCCTGAAGGGGCGTACCTGGAGGTGGGGATTAGCTTATAAAAGACATGCCCCCCCCCCCCCCCCGGGAAGCGCGTGCGCGCCCACCACTGGAGGATTGCCACATCTGTCATCGTCATCACGGGATCCAAGGGCGGTGGTACTTTTTCTTTCTCTTTCCTCCTCTCTCTCTTCCTTTCCTTTTCTTGCTTCTCTCTTCCTCTGCTCTTTGAATATATATGCAAGTTTGGGATAACTTGTGACGGATTGCCCGGAAAATAGCTCCATTGCCAAATCTCTTTTGTCCGTTTAAGTTCGCCAGTTCGCCGTTTGTGGAATTCGCCAGTGAATAAAGTTGCTGGCCAGCCTGTTCTTCTGAGTCATTGTCGTGACTGTACCGACCACACGGCTCTGCCGAGCAGAGATCGGCCTTTGTTGGTACCAGAAGTGGGATAGACTGTTCCTCTGAGTCATTGTCGTGACTCTGCCAACCACGCGGCTCTGCTGAGCAGAGGTCGGCTTTTGTTGGTACACAAACTGTCGGGGAATCAAAAAGATTCACCCCTCTCGCAACCCAGTGAGTGGGACGAGACACAGGGCCTTAGCTTTCTATTGCCAGACTGGCAAAGCTTCCCAAGCTCTGTTGCCCCACAGTCACCAAAAGTCTCCAATAGTTGCCAGGATGGTGAGTTAGTTTTGGGCTTCTAGCCCTCCATTCCACCATTATTTTAGTCAGATCCTGCATTCTGCTCAGTTAAAGGCTCACGAGAATTGCTTAAAATTTGCATTTGGAAGTCATGCTTCAAACAATGAATTTTCAACAAAATTTTTTTGACACTAGTCAATGAACTACCATAATACTGGAGCAAAATGACATTTTTAGTGGTTGTTGAATCTCAGAGTGATAACATAGGCATCCCTGTTTGAGCCCTTACCACAACCGTTGCAATGTTTGTTTACACACTGCTTGGTTCTTTTGTAAAGGTGTGTAGCTATAGGAGGTGCATTATTCCGAAGGTGCTACGGCGCTGATGCTCTGGATGTTGGCAGGAATGGGCAAAGCGGAAGGCTCTGTGGCTAGGGGAGAGTGGCGTGGATGTGCGACTGCTCTCTCTGTTGCACCAGAATTTCGACGGCTGGGTTGGGCTGCTAAATCGATGGAAAGACTGGAAGACATTTCAGAAAAGTGAGTACTCTACTTATCTTTATCTTTTAAAGTCATTGTCTTTCTACAGACACCTGTCCATGGCTTAGATATTTGATTTGTGTGAAACAGACCCAGAATTTTGCTTTAAGTAGTGTTCTGATGCGCTAAAATTCCCTGTAGGTAGAGAACAAGAATTACAAATGTTGCTTGGTGGTTGAAGTTCTCGGGGTTTCTGTGAAAGCTAACTTGCCAGAATGAGTAGGAAGCAGCCTGAATTCCAGTAGAGATACTGCATAAAAGGTCCTTTTCTTGACAGGAAAAGAGCTTCACGAAACGTCGGCACTGTTTGCCGTAGGGCCTCCGACATACTTGTTCAGTAATTGTGGGCTTTGTGCGATTCCTGCAGGCACAATCTTGAACAAATTTTGTATGGCAGCCAGCATCTTAGCTTACTTTCTATCTCGCGCTTGGTTGCTTGTACCTGCTCAAAACTTACTGTAGTGTCAAATGAACCCACAGGAA
The DNA here is from genome assembly GCF_035582795.1 of Mycteria americana. Lineage (NCBI taxonomy): Eukaryota > Metazoa > Chordata > Aves > Ciconiiformes > Ciconiidae > Mycteria > Mycteria americana. The sequence goes on from NC_134390.1 coordinate 2,946,020, forward strand.
AATGTCCTCAACTCGTGCTGGTAGGGCAAGCCCGCTGTAGTTGATAAAATCGGAAAATAGCACAATGCTTTGAAAAATTTGTCTTGCGAGGACACGGGCTGTCTCCTGGTAGGCAGCTGAATTCTATGACTGATTCCACTGGTCTGCTCTGGCACTTGAAGGAGGCAGTCCCTAAGCCAATGCAATCTAAAATGGGGGTTGTTTGGGGTTTTCTAATAATTTCTTAGGGATATGAGGCTTGTGTGGGTGTTTAGCTTGTCCTGTTCTTTCTGTTCCTAATTCTGAACCCACTGACTGGCATAAAAGAACGGTCACGTGTTGTAGTCTAACGGTGTCGTCTACCAGAAGCTGGCGGAACGCCAGGGCTTACATAAAACTGATAAGGAGGATTGAGTCTGGAAAGTGGAACGTCTAAACAAGAATTACTGTCCTTGGGAGAGAAGCACATCCTGAAGAAATAGGTAAGCTAATTAAAATGTTTTGGGAACCATCCGGAACAACTAGTAGGAGCGTGATAAGAAGCACCCTCCCACAAACTATCTTCATTATAATACTAAAAGTCACACCCCTCGAGCTGGAGACCCCGGCCCAAGCTGAGACCCCTCACCTCTGAGCGTGCGCAGCATATTAAAGTAGCACTGTAGCTTTAAGTTGAAATAAGAGAAATGTAGACCAATAGAAAACTGCTTTGTGTAATTACTTATGCTTATGCATAACTAGACTATATAAATACTGTACTTGTATGACCGAACTTTGTGCTAGCTTTGTGGAGATACCACCTAGCACCCATCTTTGTGCAGACATGACATAAAAATACCTCTGCCCCGTGCATATATTGGCGTCCCCCACACTGGGTAAACGACCTCACACTTGTGGGGTAACAGTGTGACAAAAATTAATTAAACAGTAGGGACTGCCACGCTAGTGCCACGCTTGTGCGCTATACCGTGCTCGCCGCTGTATGGGACCGTGGACCCTCTGGCGTGCTCTCGGTGGCGGTGCATGTGCTGTGCCCGGGAGCAGCATGGCGGTGCTCCGGTTGTAAGCCCCGGCGGTGGATGAGGGCCGGGGCTGCTGGTGAGGCGAGCGAGCCCCTTTGGTGGGTGTAGGGCTGTCTCCTGGCTGCCTGGTGGTGGCGGGATGGGCAGCTTCCAAGCTTCCAGCACCTCCCCTGAAGCCTGTCCCGTAGCCCCAGGCCGCCCCCAAGCCCTCTTGGGAAGGCAGCGAGCTGGCCCTCGAATGCGCTGGACTGTCCCTTAATGTGGGTGCCGTTAGCAGTGGTGCGGGGAAGAGGCGGCTTCTCCAGAAGCCCCTGCAGAAGGAGAGGCTTCAGCCAGGGGCAATCTGCAGTAATAACGGTGGCTGCTGCTGCTTCTTTCCCTCGCCCAGAGGCTGCGCTGAGGCCGCGGTTGTTCCTTCCTCCCCTGGGGATGCCGGTGACAGTACCCGCTTCAGGCTTGCGTGGGTTGTCTCTGCCTGGCCTCGCTCTCCTCGCGGTGTGGGGGCGAAAAGGGATGGGCGGAGCGCCTGCTGACTGTGGACAGGAGCTGCTGCGGCTGAAGCTGGAGAGGCCAGAGAAGGGTAAAGAAGAAGAAATCGAAGGCCGGCCAGCCGGCAGCTGCCTCCCGCTGCAGGCAAGAGAGAGCCTGCCTCTCCGGGTGAGAAAGGATCCCTCCTCATAGTCCGCAGCAGGCCAGGCCACCAGCGTATGCCGCGGGGTCTGTATGCGTAACCCAAAGCGCGGTATGGCCGCGTAGTGCACGAGCGAGCGAGGCTACGTGTCTAGGAAGCCTCGTCTTATAAGAGCTGTAAGACACTCATGTATTTTCTTAGGTGGAGGACAGCCAAGCAACCGGAGTTACAGAAGAGGAAGGGAGGAGGGAAGGAGAAAGAAGTGTCTAAACTGGCAAATTCTTCTGGCAGCGCTGAGAGCTAGAGCTGTGGTGAGTCCTGGGCCCTTGGGGCCCTGTCTCCCCTCTTGTGCACCCCTGCTTCTCCCCTGGCCCCTTCTCTTTCCCATGCTGCAACAAACTTTTTTTTTTGCTTCCCTGTATGTCTCCTCTTCTCTCTATTCTTGCGTCCTGCTCCCTCTCCCTCTTTTTTTTTTTCCCCATGCCCTTGTCTCTGTCCTGCACCCATCGCTGTTTTTTCCTTTTCCATCTCTTTGTTGTGATTTGCATCTATCTCTTTTCCCCACAATTGCTCTGGCCTGTTCCCTGGTGTTCTCTTCCTCTCTGCTCCTGCATGTGCCGCTCTGTGTCCCTGCCTTCCTAGCTCTCTCTTGCCTTCTCTTTCTGTCTCTATCCCTTTGTCTTGCTCACTGTCACTGGTTTGTTTCATTCTGTATCTCACGGTCCCTGTCCTCCTTCCTGTTCATCTCTGACTCTCTCTGACCCTTTGTGCTGCTCCCTGGCCCTTCCCCCCCCCCCCGGCCCCGTTCTAGTTTTTCTTATGCCATTGCTTATGGCAATCCTAGAGCCTAAAAGCATGAGTGCTTCTTGATTTGATTTGGGGTGGGTGTGAGGGTATGGTTTTTTTTCCTTGCTGTATTGGTGTGATGACTATATCATAGAGGAGGGGATGGTTTATTCCTTTTTCTGCCGTCGGTGGAGTTGAAACCTAAATCTGCGAGTCTGTGGTCTTTGGCCAGTTTTCCTAATATTATAGGTGTGAGAGCACTTGGGGCCTTTGGTCAGGAGACTGCGTTATTTATGACAAGTATGTGTTAGCAAAAGTGTGCAACATTGCTTGTGGAGAGAAAGAACCAAGTGCAGCCCAGCTCCAGAATTTGCTCTGTGTAGCCAGAAAATGGCTGGCTTAATCTTGCTCAAATCTTGGATTACTTGTTGGTCATAGCCAGTGGTTGCTTTTATTCTTAGGAGAAAATTGCCAAAGACTTTGGTGAAAAATGGCTTTCCCAAGTGTTTGGAGGAGATGAAAGAACCCGAAACTACTAATTCTGATAAACCCATAAGTACGTGAGGCTGTATGAAGCTCACGGCTGTAACCAGCCAGTAGGTTCCATTGATATGGGGCAATCCCAAGCACAAATACAGGCTGGGTGGAGAATGGATTGAGAGCAGCCCTGAGGAGAGGGGCTTGGGGGTGTTCGTTGATGAGAAGCTCAACATGACCCAGCAACATGTGCTCGCAGCCCAGAAAGCCAACCATCTCCTGGGCCGCATCAAAAGAAACGTGACCAGCAGTCGAGGGAGGTGATTCTCCCCCTCTGCTCTGCTCTCGGGAGACCCCACCTGAAGTACTGTGTCCAGCTCTGGGGCCCCCAACTTAAGAAGGACATGGGCCTGTTGGAACGAGTCCAGAGGAGGGCCACGAAGATGATCAGAGGGCTGGAGCACCTCTCCTATGAGGACAGGCTGAGAGAGCTGGGGTTGTTCAGCCTGGAGAAGAGAAGGCTCCGGGGAGACCTTATAGCAGCCTTCCAGTACCTGCAGGGGCTCTACAAGCAAGCTGGAGAGGGGCTCTTTACAAGGGTATGTGGTGACAGGACATGGGGTAAGGGCTTTAAACCGAAAGAGGGTAGATTTAGATTAGATGTAAGGAAGACGTTCTTAACTATGAGGGTGTAGGAGACCAGTACACCGATGACCTTGATTTAATAAACACATCTCTGAACTAAGATCATGTGCGAGGGGCCCAGAGGAAAAAAGGAAAACAAGGAATGCAGAAGAAGGAACAAAAGAATGCAGAAGAAGGAACAACAAGATAACTATAAGCCAATGAAATATTGCGTGCTAAAGGTTATAGAGCCAATTAGATGGTTAGAATAAGCACGTGCATTGCGTGTGCTTTGCGTGAACTGGTCGGGATAAGTATAAAAGAGTGCTGTCAGGTAAATAAAGGTCCCCCCTACTATCAGCACCGGAGTCTGTGTCTCATTCCCTTCAAATGGTGACCCCGACTGAGGAGTAAGCAGCGCTGCGTGTAGCGTCCGGAGGGAACCCCAGCTGAACGAATCAAGCCGGCAGCAGGACTGCGGCTTTAATCCCGGGACATCACCTTAAGAAACAGGTGAGCGGCTGGGCAGTGATCAGTGATCATGGGAGCGAATATATCAGCAGAGGAAGAGGCCATAGTTAAGCTATTGATGCAGCTCCTGATAAAAAGAGGAGTGAAATATGACTCCTATAAGATAAAGTTATTATTGAAGTTTTTGCAAAAGCAAGGGACTCCCTCTACAGTATCTGAGGTGTTTGACGCAAAAACTTGGGAACAGGCGGAGAGAAGATTTGGGAGGCAGCGTCCAGGGCGGACGCCACCACTACTGAAGTTATGACTACGTGGCGTTTAGTAACTGAGACCCTGCGATCATGGCAAGCAGAAAAGAAAGTGCAGAATGCAGTCGCTCAGGCGGTACAAGCAGGTGATAGTGAGCCGATTGCGAGCAAGCCCCAGGAAAAAGACGTTCTTATAGACTTGGGGGAAAAAGACGGAGGCTCGGGCGAAGCAAGTGGGGAAGTGGTTTTGAAGCCGCTCCCCTCCCACAAAGCCGATGTCGCCCCCCACGCATCCGATGCATGCATCAGAAGCACAACCCACGCCAATAGCAGAACAGGCTTTCGACCCCCGAGATTGGTGGGAGCATGTCACGGATGGAGTGAGCGTGCACTTCACTCGTTAGAGAAAAGTAAAAATATAGTTTATTGATACAGAATAGGGAGTTAACAAAGTTCAATGCGACAGTGTTTTAACAAGATTCGATGGCAAGGTGCACTCGATTATTTACTGCATAGAGGACAGGGTCAGACAAAACTGTCAGGGAGACCCTCCCGTTGAGTCATGAGGTTTGGAAAAGGATCCCCTTGCTTTCTAAACTCCTTCTCGGAGAGGAGTCTAGGTGCGGCTAGATCCAGTCCTAGTCCCAGACTTGGTCAACGGTTTATGTCTAAAGGATTATATATATATGCGCAATCAATCCTTTATATCACTTAGCTAAGATTTCAAAGTTTAGCATGCTATTAGTCCCTTACCGAGGATCTGTTGCGGCAAGGAATCTCTCAACCTCGAGGAGTAACCTTGAGAGGCGTCCCTGCTCAAGGGGAGATCCTGGCGTGCAGCCCGCTGCCGTGCAGGAGAGCTCAAAGGGCTCTTGGGCTGCTCACTATTTATGGGGGATAAGATGATTGACTCATAGTCATATTTGCATGCCGACCACAGGTTTTAGTTTCTTGGGTGGGTGCACAACACAATAGCCCTAGGCACAACACAATAGCCCAACACAGGCTATTGTTGGGCTAATAGCCCAACCCTTAGGCTATTGTGTTGTTATCTGTCTCCTGAATCCACTTTGAGCTGATGGTGACCAGATGCATCCATTTACAATCACCACTGGTGGTTATTACCTAAGCAGGGTTGCAGGAGATAAAGGTCGAGGGCGGGGGAAGCACACCGTCACAGAGCAACTCCGTAGGGAGGCACTGAAGGATGGGGAAGCTGTGGGGTTTGTGTTTCCGGTGCGCGTACAAGACAATAGACCGAATGAGTGGACCCCCTTCCAGTGGGACCTCATTAAGGAACTGAGAAAGACTGTCACTGTGTACCGTTTAAATGCGCCATTCACTCAGTCATTGTTAGAGAATGTTATGACAGGACAATTGCTAACTCCATATGACTCGTGGCAAGTGGCTGCAATGATTTTAACTCCAACCCAGTGATTGCTTTGGGAGCAAAAATGGAAAGAATCCTGCGAGGTGGCAGCCCTGAGTAATCTTGGGCGGCAAGCTGGCGATCCCCTTGCTGGGGCAGGAATTCCCCAGTTGATGGGCACTGACCTTTTGCTGGATCCCCGATTGCAAGCTAGATTAGATCTGAATATTCTCCGACAGTCCTCGGCATTAGCTTTCCGGGCTATGCTGCGGTTGCCCGAACTTGGAAAGCCAGCACAATCGTTTACTACTATACAACAGGGGCTTCAAGAACTGTATATGGAATTCATTGATAGACTGAGGGATGCGCTAGATAAACAAATTGAGAATCCTGAGGCGAAGGAAGCCCTAATACTGAAATGGGCAGTGGAAAATGCAACTACGGACTGTAAAAAGTTATTGCAAGCAATGCCTGTTAACTCTACATTAGTGCAGATGATCGAAGCGTGCAATCGTGTTGGATCTATTGAACATCACACTGCTGCGTTGGCTGGAGCGTTTACCGCTGCCCTCAAAATCAGGCAGAGGGTTATTGGAGACAAGCGCTGCTATCGGTGCCATACTATAGGGCATCTAGCTGCTGACTGCCCGCAGCGAGGGTCAGCTATTGGCCGGAGCGCTGGTTCTAATCCTCCTACCTTATGTCCAAGCTGCGGAAAGGGCTGGCACTGAGCCAACAAGTGTTGTTCAAAATACAACGCGGAAGGACAGCCTCTGCCAACGTGGCAGGGAAACGGGAGGCGGAGCGCGAGGTGGGGATGCGCGATGACACAAGTTCCGTCGCCCCTCGGACCGGAAGGATACCGCGACAACAATGCCACAGATGTCGTCACCATGGATACATTCTCCGCCAGGACCTGAGGAAGCGCCGGACTGGATGTTGCCACGGTAACGGATTTTACTCTTTGGGGACCCCATGTTCAAAAGATTCCACTGAATGTAAAGGGACCCTTAGGGCAAGGGTATAGCACACTTTTGTTGGGCAGATCTAGTACCACATTGACGGGTCTGTTCGTTTTGCCCGGGGTTACTGACGCTGATTTTACCGGACAGATTCAAGCTATGGTCTGGACCCCCTCTCCTCCAATGTTTATACCCAGAAAAACTAGAATTGCCCAACTCATCCTGTTTAAGGCAGTAGTTCCACAGGCTGAAAACTGTGACGGATGTGACGCAGGTTTTGGATCAACCGGTCCTCCTGCAATTTTTTGGGCTACGCAGGTTGCTGCCACTAGACCTATGCTTGCCGTGATGTTGTATAATCCTCACACAAGCTCTGCTTGTGTTCAACTGCCAGTTCTCATAGACACAGGGATGGATGTTACTGTGCTAGCCTTGAAAGATTGGCCACGCAGTTGGCCACTGGCCACCCCCACGGGAGGCTTAGTTGGTGTTGGTGGCACTTCACATACTTTTCAAAGTATTAATTCGCTTACCATTAAAACTCAAGAAGGATTCACATTCACTGTATGCCCATACGTAACTAATTTACCCATGAGTCTATTGGGAAGGGACGTGATGGCACAAGATGGTTTTACCCTGAACTGTCCTTAAAATTTTCGGTAGCGGCCATTGATGAGCGACCGACAATTAAACTAACCTGGAAAAAAGACACGCCCATTTAGGTAGATCAATGGCCGCTCCCCAGAGAAAAGGTCGCTGCACTTCAAGAGTTAGTCGCAGAGCAACTCCAACAGGGGCACATCACACCTACAACCAGTCCCTGGAATCCTCCGGTATTTATTATTAAAAAGAAAAGCGGAAAATGGCGGCTGTTGCATGATTTGAGACAAATAAATGAAGTAATAGAAGAAATGGGGTCACTCCAGCCCGGATTACCTTCACCGACTATGATACCCCGAAATTGGGACATAGTAGTTATAGATTTGAAAGACTGCTTTTTTACAATCCCTTTGCACCCTGCAGATGCGCCTCGTTTTGCATTTTCAGTGCCTAAGGTAAATTGAGGTGAACCCATGGACAGGTATCATTGGACTGTCTTACCTCAAGGTATGAAAACCTCTCCAACAATGTGTCAGGTATATGTGGCCGAAGCCATACGCCCTGTGCGACTCAGATTTCCAGAAATGTATATTTATCATTATAGGGATGATATTTTGCTTGCTAGCCCTACGAACAACCAAGTGCAAGAGGCGTTACCTGTTTTAAGGAGTGCATTGCAAAACCGAGGCCTCCAGATTGCACCCGAAAAGATCCAAATGGAAGCACCCTGGAAATATCTTGGGTGGAAAATATTACAACAAACCATTCAACCTCAGAATGTGGCCATTTCTACAGACATCAAAACATTGAATGACGTACAAAAACTATTGGGCAACATAAATTGGATCAGAACACAATGTGGTATAGACAACGAAACATTAGCACCGTTGTTTGAGTTATTAAAAGGGGACACTGATCTTAATGCTCCTCGACAATGGACCACAGCGGCGAAAAATGCTCTGAGAACAGTGAATGAAAGACTCTCCCTGCAGCAATGTCACCGACGAGTTGAAAATCTACCCTTGCAGTTATATACTTGTAATCAAGAACAACAACCTTTAGCAATTATTGGACAATGGGAGACTCGGGAAAGAGACCCCCTTATACTGTTAGAATGGGTGTTTTTGCCGTATCAATCTATGAAGACTCTTGTTACTCGCATTGAGCTGTTTGCTGCCCTAATCAAAAGAGGCAGAGAACGAATTGTCGAAATGACTGGGAAAGAACCTGAACTTATTATTCTTCCAGTTGTAAAAAATTACCTAAATTGGTGTTTGCAAAATAGCCTGGAACTTCAAATGGCTTTAGCGGGGTTTGATGGGCAAATAGAATGGAAACCCCTTTACCACTTGTTTAGTCGGCATCCCATTATGTAGTCTAGAATATGAAGGACCGGTTAACCGTATTGCTCCAAGTGTCAGTATTTTTTTACAAAGAATGGAATCAGAGCAATGGACCAATGGGATGGGTGGATGTCGCACGGACTGCAGACCGACTTAGAACCGCAAGAATTAAACATCTTGGGGTGTGTCACCGCCACTGCATGCTTGCAGTTCAATTATACAGGAACGAGTAAAACTTTAAAGAGGGATGTTACAGCAAGTTTAGCTGTTTATCAGAATGGGTCAATGCGGTGCAATTATACTTCACCGAACGTTTCCAAATCCACCAAGGTTCCGTTCTTGCTGCCTGCAGGAATTTTTTTAATTTGTGGCGATAGAGCATGGCAAGGTATCCCTTCTCATATATCTGGAGGGCCTTGTACCCTAGGACGCCTTACCTTGCTAACACCAAATACATCCATGATATTGAATATATCCCATATCTTAAGAAAAAAACAGAAACGTGAAATTCACAAATATCAAGATGGATGTAATGACAAACTTGATTTTTGGCGGGCTGGCAAAACCATATTGACTTCTTTTTTAGCACCTGGTGTTGCCGCAGCACAAGCATTAACCACTTTAAATAAGTTAGGCTGTTGGCTTGCAAAACAAAATAATGCTACATCTGCAGCTCTTAGCGCACTTTTAACAGATGTAGATTCTATAAGACATGCCACTTTACAGAGTAGAGCCGCTATCGATTTTCTGCTTTTAGTCCAAGGCCACGGGTGTGAAGAGTTTGAAGGCATGCGTTGTATGAATCTGTCTGATCACTCTCAAACTATCTATCAGCAAATTAAGTCTCTGCAAAAGCTCACAGGCAAGCTAAAGACTAGTTCAATTGGGCTTGAATCATGGTTGACTAGCTTAGGCATAGAAGGTTGGCTGAAAGAATTAATCAAAGTAGCTATCATCATATTAATCGTAATTGTTGTTTTGTTAATTGTTTTGCCGTGTTTGTTGCAATGCTTGCAAAAAATGGTAAGTAAATCGATGCAATCAGTCTGGCTCATAGAAACAAAAAAAGGGGGAAATGTAGGAGACCAGTACACCGATGACCTTGATTTAATAAACACATCTCTGAACTAAGATCATGTGCGAGGGGCCCAGAGGAAAAAAGGAAAACAAGGAACACAGAAGAAGGAACAAAAGAATGCAGAAGAAGGAACAACAAGATAACTATAAGCCAATGAAATATTGCATGCTAAAAGTTATAGAGCCAATTAGATGGTTAGAATAAGCGCGTGCATTGCGTGTGCTTCGCGTGAACCGGTTGGGATAAGTATAAAAAAGAGTGCTGTCAGGTAAATAAAGGTCCCCCCTACTATCAGCACCGGAGTCCGTGTCTCATTCCCTTCATGAGGGTGGTGAGGCACTGGAACAGGTTGCCCAGAGAAGTTGCGGATGCCCCATCCCTGAAGTGTTCAAGGCCAGGTGGGATGGGGCTTTGAGCAACCTGGTCTGGTGGAAGGTGTCTCTGCCCATGGCAGGGGGGTTGGAACTAGATGATCTTTAAGGTGCCTTCCAACCCAAACCATTCTGTGATTCTATGATATTTTAACTATTTAAAAACATGTCTTTTTTCTCTGTGCACAAAACATTGATGGTATTTGCTGAACTAGCTTGCTAATTAGTTAATTGTTTGAGTAGCACTTGCCTGTCTCCCTTTTCCTAGAGGGATGATCTGTCCTGTCTTGGAAGCAAGAGAATGTCCCAGTCTCTGATGCTTTTGCTGATTTTTCTGCTTAACTTGCGGTAAGTCAGTTCAACTTGGACATGTACCTCTTGAGCGTTACCTGGTACTGCGTGTAGTTATTGTCAGCAGTGAGGGCAGGGGAAGGGCAAAATTTGGCAGAATATTGACCTGTTTACTCCTCCATACAAAAGGAAGCATTTTTGCAAGTTTGACAAGTGAATTGTGAAGTCGACTGTGATTACACCCCAGAGGAGGCTCTAGCCAACGCACGCATCAGCAAAGCATAAGTCCTGGGCAACTTGATTCCTACCCCCAAAAAACCCCCCACTAAGCTGCTTATTTTGTGCAGGACACTAATTTTGCGTACTTCGCCCCTCTGTTTGGTATGTGATAGTTAGGACCACTTACAGCAAAGGTTTGTCTCCAGCTTCTGAGCAAACCTTCCCCACTTCCCCCTCCCTGCCCTCTCTGCAGTTGAATTCTGCCAGCTCCTGCAGGCAGGAGCATCCTCCTGTGAAGTCTAGAGCTGGAGAAAGGGCTCTTGCCCAACCTTTCTCCAGCTTGGTGCCCAGCTGTGGCTCCTCCAGTTAATGGTTTAGGTGGGCCTGGCAGTGATGGGATGGGGTGGGGCGGTGGGGAAGAGGAGGGTGGCTGCAGCACTCTCTCTTTGGAGGGCTCATTGGTGAGCTAAACAGCTGCTCCTGAGCTGGTGCCTAACAGCTTGTGTATCAAGTGGTGTTGTTCTCTGGTTCCCAGTCAACAAAGACTTTGGTGGGGTTTTTCTTTGTGTGCCCTTTGGCTGAGGGCAAGGACTCCACTGATGAGAGGGGGCCGAGAGTTTTTGAACACAGGAGATAGCCTCAATGGAGGATATTCTATTGTTTTTCTTGAGCCGGGGTTAGTTTTGCCTTGTCTTCTGTCTCTCTTGCTATTCCCCTGTCACTTCTACAACATGTTCCCAACTGTACCTTCTACAGGCCCCGTGCTCTCCCCAAGGTGTTGATATTGTACCTGCACATGAGGATTTGACAAGGAGTTGTTGGAGTGACAAAAAGTGCTGATAGGTCAAAGCTCCAGTGAGAAAAGTAATTGTTCAGAGACCTTGTGTCTCAAGCCACCCGTAGGCAGTGTAACTGACTGCATGGACTACCACCTGTGGGTAGCAGCTGTCTCAACTATTTTAATGACAGGGGGTGGGGGAAATATGTTCAGGAGGGGTTTTGTTTGGGTTAAAGCTTTGCTCTCTCTGTTTTTCACCTAGTTGAAAGCATCTACAGTACTGCTGCCAAAGGAATGCTAGCAAGACCCAGCCTGGCTGGGAGGGCCCCTTGCCTTGAAACCATGAATCACTGCTGATTGCTTCTCAACTTGTTAGACCCGAGGATAAAGGTCTGTTTATCAAATAAAAATAGTAGCCAATGGGAGGATCCCTGAGGTGATGACTTCTTGGGCACCATCTGAGGGATTGTCATTGGGTTTTGCTTCAGAAATTAAGTTCTTGAAGCAAGGCACCTGGCTTCTTATAAATACAGTCTGGTCCCTGGCAGACATCTCCTTGCATCAGTGGGGTGTTGACTTCCCCCCTCAGAGTACTTGTGTGAGTAGGCTCACTGACAGCTCTACACAAGCAGACCGATGGGCTAGTGGCCTGATGGAAGTCAGGATTTGGTTGTATTTGAGAACTGTTTTGTTGTTGTAATTGGCTAGACTTGTTTGGAGATACTGTATGTTCTTGATGAAGAAGCATTAGAGTGATGCTTAGGAGGTATGTGCTTAAATGAAGACTTAAATTAAATTATCTTGTGTATTACATAATTTCTTCAGTATAAGTGAATTAAAATGATGCAATCGGTAGTAAGATGGATAGTATCTAACATAAATCATAATCATTTGAGCAAGTATTTCACTTTACTTTATTGTTCTAGCAAAGTGAAGAATATACTCCCTGTCTCTCGACGGCTGTTGTGCACTGCTCCGGGCAGGGGCAACCTGTTGCTGGGACCGTGCCAGCACAGTGACCGTGCAGAGGTGTGAACTGGTGATGCCCATGGCCTGAGCTGGGCACGCGGGAGGTTGGAGCGTGGGATTTGTGCTGGAGTAATGCTGAGTTGGGATGAAGCAAAGCGCCTGTTGGAGAGGGCGTGACAGTGTCCGTATGAAGTCTGTGTGAGGTTACGCCCCAGCCACACGCTACTAGTGCCTCTCCTTACTCCAGCTCTCAAAGAGATGCTGAGGCTCCTCTTCTGCTGTGCCTGCACTGGGAAGTCTCTTCCCAGGTGGAGACTGGGCTTGTAAGGCCTTGGCACGTCATCCCTCTTTCTTGTATTTGTACCGCAGTGGTGCCTGACCGTTTCCTACAGTGTAAAGGCCTAACAGGAACACATGGATCAGGACTGTGTTTGCAGCTTCAAAAAGCTTATTTGGAACCTTTCTCCAGGTTACTATTGATACGTCTTGACCTAGTGCATTACCGTTGTCTTTGAGGGAACTGAGAGAAGTGTGTGACGCCCAGTCTCAAAAAGGCAAGTTTTGGATGTTGCAAGACCTCCTCTTTGAGTATTTCTCTCCCCTTTGTCTCAACAGAGAAAGACACATGGGATAAGAGTTGTGTCAGAATGGTGTGGTGTAACAGACCCTGCCCTGCAGCGGGTCCTTGGACTTGGGTAAATTCCCAATGTCCTTCTGGCTGCTTCGTTCTCGAGTTGAAGTGCTGCGTAGTCCATGAGTGATTCTGATCCAGCTGCTTTGGTCAGAGGGCGTTCAAATTAGTTGTGAGTCTTGAAGGGCAGGGAGGGAGTCAGACACGAAAAGGAAGGTGCATCCTTAGTCCATGTACTGTCCACACAGGTGTCTGGGGGGGAGTTGTTCACTGTGGGGGTTTATTTCTGTGGGGTTTTCGCGTTCTCTAGTAAACCAGTGAAGAAATGGTGAAGAAGCTTGTTTCTTGAGAAGACAGCCACGTTTTCATTTGTCTCAATTTGTATCAGTTCCATCTATTTTCATCGCCCTGGTTTTGGGGCATCCTTACCATCTTTGGTCACGCACCCTACTCTTGCTCCCGTGGAGCTGCTCTGCCAAGCTGTGCAGGGAGGGCAAGTGCGATGGTTGCATTTTCGGATGCAGAGACGCTTTTCTTCATGTGTCCACATGTTTCTGCCCTCAGAAAGTTGTTGAAATAAATTTCTGCTAAAAGGTAGTGCTGGGAGAGAGGGAGGTTTCTTGAAGAGGTCCTTTGAGAGGCCTCCCTTAGGTGGATTATCAATTTGTCTGGCTTAGAGGTTGTCATGCTTTTGCCTGTTGCTACTGTGGATGATACTTAATATTTGAGAACAGCATAGTCCCTGCTGTGCACAGAGAGGAATTCATCTGTAGCCTGGTGATTGGCTTTACATACCAGATGCTTGCAAAATCTGGTGTCCAACCCACCAGAAGGGGATTTTCAGCTCCATCGTTCCTGTTGGGCTGTTGAGTCCAGCCAAAACAGAGGCTTGGTTTCCTTGTACGGGCAGGTGAATGGTGACCTGTTTGAACCTTTTCGGTTTATCTTGGAAGTGTTTACCCATTGACCTTCCCTTTTGGTAGCTTTCATTGATTCTGTTATGTACTTGGCCTGCATTACTCTTCTATACTGGGGCCTGGAGTATAAGGTTGGAGACATAGGGTGGTGTTAAAATGGGCTCGTGAACCTTGTGCAGAAATGAGTTGTTCAACTCCAGGATTGTTCCAACACAAAATAGCTCGTGTTTGATGTTCCCCTGCTTCCCCCGCCTCGTGGAATTATGCTGCTGCCCCCTCAAAATTTTTATAATATATAGATCTAGAAAATAGACTTAGCTTAGCATTTTTATTATGGCCCTAGGAAGATTTTAGGTCCTCGGTTTCGCTGATACCTTCTTGACGGCTTTGCTAATGAATGGAAGGTTTTCCTTGGTGTTATTGCAGCTCCCAAAGTGCCTGTGGTAACACAGGTTTTCATACATCTGTGGCATTTCCCAAGGGGGCCTTAAACCCAAGCTGAACCGCCTTATATGTGGCTATATATGAGGGTCAGGTGCGAGGATATTCCACAAGTCCTCTAAACTAAAAAGCATTGCAACGGGTGCACTTAAACAGCAGATTTGCAATGAGCTTCCAGTGAAGCTAAGGTTTTGTGTGCAGCTGTGAGACATCTTCAGCCAATCTTCTCTTCCCTGTGGTATACGGAAAGCGGTCTCGGCCTTTCCCGCTGTCCAGCAGAGCCCGAGTCGTTTCCCTGCTTACTGAAGTTAAGGGCAAAGCTCTCCCGTGGACTTCAGCAGTGGGGGACCGGAGGCTGATGTGGAAGGATACTGGGAGAGGACCGTTTGCCTCAGCAGTGGGCTATGCACAGCTGATACCGCAGCTTCATCCCTGTCCACTAACTCTGATCTGTCTTGTGTTGCTAATAGTATTTCTCAGGGTGGATTTCTGTTCGCTGTGGCAGGTAATCTAGGTAGCACGAACTGAAATCAGTTTGGGTTTAATGTTCAGTCTCACAGGAGGATCTGCTGTGATGTTTTATGTTAAATGAAGGATCAAAGTTAAACCTAGAAAAAGGCTGTGGCTGGAAAATCCAGCAAACTTCTCCTGGTACTTGGGCGTTGTTGTGTTGATGCTGTATATCTGAAACATGGGGAGAAAGGTTACAGAAAATTACTACAGAACTTGTAGCGAGCAACGAGCCAGGCACATTTCGGAGCACAGATCTGGCTTCTCAAGGTAGAAATTGCTGCTTTTGTCGGACGCTTGCAACATGCATCTATGAGATGCGTCGCGCCCTGTGCTGCTTTTCAAAGCACAGTAGTGCTGACAGCACTACTGAATTGCCCTGCATTTGCTGAACAGCGGGTGGCTGAAAAACAAAGCAAAACCAAGAAAAGCAACAAGTTCATGCCAGCTCTGATGAAAATCTACATGTATATTTTTCTGCAGGTTGCTGTATTGTCAAGTGTGGGGAGCATCTCCCCGCAGGCAGACCTGCATGGTGCTGGCACTGCTATGCTGCTTCTGAGGGTAAGGAGAAGGTCTGAAGGAAGGGGATATCTGAACAGTGAGGAAGTCTACATTGTGGGAAGCAAAATGAGCGAAGAGCTCTCGGCAGTCAGTGGGAACGTGCTTTCCAGCTTGCCCCTCTCGAAGAGACTGCGCGAGCATTCCCACAAGAGTCTGGTTTGATGACAAGGATTGGAATGGGAACCAATGATTTCTTTAGCAGGGAGCAGGGTGTTTTTGCTGAGATGGTTTCATATGCAGTCGTGCGGGGCATTTTCTATGGCCCTTTTCTCGGGCTCCTCAGGCTCCTTCTTTAAGCAAGGTATTGGACAACGATAACACCTGCAGATGAGACGCATCCTGATTAGTTGTCACAGTGCTAAGGCAGCTGTCCTCTGATAAAGCAGCAGTCCTTATAGCCTCTGGATGTGACTTGGTAGTTAGCTTCTCATAACCATGGTCATAATACAAACAACTTCATTTCTGAAAGATTGAGTTTGCTTGCAGAGGCCTGAGAAGACAACAGTCAGATGCAGGAAAACAAAGCCTGAGAGTTCACCAAAGGAAACTCTGAGGGATGGGAATGAAGAATCACAGCCAGTCCTGTGGAAATAGTCAGTTCTTGGGGAAATCCTTTGGTATTCCTGCTTCGCTGTCTCTTCTGCACCTATCTGGTCACGTTCATTCTGATTTCATAAACACCCAAACAACACATATGCTTTTAAAGGTCTGAAAATACTGTAATGGGATTATCCAGAACTGCTAGAAGCACGTGTGGCAGAGGCGTGCAGACCAAGACAATGGTTCAGGTTGTTTGAACTCTGTAACGCAGCGATTCCTTTACAGGAGAACATGCCAGTATTGTGTCGGAAGGGTCAGGGGAGAGCTCGTTCTGGGTCCGTGGCTCTAAAAGGATTTCTTAAGGAGGTCGATCGTGTAAGTGCCACAGACAAAGCTTCCTTGGGAGTAGCCCTCCTGCAGAAGCAGTGAGTAATTGACATGGTGATTGGGGATTTAATGGATTTTACTCAGAGTAAGGATTTTACTCAAGCAGTGCTCTCTCTGTTGATGCAGTCTTCCTGAGTGTTTTGCTGGGATTAGGAATATTATCATAATCTGTCTTTGGTTCTTCTTTCTGACTGTGGTATTTGCATTCCCCCCACCTGCCTCCTTTTTAATGGGCAAAGTATATGCCTGTGTGTTGCCTGTAGAGCAGAGCAACCTCCTTGTTCCTCCTCCTTATCGGGTCATTTGCTAGATGTGCCTCAGTTTGCCTGGAGCAGTGAGATTTCCCGAGCAACAGATGGTATCAGAGCCTAGAGGTGCCAGCGGCCGCCAAGGATGTGATAGATGTGGTAACACTGCAGGAAGGGCAAATATCCCTTCTCTCCTTTCTTACTTAGCAAGAATGAAGCCTGTACTGGAAAACATAAAATGTATCTGAGAAGAGGAGGAGGAGGTAGGGGACTGCAGGCAGATGGAGGTGGTCCAGGAGGGTCACGCACACTGGCTGGAAACGTTGCCTGCTGCCAACTCCCGGCTGTCAGACGGAGGAGTAAAAAGCACTTAGCTGCACCAAGCAGGACTGACTGAAGCCGCTCTGCAATACGAAGCATCTCTGTAGCTGACATTGCCTGGGGGTGTGTCACTTGCTCTGCAGATAGAGTCCCAAGCTGAAACAGCCTCCTCTCTGGCTCTGGGCAGATCTGCATTTGCGTAAACAACCTGCAGTCTGTTGGGCGCACAGCTCTCCCCCTTTCCTCTAAACAGGCAGGAGCAGCAGGTCCCTGAGGCTTGAGGCGGGGAGAAGATGAGCCGTGAGGAGGGGCAACAAAAAGGAAAATAGATCCTTGCTGCACAGCAGAGTTTGGGTTTCCTACCGCTAGGCCAATGTGTGAGAAAGTAAGACCCTACATCCCTGATGAGATCCCTCTTTCCTTGTTCTGACGTGTAACCTGGGGAGCATCTCTGGTCTGTGACGGAGGGGTACAGCGGACACTGGTGACTGCTGGCTGTATATCTTTGTTAGACCACAGCACTACCCTTGTTCAGCTGCCATCACCGGCTCGACCACTGGATATCCACCCTGAACAGAAAACTGAAATGTAGCCCCGAGAAGAGCAGTTGAGGAAAGGGAAGAGACCCAAGTGGCAGGGAGGGGAAGTGCCAATGTACTGAGAAGTCGGGTCTCTTGTTGAGGTTTTGTTTCACAGTCCAGTGCTATGTTCCTACAGCTGGGGATGCTGAACTGAGATTGATCACTTTGGAGAGCGGGAGGGGAAAGGGAGGATCCTCCAGTTGCAGCCAGCTGTGGTGGAGAATGTGGTGGTGGTAAGCATTTGGCATCAGTGTCAGGGGGCACTGCTGTGGTTATTTAACCTGGCTGCTCAAAGGTGGGTGCCTGTCTGGTTAGGATGGCAGAGCGCAGAGGGGAGCAGTGCCCTGGAGATGCTCAGGTTCTGTGCTGGGATAGGAAGCCACTAAGGACCTGGGCTCACACAGCCTGGCCAGGTCCACGCAGCAGAGGTGGCCTGTGCAGTTTCGGCAGTGTGGTGCCCAGGCTGGGGTGTAGCTGGTGCTGGGTGTCTTGGCACGGTGCTCCCCTGGTCTTACAGTTCTGGAGTGAACTTCCACCTCTGAGCCTTTTTTTCCTCTGGTTATTTCATCCAGGCAAATCAGGTTTAATCCGGGACTGGAGCCTGCTGACTAGACCAGAGAATCCAGTCAGAGTCTGGGATGCCGCATGTTGCATCAGTCGGTGTCACACGCACTTTGAGATGTTTATTTCACTTGACGTCCTCATGCACTACTAGGTTTCCAGGGCTTCTGAGATTCCTTCATCCTTATTCTGCTGCTTGCTTCCAGTTGCTTGTAATATTGTTTCCCCTTTTCAGGGCCTTTCAATGGACGGGGAGCATGCTTGCTCAAACCCTTCTCGCCTTGGAAATCTAAGAACATGGCTGCAACAGATGGGTCAACGTTGTGTCCTGTGGCCCCGTTGTCCCTTTGGTGTTACCTGCTCATGGAAGATAAACACCATGCCTCCTCCCATGCACCTTTATTACATCTTCCCTCCTCCGCTGTTGTGGAATGCTTTCAGGATGTCAGAAAGATTCCGGTTTTACTTGGGAATGAGCACGTGACCATCTGAAGCTTTCCATGAGCAAATGGATGAAGATGAACTGAATAACCCTGGATTCCATGTGCTCATCAGTTCTGTAGCAGACATTTGGTCCAGCCCCTGCATAGCCAGCTTTGGTGCAAGAGTGAGAGATTAGTCTTTCCCTATGCACCCTTGTGCCCAGAGGAATAGCTGAAGACTCCTAAATATTTCACTAAAGCAAACTAAAAAGTAAAAACAATTGCACAGGATGAAAATAAATTGGTGGAACTTACTTGCTGTGTGCAAGGTAGGCTTTGCTTTGCTGCATAACTACAGGTTGTATCATGTCCTAAATACTCAGGTTAATTTCTCAAGTGGTATTTCATTATACTAAAATATAGTCTGTCGGAGAGAGATCTAGTTATCTGAACAGTTCCAAATCAAACAAGAAATCGGTAGAATTTTCAGTATGTTCCTGTTACGCAGGCATTAAATAGAATTATTTTCCTGCCATTTGTAAGCAAAGTTTCTCTGATCCTTCAAATGATGGACTAACAACTTTCTGATGAGAGTGATTTTTTTAAATTTAATTTCAGCTTTGTAACTTTCCAGAAATAACGGCCATTTTCTCTTATTAGAAGCGATACCCATTTTAATTTCATCTAGGTGAAGGAGAACTTTAAAGGAGCACTAAAGGCTGCTCTAGAAGCTTGTCAGGGCTGGTATATGTCAAAGCTTGCCGGCAGTGCTTTCAAAAAATCAATTGTGCGTCCCAGTTCCTGACAAGCTGAGTATACCTCTGTAACGGCTTGCTAGTGTTTCTTCCTGCTCTGTCTGCAGATCACGGAAGCTGCTTGACGCCTCTGGGAGCGCTTGAGCAGAGACAATCGGGATTGTGGTACACGGGAGTACAGCTTCGATAGATCCTGGGCATTGCCTAGATGCTGATGTGGGAACACTGTACCTGTCTGTAGCTATAGGTGTAACATATCTATTTCCACTTGCTCAACTCCAGCATCCAGAGCACCTGCTAAAAAAGGTGCACTCGCACAAGCGTGTAAGACTGCACTAGAGCTGTGGAAGTGCTCGCACCTTAGCCCTTGGCTAACTTGCCGTGCTCATTGCGTGCTCTCGGTTAAGACACGGTACTGCTTTTCAGGTTGCTCCTGGTCTTGTGCAGTGTGTCAAGCGAAGCATTTCCTCGCTATCCGTGTTTTGTCCAAGTCCGCAGCACCCAACACGTGATGTTCTATAAGTAAGCAGGCAGATGATTATGAAATTAGTCACAGAGCGGTGTGAAACTATGATGTAAGAGTGAAGGTGGAGGGATGAAATCTAGAAGCAAGGGGAGGGAAAACGAAAGCAGTATCTTCTGCCTCCTTTTCGGTGGCATTACCTGCCCGTATCTGGAACAGTCTGTTGAATTAAGCCCTGCTCATCCTGAGCAGTGGTCTGAACAGCTTTGCCTTAAGGCACCAGTCAAGCACCAGAAGCATTAAAAGCTGGCAGGGGAGAGAAGAGGAATTGCTGACACACAAAAGATTGAGCTGTCTCTCCAGGATCCAGTACTTAGCTCCTCTGCTTTCTAAAATCCTAGCGGCAGTGAAATCACTGTGTCAGCTGCCTGCTCCAGTCGGCCTGGATGTCAGCCTTTACAGTGGAGCGTATCATCCTAGTGGAAGCAGGTTCCAAGACAATATCGAACAAATATGCGCAGCCTGCTAGAAATGCTTGTGAGTTGTGCTGGTGTGAGGACAGAATGTGCCACCGAGTGACACGTCTCGGTGCGGCTGGGAGGGGTGTAGTCTTGCTGGGAGCTGGATGGTTGTGCAGCCTGTGAATCTCTTCTGCATTCAGCGTATCTAAGACCAATAGTAAAATGCAGGGGATCTACTTAGAATCTAGAGAGTCGTCGTGAACTTTTGTCATCTCACTGAGTGTGTAATTCATCAAGAAATCAGTGTCCTGTAGGGGGTAGTGTAATTGGTTGAGCAGGAACCTAACTCCTGTTCCTGTCCTGAACAAACAAAAACCCACAGCAGTGTTGCTGGTGAGGTTATGTCTGTTCATCGCTACAGTACAGTCCTGCATCTTTAGCTAAAGCTCTGTGTGGGCTGTGGGAATTCCCTGCTCCCTTTCCAAATGTGACTTTTGGATCATGGCAAACATCCTTTACTTACTCTACATGATTGTGTGTGGTAGGTACACAACAGCCTGTTGACAGAATGTGTTGGAAAGGCCTTCTTCCGGGGATGAAGAAGTTACTAGTCACAGGGCTGCTGAAATACATTCTTTGCTGACTTAAAAAAAAAAAAACAAAGCCAAAACAAAAAAAAACCCCAAAGATTTTTAAAACTATTCAAAAGTCTTCTGTTGTCATGGTCCCAAATATTGATCTTCAGGTAACAGTGCCCCATGTTCTGAGTTGATATTTGTGCTAGCTACCAAAACATGAGGGGAAACAACAGACAAGAATTGCTTTTAAATTTCAAACCTGTCCCCACAGATCACACTGAAATAAACACAAGTGACCCAACCCCCCTTTCTGTAGGTGCTCAGCTTAGTCTAGTAGTGTGGGTCAACCTTTCCTCCTTGTTTTGTGTGTGTTCGGTTTGGTTTGCTGAACTCCTGGTCTCCAGATCAGAAAACAGTTGTTTCTGTTCCGTTTGGCAGTCCCTACTGGTTTCGGATGAGGTGGCTGGCTATTAGCTTGTTCTCCCTGTAGGCACGTAAACATAGACAGACACCTGTGTATCCACGCATATCCGTATGTACGGACTGGGGCGTGTATGTATAGACAGTTATTATACACAAATAGCTACACAGAGCTAGCAAGAATCCCTGAATGCAATGCATGAAGTGGAAGATAAGATCTCTTTACAGTCTTAACCGGTTTTTTTATCTAACAGTGCAGTAGAAGATGCTCTCAAATTTGCTGAAGTATGAAGTGAATGTTTACCGCACGCCGAGGAGTTTGTCGGCGTAAGGCGCTTCTGTTTGCGTGACCTCCTCTAGGGCACAGATAGCTTGTCCTC
Source organism: Mycteria americana (assembly GCF_035582795.1). Taxonomy (NCBI): domain Eukaryota; kingdom Metazoa; phylum Chordata; class Aves; order Ciconiiformes; family Ciconiidae; genus Mycteria; species Mycteria americana. The sequence continues at coordinate 2,967,418 of NC_134390.1, forward strand.
CTGTGTCAAGCATTCACTCCTAGCTCGTGGTGCTCGTTCACTTCCCATCATCTTTTTCTTTCAAGGAAAAAAAGGGGGCTGTGGTACCACAGAAGGAAAGCCTTGCATGGTCGTAAGCAATATGCAGTATTGGTGGACTAGGGGAACTGAGCTGAGCAAGAGGAATGAGGGCTGACATAGCAAAACCACAATCACTATGCCAAAAAAAGAAAATCCTTTTGTTTGATCCATTTATTCAAGATTTACGTGTGTCTGTACACACAATAATTGCACAGGTGTCTGCATCCTGCAGCTGGATCTGTGGTCTTACAGTCTGAGGAAACTCTGCAGCCTCCTAAAATTCTTCCTGCGTATGTTAAAGCGCTTCAAACAGAAGTGCTTTAACCTGCCAGCACGGTGGTGTGCAATCACGGAGTGCTTGAGGTTGGCAGGGCCCTCTGGAGAGCACGTAGTCTGACCTCGCTGCTCAAAGCAGGGGCAGCCAGAGCAGGGTGCCCAAGACTAGGCTCAGTCAGGCTTTGAGTACTTCTAAGGATGGAGATGACAGTCTCTGTGGGCAATCTGTTCCAGTGTTCAATCACCCACACAGTAAAAAGTTTTCCTTCTGTCTAAACCAAATGTCACTTGTTTCAATTTGTGCTCATTTCCGCTTGTCTTTTGGTGCTCTTTGTTGCCTTATGCAGGCTGGCCGTATTCGTAGTCTGTATGTGAGGAGGTGGTAGCTGGCTTTACAGCGATGTTGGGTTTCCTGCGAAGGTGGGTGAGGAGTGAGCGGTTCAGAAATTTGGTGTTGGCTCTTAACGTGCTGAACAAAACAGAACAAGGCAGTAAGGGCCCCAAAATACTGTGTCAGGTGGAGCACTGCTGCGGGTCACGTCTTTCCTGGATCTTGTGCTGCCCCAGCTTGCAACGCTCATCCTACGGTAAGGCATTGGTCCGTCTGAGTGAGGGTGGTAGTACCTGGTGCTTTTAGGAGAACAAGTTGGCACGCAATAAAAGCGTTGAGAGATTAAAGTGTTGGCCTAGTAGAAGCTAGCCTGATGAGCGAACTGATGCCGAGTAAAGCAGCGTTCAGATGTGCCTTAATTGTTTTGGGAAAAGATGGCAAATCTCATATGTCATCAAATGACCGGTTTCTGTTTGGGAATTAAGCAGCAATGTCACTTCTCCCTGTACAGTTCCCCCCCCCCCCCCCCTTTTTTATGCCATAAACTTTATTATCAACTCTGTAGAAAGAGACTGCTCGAGATGCGCTGGAGTCATTCAATCTGTTGATTAATTATAAAGAGAGGCAGTAAATGTGGTGAACTTTGCCCAGTGGTCTTTTGAGTGAGAGATTAACGTCAGAGACTGAATAAAAACAGGGGAATGAGAAGCTGCCTCTCCTACAAGGCAAGAGAGGAGGATTTTTCTGGCAAACGGTGACAGAAAGAAAAGCAGGATCTCTTTCGGTACTTGCTGCGCTCTGAACGACCGCTGCCGGGACTGCAGCGCCATCTCTCACACCGTCTCTCGCCAAGGAGAGGGGTGGGAGGTGGCATGTGTGGTGGTGGGACCGTGAGGGGGGCCTGGCAGTCAGGCCGTGGGTGCTACACCTGAACTGTTGCTGATCTGGACGGCCATGGCCGAAGGACTCTCTTTTTGTTCCCCTCCCTTTGTCCCCTCCAGTGCTGGTCTGTCCTCGTTGCACAGACATCAGGGTCCCCGGGGAGGAGGTGTCTCTCTTGAATTTTGGTACACAGATAAAACTTTGGGCATATTTACAAAGCTCTGAGCAGCAGTGAGGCTGCAAATGCTCTAGGCCTTGTGGGAAGCTGCTATAAGACAAATTAATAATTGGCATCCCTTGCCTTTTGCAGTCTGGAGAATGCTGTTGTATTTTACGGTGTCACCCCCTCGCAAAGTGCTGATACGACTGACCGTGCTCCATGCACCGAGGCTCGGTAACTCGGGGACCGTTTGCTGTCTCCTGGTGTAACCAGATGTAACCAAAATGATTAGTTTGTTCTTTTGTAACTAAGCAATATAGAGATAGGAGCGGGGTAGACAATGCCTTAATATTGTGTTTGTACACCTATGGCTATGGATACGCCACTATGCCCAAAGACAATTGGACGAGGAGTAGTACGGTCATGCTGCTACGTTCCCAGTACAGCCCCAGCCCATCTTGACAACGAGTCGAGGGTAGTTAGAATAATTGGTTTGCGTTAAGGGTGCCAAATCATTGTTAGGGACCCTGCACCATGAAGAAGGGAAGCAAGTTACGTAAGCGAGGTGATATTGCGCATGTCCAGAAGAAGGGGTCAACTAAAGGACACACCTTATGACCGAGGACCACCAGAGACCCCCATGGAAGCCCCTCGGAGCTCAAGGACACATGCGTAATGACCATGCAAATATGATAATTAGTTCTGGGAAATAGAATGAATATGCATGATCATTCCAGGAAATTTGATGCATATGCACGTAATCAGACAATGTAAGTTTCGGCTGATGTAACCTGGGGTATGCACGCTAGGTGGAACGATCCCCCGTGCGTCTGGCGCCGTATTAAAGAATGCCTGCTTCTTAATACTACGTTGGTGTTAAGGAGTTTGATTCCTGATTTCGGTGACACTGGAACCATACTGACTTTGGCCAGCTCTGTAGCTTGCGATGAACTGTAAAGCGATAAGGTTTGTGTTTCATCTTCCTCTGAGATCGGCCGTTGCTGGAGAAGTTGCACCGAATTAGGAAAGCATTCGTAACCTGGCCGGATTCTGGGAATCAAACCGAGAGAGGACTTGGTAGCAGTGGCTCCCAGGTGTTTCTTTCCATTCTGCGAATAAGGGAATCAGGGAGCCGAGAGCAGTGGTGACGTCTCTCTGCTCGTGTGCCGGGCCCTGCAAAGCATGTATTTTTCAGAGGAGAGCGTGTTGTATATGAACATGACTGGGAAAAATCCTCCCGTTTCCTGGCAAGGCAGCATAGCGATAGTGATCAACATGACTATGACTCGACCAAACACCCAGGTAAGACGGGTGACTCCCTGACGTGCAATAGCTTTATGTGTCTGTCTCGTGCAGGCGCTATTAGCTGATCTTCAGAGCCTGCGAGTCCCAAATTTGAATCTCTGGCCCGACAGGCGCTGTCGTGTGGACGTGGCAGAGCCTTGGGAGGAGAAGTTCAGGATGGACAAGGGTAGGATGGAGTTCTTGCACAGAAGACATTTCCTAGTCAGAGTTTGCCTGTGCGCAGCTACCTGTGAGGTGTCCCTGGACGGCATGTGCCAGGCTTTCTCAAATTGTAAATTCTCATTAGCCTGGAGAAAAGGAGGCTGAGGGGAGACCTCATCGCTCTCTACAACTACCTGAAAGGAGGTTTTAGAGAGGTGGGGGTCGGTCTCTTCTCCCAGGTAACAAGTGATAGGACAAGAGGAAATGGCCTCAAGTTGCACTGTCGCGGATGGAGCGAGCGTGCACTTCACTCATTAGAGAAAAGTAAAAATATAGTTTATTGATACAGAATAGGGAGTTAACAAAGTTCAATGCGACAGTGTTTTAACAAGATTCGATGGCGAGGTACACTCGATCATGTACTGCATAGAGGACAGGGTCAGACAAAACTGTCAGGGAGACCCTCCCGTGGAGTCATGAGGTTCGGAAAAAGATCCCCTTGCTTTCTAAACTCCTCCTCAGAGAGGAGTCTAAGTGTGGCTAGATCCAATCCTAGTCCCAGACTCGGTCAACGGTTTATGTCTAAAGGACTATATGTGCGCAATCAATCCTTTATATCACTTAGCTAAGATTTCAAAGTTTAGCACGTTGTTAGTCACTTACCGAGAACCTGTTGTGGCAAGGAATCTCTCAGCCTCGAGGAGTACCCTTGAGAGGCGTCCCCGCTCAAGGGGAGATCCTGGCGTGCAGCCCGCTGCCATGCAGGAGAGCTCAAAGGGCTCTCGGGCCACTCGCTATTTATGGGGGATAAGATGATTGACCCATAGTCATATTTGCATGCCGACCACAGATTTTAGTTTCTTCGGTGGGCGCATTGCACAATAGCCCTAGGCTCTTGTGTTGCTATCTGTCTCCTGAATCCACTTTGAGCCGATGCAGCCATCGTGACCAGATGCATCCATTACAATCGCCACCGGTGGTTATCACCTGAGCAGGGTTGCAGGAGATAAAGGTCGAGGGCTGGGGAAGCACACCATCACACCCTGGAGAGTGGGTTTATGTTAAGAATTTTTCAGACGGGTCATTGGAAGAGAAGTGGAATGGACCCTATTGGGTGTTGCTTACCTCTTTCACTGCAATCAAGATTAAAGAGCAGACACCTCGGACCCATTACTCCCGAGCAAAGAAAGCTTCTGAACCGCGATGGACCATCAAAAGCATTGGAGATTTGAAATTACGGTTACGATGATAACTTTATTGACTTTAAGCTCATCAGTAGATGCTTGGAACGAGAACTTGTATTATAATGCGATTCAGATGATAGCGAATGCCGCAGGGGCTAAGGATTGTTGGATTTGTACCGCCCTACCGAGAGGTGACATGAGACTCCCTTTGTACGGCATAGGGTCGACTCCTTGGAATTGTGAGAGTAATACTCGGCCTGAGTTTTGGGAAAGACAAGATGGAGGATAGTGTAGTTATGATAATTCAAGCTATGAGATCGGACCAAGATTCCAGTTGCAGATACTAGATAGTAACACCCAGATTCTAGTTAGCAATAATAGTTGCCTACGGAAGGCAAGATCCAATAATTGTCCGTGCCGCCCCCCCCCCCGATAACAAATATCATAACTGTTCCTGTAGGAACGGGTGGAATGATTATTGGATCGACAAGACTGCGGTAGAAGTAGGAACTTGGAATTTGACGGGATTGAACGTGAAACCTATAGCCCTACAAAGCGGGATGCCAGTAGAAATACATCGGTTGGATGGGTAAGCAAAAGATCATTTTATGGAGCTAACCTCACAGCCACCGATGACCCTGCAAACTACCCGACAGATATCGGTGGCTGTGTGGTGACGGTATCGGCAGAAAGCGACTCCCTGCAGGATGGAAGGGAATGTGTACCATAGCTCATTTAGTTAGTTAGGATCAAATATATAACCAGTCCCAAATACCTAGAGGTATTTTGAGAACGTCCTGGAGACGGGCTAAGCGAGAAGACCACCCATGTGCAATTAGGGGAACTAAATTTCATAGTTCTTACCGTGGCTAGCAGTAAGCCAGCTAGAAAAGGCTATAGTAAATATTTCCGCAGTTCTAGAGCAGATGGAAAATTTAACCATAACTACTATAAAACTTTACAGACGGAAGTATCTTCCCTCAGTAAGGCTGTGTTGCAAAATCGAATGGCATTAGATTTATCGACTGCCAAAGAAGGAGGTGTACGTATCATCATTAATACCAGTTGCTGTGCATATATCAATAAAGATAAGCAGGTAGAAGCAGATCTAAATGCGCTCTGGGAGAAAGCACAAATATTCCAGGAAGTATCTTCAGATGAGACTTCATTGGGGCTTTGAGGTTTATGGGATAAATTGACTTCTTGGCTTCCCAACTTTGGACAGTTGAAACAATTATTCATTGGATTGATTACTTTGGCTATTTTAGGAATATTTGTTTGTGTATTTCTTAAGTGTTTTTTTTGGTGTTACCGGAATTCAGCAGAGACGTATGGCGATTGGAAAAGAAACGAGAGTAGGCATCGTGTAGAAACGGGAAGGTATTTTACTCAGACCCTTGAAAAGGATGAAATATTATGAATGTTGCAAACATAAAATAATTAAGGATAACACCCTTCTAGGCCTAAAAAGATTTGAAATATTTTACTAGTCGTAGTTAAAGAGCCTTACTATTAAAATAGTCATTTAATTGATTTTATTGTAGTTTTTGTAGTAAGCTTTGTTTCAGACGTAATAAGACTGTATACTGAGGACTGTAGCAAGTAAGCTACAAGTCCTCAAAAGAAAAGGGATTACACTGGGATTTCTACTGGGATACATAGACTCGCATTTTTTTTTAGTTTCACTTGCATCGTTGTTCTCTTTTGTTCTCTTCCCCTTTGCAAAGATAGTTTTAGTTACCTGCTGAGCAGAGTTGATGGTAGGACATTTCCTGTAACTTCTTACCTGATAGGACTAACAGGCCTCGAGCAAGCTCGTTAAGCTTCCTAATTAAATCACGGATAACAGGAACTTGGGACCTTTGTGCTGAAGAGAAGCACCAAAGAACTAGTTTAAGTCGACCCCCTTGTAACATTCCGAGGCCGAAGGATGACCGATGAGCTAACTCAATGACTATCTATGGACAAAGGAAGCCCAAAGTTCAACTAGCAGAAAACATGAGGAAGACTACGGAAGACCACCGGGAGGGTGAAGAGACCCTAACCCTCATTTTACTGCGCATGCTCGGACTATGTAAATGAACTCTGGGAACTCATCACCATAAAACTGCCCTTTTCAGGAAATCTGATGACTATGTATGATTTTCCTGTATACGAACCAAGGTGTTGCGCTAACCTGGCGGAGCGATCCCCAGCGCTGCAATAAAGAATACCTGCTTAATAGTCATCCCGACTATCGAGTCCCGATTTCAGCTTTTCACAGCAACAGAGTAAAGGCGGCACCAGACCAGGACAAGCGGATCTCTATGCCAACTGGAGAACTGAAACTCTGACTAACCAGAGACTGTCGATGAATCGTATCAAGGTTTTTCTTTTAGAAAAGTACTGTTAAAATTACTCCTAGGACACTCTCAGAAAGTGTTATTAATTGAGCACGGTCCAATAAAAATGTTATCTCTGACATCGATTAACCTAGCATTTACCTTTTGTAACAGATATCTAGTCTTAAAACTTGTCCATTTCTTTGGAAGAATCCATAACATCAGCGGTATAATGGCCTGTTTACCATTACCTCTAATCTGCAGCCCATCCCCTCGAGCGGGGAATTTTAGCTTTAGATTTAAACCAAAGCTGTCTTCGGTCTCCAAATTACCTCCTTTCAGAATGGAATGTGGTTAGCGAACGCAACTAGAGTAGGATTACAAGATTTAAAATACCCAGTGACAGGAAACTTCAAAAATGACATTGCAGAATAGGCTAACCTTAGATTTACTGTTACTACCGGAACACAGGGTATGTCAGTACCTAAAACTGAAAAACAAAGATTGTTGCATCCATATCCCCAATATAACTGAACATTTAGCTCAACAACTAGATGAAATAAAATAAGTGGCAAAATCAAGTAGAGATATTCAGGCCTCTAAGCAAAATGTTACAAAGTTTTGGGTTCGCCCTAACTGCACGGTTGGCAAGTTTACTTCAAACGATGATTATAATTGTCATCGTCGTGATATTCATCTGTATTGTTGTTAGCGGTGCCTTAAAATGTGTTACACGACTAATTGTACAAGTTACTACGGGAAATAATATACTATTAATGAGAACTAATAATGAGACATATGGGGACTATGAAGAAAAGTCTTATAGTCACAAACGGGGGAAATGTAATCTAACAGGAGGTGGTGGAAGGCCAGGGCTTACGTAAAGCCGATAAGGGGGATTCAGACTGGAAAGGGGAACATCTAAACAAGCATTACTGTCCTTGGGAGTAAAGCACATCCTGGAGAAATAGGAAAGCTAATTACCACGTTTTGGGAACCATCTGAGTCTAGTAGTAGAAGTGTGATAAGAAGCACCCTCAGGCGACCTATCCTCATTATAATACTAAAAGTCACACCCCTCGAGCCGGAGACCCCGGCCCAAGCAGAGAGCCCTCACCTCTGAGCGTGCGCAGCATATTGAAGGAGCGCTGTAGCTTTAAGTTGAAGTAAGAGGAATGTAGACCAATAGAAAACTACTTTGTGTAATTACTTATGCCTACGTATAACAAGATCGTATAAATACCGTACCTGCGTGACCGAACTTTGCGCTAGCTTTGCGGAGCTACCGCCTAGCACCCATCTCCGCGCAGACGTGAAATAAAATATCTCTGCCCCGTGCGTATATCGGCGTCTCGCACACCGGGTAAACGACCTCACACTTGTGGGATAACGCAGGCACGTCGCCGTTGCTGTTATCCAAGTGTTCCCAGGCACAGCAGAGTCATATGATCAGCAGTACAGCAAACTGTGAAAGCAAAAAGCAGCAACTAACAAGCACTAGACTGTCATATACAGTAAGGCAAGCACGCCCCACGGTAAGCACAGAAGCCTGCCAATTAATCGTTAAACAGCAATAACAGCTGTAACTTTGATCTAGCACATGCCAATCAAACCTGTTGTTATTTCAAACCCTTTGAGCCCCACGTTGGGCACCGAAAAGGACCGTCACGGTTTAACCCCAGCCAGCAACTAAGCACCACTCAGCCACGTGCTCACTCCCCCCTGGTGGGAGGGGGGAGAGAATCAGAAGAGTAAAAGTGAGAAAACTCATGGGTTGGGATACAGACGGTTTAACAGGTAAAGCAAAAACCACACACAAACAAAGCAAACCAAGGAATGCATTCGCTCGTTCCCATCGACAGGCAGGTGTTTGGCCATCTCCAGGAAAGCAGGGCTCCATCACGCATAACGGTTACTCGGGAAGACAAAATGCCGTAACTCGGAACGTGTGCCCCCTTCCCTCTTCTTCCCCCAGCTTTATATGCAGAGCATGACATCATATGGTATGGAATAGCCCTTTAGTCAGTTGGGGTCAGCTGTCCCAGCTGTGTCATGTTTGTGTGCGGCCCCCCCCCCCCCCCAACTTCTTGTGCACCTGGCAGAGCATGGGAAGCTGAAAAGTACTCGATTTAGTATAAGCATTACTTTGCATCAACTAAAACATCTCTCTATTATTCATACTGTGTTCAGCACATATCCAGAACATAGCCCTATACTGGCTACTATAAAGAAAATTAACTCTATCCCAGCCAAAACCAGCACAGTCTCTCCGGCCCCTTCGGGACCTCTCTCACCCCTGTGACGATGCCTCTCGTTCTGTCAGAACCTTTGGCTAAGCCGTCTTTGCGCTCCACAGCAGTCTGCTTTCTGCCTTATAGTATGTTTCTGTTTGGTATCTGGCACCCCAAAGATGTCTATCGTCGGCGCAGATCTCCTCTTGAGTTTTTCAGAGAAGGCGATAGCCTTCACCTGTTCTGATGGACGCATCTCCCGTGGTGTTTTCTGCTGTGCTTTGCAATTTCTTTTTCTTCTAACTACTTAGGTGTTAATTAGGCTGCTTCATACAGCCTCTCATACATTTCTTGTATTTCCATGGTTTTTTTCATGTTTTCTGTCCTTTGGGACTCATGTAGTTCTGTTAACAGAGTCAGTCGGAGAGACCGTCAAGGTGCCTCCGAATCGTTAGTTATTTACAGTAAATAGTTTACTTTGCAACCAGAGATATTTTTGAGAAAGGATTCTTACAGGATCTAGATCTGCTTTGTCATTCAGTCCCATCCACAACGTAGTTCTCGTAGAAGTTAGGAAGCATGTGCGGTCTTGCTAGAAATGAAGCATAACCCTATAGCATTTTGTTATTTTCTATTGGGAACTAAAGCACATAATTTTTGATAATACTATTGATATTGCATGTAACGAGCTACTTTCCTACATAGCTTAGCATGACATCTATCTTTTTCTATCTACGCCCCAGAAAAATTAAATTTAATTTTTTTACCCTGTCACATCATCGATACAATAGATGCAGTTGCAGTAAAGGAGCAGGGATCATCGTCGTCTCCAGTAAGGGTCGCTTTTTCTGTCCAGTACTTTGCATGCTGTAAGCTTAAGGCAAATGAAAAAACTCCCTGCTGCTCCTGTGGCTGCCTTTATGCTTTCTGGTGGTTTGCCCCTCCCTGTTCCCAGGGAGGCGGGAAGGGTGGTGGGCAGGGCCTGGGGTATATGAGCCACAGCCTCTCATCAGGGAGCTCATTGTGTTCCTGGGCTTCTTGGTTGTGTGTGCTCTGTTGTTCCTTCAGTTGATTGCTGGTTTTGAGGCAGCTTTTGAGCTAACCTATTTGGGTAGTTGTGTTTTGATATTAAGAGATGTGGAGGTGTCTGTTTGAGTTAAGGGCTTCAGGTCCACTCAAGGTTTCACCAGCATATAGAATAGAAAGCACATTTATATGCAGCTGTTTTTTTTTCAGATGAGTAATTTTATATTGTGTGTTCAGGGGTGTCAAGATGGTTTAATACTATGTTTTGGGGTTTTTCCCTTGCTCTAAGTGCATTGTATTTTTCTGCTATTCCTGACTTTATTGAAGATGGAGGGTTTTTTTTTTTTTTCACTAGTTTGGCTGTATACTGTGGAAGTTGTTGATATCCTCTCCTTATAGGACTGATGGTGAGATGATCTAGCAGGTGTTAAGGTGAGCGTCTCATATGCATCTGTATATTTTAGCATTTCTCAAGAAAGCAGCAGGGACATAAGGCATAGTGTGTTTGAGGGTGTGGAACGGCTCATTGCCTTTCCCGATTGTCCACAGAGTACCATGTTGTCTCTTGAACTTTTGCAGCTTGTGGCAGGCCCGTCATAGATTATAAGCACGAGGACCTCACTTATTTTGTGGGCCTGTAGCAGAGCCTGGAGTCCGTGGGAAGACAGAAGATAGGAGGCGCTCACAGGGCACAGCTTGGAAGAGCAGCTCCCGAGGAGCGGCCGATACAGGGGGTTCAGGGGTGTGAGTACAGTGCAGGAGCTGTTGGGAAAGAGTGGGGTCTTTCCCTGATAGTTCAGGAGAAGAGAAGGGGTTTCTAAAGGTTTGGGACCAGGGGATGGTTGGGAAAGGGAGGCGGGTTCATCAGCCTTTCTCAGATGGGTTTTGCACTTGGATTTGGGTGTCGATGAGGTCTGTATTTTAGTCTCCCCACAGCTGACGGGAGGTATGCCAAAGTTGCAAGAGAGGCAGCGTAAACTGTCTAGGCCTTCCCATCACAACATGTAGGGCTGAACCTCATCTCGGAAAGCATGAAGTATGTTAAAATTCATCCTCCAGAAGTCGGAGGTCTCTGCTCCTCTGTGCCTTTTCCTTACTTCATTCCTTGACTGAATTTTTCCATCCATCCCTTCACCGTCCCTGTAGATGTCACAGTCATTGTTATTTAGAGGCATTGACTAGGCACTTATTTCCAGATTTCTTGTGTCATTGTCTTCCTTGGAATTTCTTGGAGAAGAGGATGTGTATTCTTTGTACTTGTAACAATCTCCAGCCAGGGCTGTGTTTTTTTTCTTTAGCTCAGTCCTGGGCACACAAGCTTTTCCTATTATTCCATTTTTGCCTTTTTCCTGAAGTGTCCAATGAGGTCTGGTTTAGTATCAGTCACGGCAGTTAGATTCTCTTGTTCCTGTTCAGCTATTGTGTTTTTAGCCCCAGTTTCTGTAGTCGTAAGGTGTCCATTTCAGATCTTTGAGTCACCATGTCACACCACGGTGGTTTTTTCCATTGGCCACCTGCCGCTGTAATTCCCTAAGGGGCTTTGTAGGTAATTGGGCTGGAGGGTCTCGAGCCCCTTTCACGGTGCACCTCTCATCCTCGTGGTTTCATCTGTCAGGCAGTCTCAGTTGCTTCACACTCGGTTGCTTTTCTTAGGCCGGCTGGGCATTGAAGATGATGGTTCCTGAGTCATTGGAGATGGACTGACTATACAAGCGGGCTCCTGTTGTGGCCAGTGACCCTGAGGTAGAGCACAGGAGGTGAGCAGAGCTGTGTTAGACTGCTGGGGGAAAGGATGTGTCTGGGGTGTGACTGTTAAGCTAAGGGAAAGAAGAGGGAAGGGTGTATACTACTTCTGCGTGTTACTGTTGTCTTTTCTTGAACTTGCTGATGTTGCTGACTCAGCATGCCAGAGGGTAGCACAAAGCACGGATCGACAAGGTTAGCGGAGCAAAGGGGCCAGAATGGGGTAGGCTTGCTGTTTGTTATGGTATTTGCCAGCATCTGGTTGACTTTATTTTATTCTTGCTGCAGATGCACAGCAGGGAGCCGGACAACGAAGGGAGGAGGCGAGCGGAGCGCAAGGAGAAGGTAGGTCGGCATGTGATGATGGAAGGAACACGCCGCTGTTAGTGCCTGTGCGATTAGTTAATGCTCTGTTTGAAAGGTGTAAAGCGACCCGCAAAACAACGTGCAGAGAAGGATGTCCGCACCTGAGCTTGTCAGGCGAGGCGAGCGATGAACACCAAACCGTAGCAGTGGTTATTTTTGAGGGGTAGATTTGTGAGCGGGCAACCGCTTCCAGGCCCAGCGGTCCCTTTGTATCTCTGGTTTTCTAGGTGCCGTGGATGATGCCTGGCAAGTGCGGGAAAATGTCTGCTGGCCAATATGGGTTTTTTTGGTCACGGATGGATTCAGACTGCTGGCCCTCTGAAAGCTAAGTTGAGGCACTGGTGTTCGGGAGGGACAAGGTTGGCAATGGCATGAAGGGGTTGTAAAGATAGTGTAGGGAAGAGGGCTGTCTAGGAAGAGTCCTCTTTGGGCAGGTAAAGGGAGCAGGTTACTCTTCAGCTTGAAGCTAGCATGTTCCGGGCAGGGCAGTTCCAGCCTGTGCCTGTTGTTGTGTGGTCTGTCTTGTGTCTTAGACCTTCCTCAGGTCACGACACCCTCTTTTGCGCTCGAGGAGCATGGTGTGTGCCTCTAGTGCAATACCTATGGTCTCAAATGCCTGTACTCATCGGTGTAGCATCAATTGGGCGCTTTTGTCTCGCATCTCAGAAGTTTCTGGATGGTCCTCTTCTGCAGCGGCATTCCTGGCTGGGTGAGCAGGTCTGCTCTAGGCATCTGTTTTAGCGGACTGGGATTTCTTTCCCACATCCTTGCTTCTTAGGTCTCGAATCCAAGCTTCTTGCTCAGGCATCCTCTCAGTTTTGAGAGTAACTTCTTGTCACGGGCCGTGACGTTCTACTCTTTTTCTGGGGTTGCCACAGAGCCTCCTCACATGACCGTCACGGCCCCGCAGGTCGCCTTGCCTGATGATATCTTCCGTCTGGGTGTCATTTTTCTTGCTGAGAGTCTTCTCTCATCTCTGGGGCACCTTGTTTGTAGTGTTCTGTGTAGTGTTGGTCTGTGCATGTGTGTGTCTGGCTTGGAGCTGCCCTGCCCAGGGGTATAGAGTCAGGGTTGGGCTAGGTGGAATAGCAATAAGAATCGCTATGGCTAATCTGTTGATGTGTCTAGCCTGCTGAGGCAAAGGTTGTACAGTCATCGGGGATGGAGTAGCTGTTGGCAGCAGGTGAGGACCGTGACTTCTGTAGTGTTTTGCAGGTGCCAAGGGGATGACTGGAGGTGTGTGGAAGAGGCAGCTAGAGTGCTCGTTGAGCAGAAGGAGTGTCAAAGGTGTTTAGGCTTGTATGTATAGGGCTTAATGTTTTATTTATGTATTTCCTTTAATGGCAGGCTGTAGCTGAACTGTAGGTGGTGTTCCTAAATAGGAACAAGGCCTCTGGAGTTGTTAAGATAGTACTTTGCATCTGTGTGACTTTTTCAATGATATTATTTTTGCAGATGCAGAGGGACAAGGCACGCAACTAAGCGCGGCGTAGGAGAGCGGAATGCCGTAAGAAGGTGGGTCGGTGTGTGGAATTAAAGGGAAGATGTGATCAGTGTGGCTATGTGACTACGTTACGCTATTTCTATTTTTCTTACTGTGAAAGCGTGAAGCGATGAGCGATGTGGGATAAGGGCACCGTAGCTGACTCGGGCAAGGTGAGCGTTGATCGGTGGGCTGAAGTAGCGGTTACTTTTCAGGTGTTGTGTTGCTGGTGCAGTTTATAAGCAGCAAATGTTATCTGGCTTTTACAGGTGGTGTGCAAACCTGAATATGGAAAACCAAGGAGATGGAGGCCAGGTGGGTGAGCTGTCAAGGGAAAGGAGTGTGAGATGGGGATCACTATTGGCAGGCTTTGGCTTCAGGCTGTATCTTGGCACGTGCCTTACTGCTGGGGTTTTTTCAGGTGAAGTAGGCAGGCTCGGAGAGGTGATGCTGTGTACTGATGAGGGGTCCGAGAAGGTGAGGCAGTTGAGGGCCAGACTGGCATCTAATAGCAAAGTACTATATGCTAATGAGTTGAATTTGTACTCTTTGCTTTTGCAGGTTCTGTGCAGGCTGCCTGTGGAATTGAATGAGCGTTTGAGGTGAGCTGGGTAGCAGAGCGGAGGAGCACGGGGCCGGCGATGTCTCGCAAGTGCGATGATAACTTTGCATGTCTTGGCATCGTAGGTGGCACAAGTGATGACAGCCATAGCATCTGAGTGGAATTGGCATGGAGCAGGTGAGCAGAACAGCACAGCGTGTCTGATGCGGGGATGTTGTGGGAAAGGTGCATGGTGACGGATGTGATGCTGACTGATGGCACCATTGTGTGTGGCTTGGTGTTGTGTGGTGGGCTCTTTTTTGGATGATGATGAGGAACCTGGCAACTGCAGGATTTCTTCAGTGGGCTGATTGTGATTTTGTCTTTTTGAGGATGGAAACAGACTTCTGGCCCTCTGAAGGCGAAGCTGAGGCTCCGGTGCTGGGGAGGGGGTGGGGGATGGAGGGGACAGAATTATTGGCAATTGCATGCAGGGGTTGTAAAGATAGTGTAGGGGAGAGGGCTGTCCAGGAGCAGTCCCTGTTGGCCAGGTAAAGGGTAGCAGGTTAATCTTCAACATGACACTAGTGCGTTAGTGGGCAGGGCAGTTCCAGCCTGTGTCTGTTGCTGCATGGTTTGTGTGGTCTGTCTTGTGTGTCTTGGACCTTCCTCGGGTCTCCATGTCCTCTTTGCGCTCAAGGAGCATGGCACACGCCTCGGCCGCCATCCCTAGGGTCTCAAATGCCTGTACTCATCGGCATAGCGCTACTCAGGCACTTCTTTTCCTGCATCAAAGTCTTAAACCGTGGGTCGGTCCTGCATCTTGGAGATTTCCCAGCGGTTGTCTTTGTTGCAGCGGTGTTCCTGGCTGTGAGCAGGTCTGCTCTCTAGCCGTCTCTTTTAGTAGAGCGGGACTTTTTCCCTGCATCGTTAAGTTGTTAGGTCTTGAAGCCAGGCTTCTTGCACAGGCCTCGTCTCAGTTTTGAGGGTAACTTCTTGTCACGGGCTGTGACGTTCTACTCTTTTTCTGGGGTTGCCGAGAGCCTCCTCCCATCACCATCACGGCCCTGCAGGTGGTCTTGCTTGCTGACATCTTCTGTCTGAGTGTCCTTTTTCTTGCTGAGAGTTTTCTCTCATCTCTGAGGCGCCTTGTTTGTAGCGTTCTGTGTAGCGTTGGTCTGTGCATGTGTGTGATTGGCTGGGAGCTGCCCTGCCCAGGGTTGTAGGTGGAATAGCAACAAGAGTCTATGGCTAACCTGTTAATATGCCTAGACTGTTGTGGCAAAGGTTGTACAGTCATCTGAGGTTGAGTAACCATCACAGGTTGTGTGGACAGCTGTTCTCATAGTGTTTGATGGGGTTGAGCGCAGCTGTGTGGGAGGGGCCGTTCAGGGGTAGCGAAGTGGATTCCATGTCAGAGGTGTTAAGGCTTCTTCGTGTGGGACTTAAAGGTGTGGGGTTTTCTGTTTTTTTTTGTAATGGTAGGCTGTAGTTGGACTCTAGATGGTATTCCTAAGTGGGAACAAGATGTCTGGGGTTGCTAAGGTATAGGTCTGCATCCGGGTGGCTTGTTTGATATTGTTTTTGCAGGTGCAGAGGCACAAGCTGTGCAGGGTGATGGAGTAGAGGTGAGCAGAGGACAGTAAGAAGGTGGGTTGGTGCATGGTATTAGAGGAAAGATGTGACTGGTGGCTATGTGACTACATGATGGTGGGTTTTTCTTATTTTGAAGGTATGAAGCAATGAGCTATTTTGGATACGGGCACTGGAATTGACTCAGGCAAGGTGAGTGTTGATTGGTGGGCTGAAGTAGTGGTTATTTTTCAGGCGGTGTGTTGCTAGTGCAGTTATAAACAACAAATGTTATTTGCCTTTTACAGGTGGTGTGTAAACCTCAACATGGAAACCCAAAGTGATGGAGGCCAGGCAGGGGAGCCATCAAGGGAAAGGTGTGTGAGATGGGGATCAGTGCGGGCAGGATGTGGTTTTGGGCTGTATCTCAGTATGTGCCTTTACCGCTTGGGTTTTTGCAGGTGCCGCACGCTGGCTCAGAGGGGCACGGGCAGAGGCTGACGAGGGGTCTGAGAAGGTGAGGCGGATGTGGGACATGTTGGCATCTACTAGACGAGTACTATATGGCTAGTCAGTTGAAGTGTTTCTCTTTGGTTTTGCAGGTCCTGTGCAGGATGCCTTTGGAAGTGGATGAATGTTTGAGGTGGGAAGAGCATTTGAGGTGAGCTGGGGAGCAGAGCAGAGGAGCAGAGGCTGGTGATGTCTTGCAAGCGCCATGGCAATTTTGCATGTCTCGGTATCGTAGGTGCCGCAAGTGACGAGAACCACAGCGTCCGACTGGAATCGGCATGGAGCAGGTGAGCAGAATGCCACAGTGTGTCTGATGCAGGGGATGTTGTGTGAAGGTGCATGGTGACGGATCTGCTGCTGACTGATGGCACAGCTGAGTGTGGCTTGGGGTGGGTTTTTTTTGAGGATGATGATGAGGAAGCTGGCACCTGCAGGATTCCTCCAGTGGGCAGATTGTGGTTTTTGTCTTGTTGAGGATGGACTGATGCTCGTGGCCCTCTGAAGGCGAAGTTGAGGAACCGGTGCTGGGGAGGGGGCAAGAGGACAAGGTTGGCAATTACATGAAGGGGTTGTAAAGACAGTGTAGGGGAGAGGGCTGTCCAGGAGGAGTCCCCCTCGGGCAGGTAAAGGGTAGCGGGTTACTCTTCAGCATGACACTAGTGCGTTAGTGGGCAGGGCAGTTCCAGCCTGTGTCTGTCTGTTGTGTAGTTTGTGTGGTCTGTCTTGTGTGTCTTGGACCTTCCTCGGGTCTCCACGTCCTCTTTGCTCTTTGTGCTCAAGGAGCACGGCACACTCCTTGGCCACTATCCCTAGGGTCTCAAATGCCTGTACTCATCAGCATAGCGCTACTCGGGCACTTCTTTTCTTGCGTCAAAGTCTTAAAGCGTGGATCGGTCCTGCATCTTGGAGATTTCCCAGCAGTTCTCTTGGTTGCAGCGGTGTTCCTGGCTGTGAGCAGGTCTGCTCTCTAGCCGTCTCTTTTAGTGGAGTGGGAGTTCTTCCCTGCATCCTCGAGTTGTTAGGTCTTGAAGCCAGGCTTCTTGCACAGTCATCGTCTCAGTTTTGAGGGTAGCTTCTTGTCACGGGCTGTGACGTTCTACTCTTTTTCTGGGGTTGCCACAGAGCCTCCTCACATCACCATCACGGCCCTGCAGGTGGTCTTGCTTGCTGACATCTTCTGTCTGAGTGTCCTTTTTCTTGCTGAGAGTTTTCTCTCATCTCTGAGGCGCCTTGTTTGTAGCGTTCTGCGTAGCGTTGGTCTGTGTGTGTGTGTTTGGCTTGGAGCTGCCCTGCCCAGGGTTGTAGAGTCAGTGGTAGGTGGAATAGCGACAAGAGTAGCTGTGGCTAACCTGTTGATATGCCTAGACTGTTGCGGCAAAGGTTGTACTGTCATCTTGGATGGAGTAGCTGTTGGCAGCAGGTGAGGACCATGGCTTCTGTAGCATTTGGCAAGTGCCAAGGGGATGACTGGAGGTGTGTGGGAGAGGCAGCTAGAGGGGCACGGGTAGCTGGCTCAGAGGGGCACGGGCAGAGGCTGACGAGAGGTCTGAGAAGGTGAGGCGGATGTGGGACATGTTGGCATCTACTAGACAAGTACTATATGGCTAGTCAGTCGAAGTGTTTCTCTTTGGTTTTGCAGGTTCTGTGCGGGCTGCCTTTGGAAGTGGATGAGTGTTTGAGGTGGGAAGAGCATTTGAGGTGAGCTGGGGAGCAGAGGAGCAGAGGCTGGTGATGTCTTGCAAGCGCCATGGCAATTTTCCATGTCTCGGTATCGTAGGTGCCACAAGTGATGAGAACCACAGCGTCCGACTGTGGAATCGGCATGGAGCAGGTGAGCAGAATGCCACAGCGTGTCTGATGCGGGGGATGTTGTGGGAAGGTGCCTGGTGACAGATCTGCTGCTGACTGATGGCATGGTTGTGTGGCTTGGGGTGGGGTGTTTTTTTGCAGATGATGATGAGGAAGCTG
This sequence comes from Mycteria americana, assembly GCF_035582795.1. Taxonomy (NCBI): domain Eukaryota; kingdom Metazoa; phylum Chordata; class Aves; order Ciconiiformes; family Ciconiidae; genus Mycteria; species Mycteria americana. Next base: position 2,985,518 of record NC_134390.1, read on the forward strand.
GCACCTGCAGGATTCCTCCAGTGGGCAGATTGTGGTTTTTGTCTTGTTGAGGATGGAATGAGACTCGTGGCCCTCTGAAGGCGAAGTTGAGGCACCGGTGCTGGGGAGGGGGCAAGAGGACAAGGTTGGCAATTACATGAAGGGGTTGTAAAGATAGTGTAGGGGAGAGGGCTGTCCCGGAGGAGTCCCCCTTGGGCAGGTAAAGGGTAGCGGGTTACTCTTCAGCATGACATGAGTGCATTAGTGGGCAGGGCAGTTCCAGCCTGTGTCTGTCTGTTGTGTAGTTTGTGTGGTCTGTCTTGTGTGTCTTGGACCTTCCTCGGGTCTCCATGTCCTCTTTGCGCTCAAGGAGCACGGCACGTGCCTCGGCCACCATCCCTAGGTTCTTGAATTCCTGTACCCATTGGCATAGTGCTACTCAGGCACTTCTTTTCTTGCATCAAAGTCTTAAAGCGTGGATCGGTCCTGTATCTTGGAGACTTCCCAGCGGTCTTCCTTGCTGTGAGCAGGTCTGCTCTCTAGCTGTCTCCTTTAGTAGAGTGGGAGTTCTTCCCTGCATCCTTGAGTTGTTAGGTCTTGAAGCCAGGCTTCTTGCACAGGCATCGTCTCAGTTTTGAGGGTAGCTTCCTGTCATGGGCTGTGATGTTCTACTCTTTTTTTCTGGGGTTGCCACAGAGCCTCCTCCCATCACCATCACTGCCCTGCAGGTAGTCTTGCTTGCTGACATCTTCTGTCCGAGTGTCCTTTTTCTTGCTGAGAGTTTTCCCTCATCTCTGAGGCGCCTTGTTTGTAGCATTCTGTGTAGCGTTGGTCTGTGCATGTATGTGATTGGCTGGGAGCTGCCCTGCCCGGGGGTATAGAGTTGGGGCTGGGTAGGTGGAATAGTGACAAGAGTAGCTGTGGCTAACATGTCGATATGCCTGGACTGTTGAGGTAAAGGTTGTACTGTCATCTTGCATGGAGTAGCTGTCGGCAGCAGGTGAGGACAATGGCTTCTGTAGCATTTGGCAAGTGCCAAGGGGATGACTGGAGGTGTGTGGGAGAGGCAGCTAGAGTGCTCGTTGAGCAGAAGGAGTCTCAAAGGTGTTTAGGCTTGTATGTGTAGGGCTTAATGTTTGATTTATGTACTTCCTTTAATGGCAGGCTGTAGCTGAACTGTAGGTGGTGTTCCTAAATAGGAACAAGGCCTCTGGAGTTGTTAAGATAGTACTTTGCATCTGTGTGACTTTTTCAATGATATTATTTTTGCAGATGCAGAGGGACAAGGCACGCAACTAAGCGCAGCGTAGGAGAGCAGATTGTATTAGGACTTGGGTGATATTATAGGGAAGATGTGACCAGTGTGGCTATGTGACTACATTACGGTATTTCTATTTTTCTTACTGTGAAAGCGTGAAGCGATGAGCGATGTGGGATCAGGGCACCGTAGCTGACTCGGGCAAGGTGAGCGTTGATCGGTGGGCTGAAGTAGCGGTTACTTTTCAGGTGTTGTGTTGCTGGTGCAGTTTATAAGCAGCAAATGTTATCTGGCTTTTACAGGTGGTGTGCTAACCTGAACATGGAAAACCAATGAGACGGAGGCCAGGTGGGTGAGCTGTCAAGGGAAAGGAGTGTGAGATGGGGATCACTATTGGCAGGCTTTGGCTTCAGGCTGTATCTTGGCACGTGCCTTACTGCTGGGGTTTTTTCAGGTGAAGTAGGCAGGCTCGGAGGGGTGATGCTGTGTACTGACAAGGGGTCCGTGAAGGTGAGGCAGATGTGGGCTAGGTTAGCATCTAATAGCAAAGTACTCTATGCTGATGAGTTGATTTTTTTACTCTTTGCTTTTGCAGGTTCTGTGCAGGCTGCCTTTGTAATTGGATGAGTGTTTGAGGTGGGAAGAGAGTTTGAGGTGAGCTGGGTAGCAGAGCAGAGGAGCAGGGGCTGGCGATGTCTCGCAAGCGCAATGGTAACTTTGCATGTCTTGGTATTGTAGGTGCCATAAGTGACAACCACCACAGCGTCCGACTGTGGAATTAGCTTGGAGCAGGCCAGCAGAATGCCACAGCGTGTCTGATGCGGGGATGTTGTGGGAAAGGTGCGTGGTGACGGATGCACTGCTGACTGACGGCACGGCTGAGTGTGGCTTGGGGTGGGTTTTTTTTTTTTGCCGATGATGATGAGGAAGCTGGCAACTGCAGGACTTCTCCAGTGGGGTGATGGTGGTTTTTTTGTTTTGTTTTTGTTGAGGATGGAATGAGACTTGTGGCTCTCTGAAGGTGAGGTTGAGGCTCGGTGCTGGGGAGGGGGCAAGGGGATAAGGTTGGCAATTGCACGAAGGGGTTGTAAAGATAGTGTAGGGGAGAGGGTTGTCCAGGAGGAGTCCCCTTTGGGCAGGTAAAGGGTAGCAGGTTATTCTTCAGCATGACATGAGTGTATTGGTGGGCAGGGCAGTTCCAGCCTGTGTCTGTCTGTTGTGTAGTTTGTGTGGTCTGTCTTGTGTGTCTTGGACCTTCCTCGGGTCTCCATGTCCTCTTTGCTCTTTGTGCTCAAGGAGCACGGCACACGCCTCGGCCACCATCCCTAGGTTCTTGAATTCCTGTACTCATTGGCATAGTGCTACTCAGGCACTTCTTTTCTTGCATCAAAGTCTTAAAGCGTGGATCGGTCCTGCATCTTGGAGATTTCCCAGCGGTTGTCTTTGTTGCAGCGGTGTTCCTGGCTGTGAGCAGGTCTGCTCTCTAGCCGTCTCTTTTAGTAGAGTGGGAGTTCTTCCCTGCATCCTTAAGTTGTTAGGTCTTGAAGCCAGGCTTCTTGCACAGGCATCGTCTCAGTTGTGAGGGTAACTTCTTGTCACGGGCTGTGACGTTCTACTCTTTTTCTGGGGTTGCCACAGAGCCTCCTCCCATCACCATCACGGCCCTGCAGGTCTTCTTGCTTGCTGACATCTTCTGTCTGAGTGTCCTTTTTCTTGCTGAGAGTTTTCTCTCATCTCTGAGGTGCCTTGTTTGTAGCGTTCTGTGTAGTGTTGGTCTGTGCATGTGTGTGTTTGGCTGGGAGCTGCCCTGCCCGGGGGTTGTAGAGTCAGTGGTAGGTGGAATAGCAACAAGAGTCTCTGGCTAATCTGGTGATATGCCTAGACTGTTGCGGCAAAGGTTGTACAGTCGTCTGAGGTTGAGTAGCCATCAGCAGGTAGTGTGGACAGCTGTTCCTGTAGTGTTTGGGGTTCCGTGCAGCCATGTGGGAGGGGCCGTTCAGGGGTAGCGAGGCGGATTCCATGTCAGAGGTGTTAAGGCTTCTTTGTGTAGGCCTTAAAGGTGTGGGGCTTTCTGTTTTGCTGTTTTGTTTTGTAATGGTAGGCTGTAGTTGGACTCTAGATGGTATTCCTAAGTGGGAACAAGATGTCTTGGGTTGCTAAGGTATAGGTCTGCATCTGGGTAGCTTGTTTGATGATATTGTTTTTACAGGTGCTGAGGAATGAGCCATGCACCACTCACCTGTAGAGGCGGCAAGTGGATCACCAGAAGATGGTCTTTGTGTGCATTTTCTCCATTATCTTTGAGAAGTTGTTCTGGACATCCAAGAAGACTGCAAGCAGTCTAATGTCATCCCCATCTACAACAAGGGCTTAAAGGAGGATAGAGGAAATCATAGCCTTGTCAGTCATATTTTGGTCCTTAGGCAAGATGCGGAATGAAGCGTCCTGGGGGCTATTACAAGGCAAATGAAGCACGTGATTGAGAAAAGCTAGCACGGATTCCACAAGGGCAAGTAGTGCTTCACACACCCGATTGCCCTCTATGTCTAAGTAACCTGCTCGGTCGATGGGGGGAGAGCGGCGGACGTAGTCTTTCCGGATTGTTCCGAGGCTTTTGATAGTTTCCCACAGCTTCCCTCTGGAATACTGCTGCATTCTGGTGTAGACAACTGGCTTGTGGGGTGGATGGGGAAGTGGGTGACAGGCCACACCCAGAGGATGGTGGCAAATAGCTCCTTCTGAAACCGGCCACCTGGCAGAGGTGGGATTTCATGGGCATTGATATCGGGGCAACGGTCTTTAGTATCCTCATAGCCGATCTTGATGATAATGGGATCAAGTGTGTCCTGATCAAGTTTGATAATGACCTGAAACTGAGTGGGGAAGCAGGCACTTTGGAGGGGAGAGCCACCCTGCAGGAAGACCTGGATAGGCTGGAAGAGTGCATTCTTGTACCTGGGAAAACATAATCCAGGAGTGCGGCACAGGCTGGGATTTACCCGGCCGGGGAGGAGCCGCGGAAAGGGACACCGGCGGTCCCGGCGGAGAACAAGCTCGATACGAGCGAACGGCATGCTGCTGTGGCAAAGAAAGCGAATGGGATGCAGGGTTACATTAACAAGGATGTCACCAGCAGAGATAATGAAGTCATTATACCGCTCTACATGGTGCTTGTCAGGCCACACCTGGAATACTGTGTGTATATATTTTTGGTACCCTGCTACTCAAAAAACAGGTGAATAGGCTGGAGAGGGTGCAGAGAATGGCCACAAAGATGATTAAAGGACTGGGAAGTGTGCCCTGCCATGTGAGCAAAGGCTGAGAGAACTGGGATTGTTCAGCCCTGAGAAAAGCAGGCTTAGGGGAGACTTTATCACTAAGTTTCCGTCTTCAAAGGGTGGCTCCAAAGAAGATGGAGTCTCCCCTTTTACAAGGAGTCCCACGGCAAAGATGAAGGAAAATGGGCCCAAGCTACTTGTGCAGTGATTCTGATTGGACACAAGAGGAAAATATTTTACAATGAGTGTAATCAGCCACAGAAACAATCTTCCAGCGGATTCCCCAATATTGCACACTTTTAAGATTCAGCCAGACAGGGTGCCGGGCCATCTTGTGTAGAGATAGATTTTGTCAAGAAAGGTTGGACCAGATGGTCCTTGAGGTCCCTTCCAACTTGGTATGCTATGAACCAATCATGAGGGTGAGGGTTAGGTATCATGAAGGTATCTTATGGTGAGGCCGTTTCAGGGATGGCTCTAGAGCTGGGGTGATACACCATCATGGCAGGTGGGTGGTGAAATAGTAGTGTTATGAGTGGGTGGGGGTTGTTGAAGGCGTGTTAGTGTCTGGCTGTTCCTAACCATGTATGTGTGAAATATGTTATTGCAGGTTGTATTTGGTCTTGAGAGTAAATTTCAAAGAAATTAGAATAAAAAACCCCAGCTGGGGGATGGTGTTTTTTTTTTTTCCCTCCCCCGGCTGGGGTTTTTTTCCCTGGTCCCGGCCGCTCTGCGAGGCGATGTTCATCGCCAATGTTTGGGTGGAGGTCAGGCTCGGGACGGGGTTTTTGCAGGCAGGGTGATTTGTGAGGCGTCAGGCAACGGTGTTCCCGGGGAGCGCTGCAGATGGAGGGCGATGGCCAGTTGTAGCTGGCTGGTGGCAGACAGGATGAGCTGAGAGTGAGGGGTGGTTGGTGTGGTGGGTGAATGAGTGGTGTGTTTTGAATGTAATGAAGCCTGTATGGTGTGGTGTGGTAATTTTTTTCCAGTTTGTTTGCAGGTTGTGTGGAGTAGAGATTTTTTTCTTTCCAGGCACTTAGACAAGGAAATTTAAAAAAAAAAAAAAAAAAAACAACAACCCAGCTGGGGGATGTTTTTTTTTTCCCTCCCCCGGCTGGGTTTTTTTTTCCCCTGGTCCTGGCCGCTCTGCGAGGCAACGTTCATCGCCAATGTTTGGGCGGAGGTCAGGCTCGGGACGGGGTTTTTGCAGGCAGGGCGATTTGTGAGGCCCCTGGGAACACCGTTCCTGGGGAGCAGTGACCTAGAATGTGGCATATGTGTGTCATTGCAGGGAGGTAGGTTGTGTTATGGGAGGATGATTGAGATTGTGCTAAATATTTGGAATGGTTAGGGGAGGATGCTAGAGGCTCTTGCAGTTGAGGGGAGAGGGGAATTGGAGTTCGTGGTTGTGGTAGGGTTAGGGTTGTAGTAGTGTTGAAGAGCAACAGGTTGTGAAGGTTAGGGTTGTAGCAGTGGTGATGAGGACCAGCTGGTGATCTGGGTGGGCTTTAATGTTGTTATGTAGTGGTAAGAGTATAAAGTATTTTGAGGGGCTCCATAATTTCTCATGCAGTGATATGATTTGGAGCTTTGCTTTTCTGTGCAGGCATGGAAGTAGAGAGCTAGCACAGAGTAGCAGAGGAGCTCAGGGGCTTTAAATTAGAAAGATTTAAAATAGCAGTAGCAGTAGTAGAAAAGCACATACTCCCTGGGAGTAACAACTGCAACAACTTTAAAATTTGAATTAAAAAAAAAAATTACTCCCCGGGAGTGTGCCATTTTCTACTGCTGCACCAGTGTATACATAGTATTTTTATTTTTTTTTCTTTGTTCCCCCCCCATGCTGCACCCCAACCCCCCAGCTGAAGCCACCCCGATCACCCCCACACACACCTGTCCCCACTTCCCACCCCAGGACTAACCAGCAATGAACCACAACCCCCCTTCCCCCCCTCCCCAATTATTCAAATGCAATGCAAAAACACCCCCTGTACACCCCCCACACCACAGAGGTCAAGACCCCCCTACCCCTACCACCCCACTAACACTACCCACAACAGCCCCTACAGGTCAGGGGTCACCAGAGGTCAGGACCCTGAACCCCCACACAGCAGGGTCAAGGTCACCAGGGTGACAACCCTCAAAGGTCACAGGGCCATCAAGGGGTCAAAAGGTCAAGACACACAATCAGGGTCATTAGGGCTGGAGACTGACAAGGTCAGGTGGACATTAGGGTTAGGGTCAGAGGTCACCCCCAAGGTCAAGGGTTAGGGGTTGTGCGGTCAGGGTCACTAGGGATCAGGGGTTACACCCAGAGGGCAGGGGTCACAGGGTTAGGGGTCCACGGCTAGGGGGCAGGGGTCCAGGGTTAGGGGTCATTAGGGTCAGGGGTCCAGGGTTAGGGGGTCATTGGGGTCAGGGGTCATTGGGGTCAGGGTCATTGGGGTCAGGGGTCATTGGGGTCAGGGGTCAGGGGTCATTGGGGTCAGGGGTCATTGGGGTCAGGGGTCATTGGGGTCAGAGGTCAGGGGTCATTGGGGTCAGGGGTCATTGGGGTCAGAGGTCAGGGGTCATTGGGGTCAGGGGTCATTGGGGTCAGAGGTCAGGGGTCATTGGGGTCAGGGGTCATTGAGGTCAGGGGTCATTGGGGTCAGAGGTCAGGGGTCATTGGGGTCAGAGGTCAGGGGTCATTGGGGTCAGGGTCATTGGGGTCAGGGGTCAGGGTCTTTGGGGTCAGGGGTCAGGGGTCTTTGGGGTCAGGGGTCAGGGGTCATGGGTCATTGGGTCAGGGGTCATGGGTCATTGGGGTCAGGGGTCAGGGGTCATTGGGGTCAGGGGTCAGGGGTCAGTGTCATTGGGTCAGGGGTCAGGGGTCATTGGGGTCGGGGTCATTGGGGTCAGAGGTCAGGGGTCATTGGGGTCAGGGGTCATTGGGGTCAGGGTCATTGGGGTCAGGGGTCAGGGGTCAGGGTCATTGGGGTTAGGGGTCAGGGTCATTGGGGTCAGGGGTCATTGGGGTCATTGGGGTCAGGGGTCATTGGGGTCAGGGTCATTGGGGTCAGGGGTCAGGGGTCATTGGGGTCAGGGGTCATTGGGGTCAGAGGTCAGGGGTCATTGGGGTCAGGGGTCATTGGGGTCAGGGGTCATTGGGGTCAGGGGTCAGGGGTCATTGGGGTCAGAGGTCAGGGGTCATTGGGGTCATGGGTCATTGGGGTCAGGGGTCATTGGGGTCAGGGGTCAGGGGTCATGGGTCATTGGGGTCAGGGGTCAGGGGTCATTGGGGTCAGGGTCATTGGGGTCAGGGTTCAGGGGTGAGGGTCATTGGGGGCAGGGGTGAGGGGTCTTTGGGGTCAGGGGTCATTGGGGTCAGGGGTCAGGGGTCATTGGGGTCAGGGGTCATTGGGGTCAGGGGTCATGGGTCATTGGGGTCAGGGGTCATTGGGGTCAGGGGTCAGGGGTCAGGGGTCATTGGGGTCAGAGGTCAGGGGTCATTGGGGTCAGGGGTCATTGGGGTCAGGGGTCATGGGTCATTGGGGTCAGGGGTCATTGGGGTCAGGGGTCAGGGGTCATGGGTCATTGGGGTCAGGGGTCAGGGGTCATTGGGGTCAGGGTCATTGG